>NW_016805104.1:178956-193361 GCF_001698545.2 Rhinopithecus bieti | reverse complement strand
AAGTTTGTATTGTATGTATAATTATTTTGAAAGGGACTTGTTCCCTTTTAAACACTTCTACATTATTAGACATAATGTTTATAATTAAAATTTAAATTTTCTTCTCACACATTTTGGCTGAGCATGGTGGGTCATTCCTATAATCCCAGCACTTTAGAAGGCTGAGGTGGGAGGATCCCTTGAAGCAGGAGTTTCAGACCAGACTGAGGTGAGATCCTATCTCTTCAGAAAATTTTAAAACCTTAGCTAGGGGTAGTGGTGCAATCCCATGTACTCAGGAAAGCTGAGGAGAGAGGACTGTTTGAGGCCAGGAGTTCCAGGCAGCAGTGAGGTATGATTACATCACTGCACTTCAGTCTGGGTGACAAAGCGAGATCCCATCTAGAAACAGATACACACACACACACACACACACACACACACACACACACACAGTCTCAGAGCTAAGACACATAGAGCCAGGATTTAAATCCAGGAGCTCCAAACTACAAAGTCCATGGTCTTTCTAATTCATCACAATGCTCCAACAGTGCTATGCAGAGAAGTTCCTATAAATAAGATTTCTTCCATGCCAAAGACAGATTTCTCTCCAGGACAAGCAATCATCAGCAAAGAGTCTGAGTTTCTCAGGAAGAGCCTTGAAAATGCAAATACATTTTTTTTGTACTGAGCACACATAAAAGGTTTTAAAATTTCAGCTCCTGTCTCAGAGACACAATAATAAAACAATTGAAACCAACCTTTTTTTTTTAGCTTACTAAACAAATTTTCACTTTCCATTTGCAAATAGATCAAGGCTCATTAGTGATGTTTTTCAAGACACTCCAGACACCAAGTGTTTTTAATAACAATGTATTTTAAAGAAACCATGCTTGAGAGGAGGCAGAGAAAGAGTAAAGTAGAAGGCTCTATCAATTGTCCCTCTCACAAGGATACCAATTTAACAACTATCTACACAAACAAGACATATTCATAAGAACCAAAAATCAGGTGAGCCCTCATAGTACCTGGTTTTAACTTCATATTGTTTAAAGAGGCACTGAAGAAATAGAAAAAATAGTCTTGACTCACTGACACCACCACACCCCCACAACCTGGCAGCAACAGCATAATTCAGAGTGTCTCTGGGCACTGGGGAAGGAAGAACACAGCAATGATGAGACATTGAACTCAGGGCTGTCCTCTTAGAGCAGAAAGGAAAAGTAGACCAAACTCAGCTGTTATCTGCCCATGAAGGGAGCACTTAACCCAGCCCTAACCAGAGGGGAATCACTGTTCCCAGTGGTCTGAACTTGAGTTCCTGCAAACCTCACCACCAAGGGCTAAAGTTGTCTGGGTCTCTAAGTAAACATAAAAAGGCAGTCTAGGCCATAAGGCCTTCAACTTGTAAGTGAGAAAAACATGACCTCACCAAAGGAACTCAATAAAACACCCGGGACCAATACTGGAGAAACAATGTTACCTTTCAGAGAATTCAAAATAGCTATGTTGAGAAAACTCAGAGAAATCCAAGATATCACGGAGAAAAAATTCAGAATTCCATCAGATAAATTTAATAAATAGACTGAGATAATTTAAAAAGAATCAAGCAGAAATTCTGAATATGAAAAATGCAATTAATGTACTGAAGAATGCAGAAGTCTTTTAATAGAAGAATTGATCAAGCAAAAGAAAAAATTAGTGAGCCTGAAGACAGGCTATTTAAAATACACAGAGTATTAAAAAAAAGACAAAAAACAATGAAACACACCTAAAGATTCTAGAAAGTAGCTACAAAAGGGTAAATCTAAAAGTTATTGGCCTCAAAGAGAAGACTGAGAAAGAGATATGGGTAGAAAGTTTATTCAAAGAGATAATAAGAACTTCCCAAATGCAGAGAAAAACATCAATATCCAAGTACAGGAAGATTATGCAACACCAAGCAGACTTAACCCAAATAATCAAACTATCTAATAAACTCACAATGTTCAAGGATAAAGAATCCTAAAAGCAGTAAGAAACAAGAAACAAATAACATAAAATGGAGCTCCAGTATGTCTGACAGCAGACTTTTCAATGGAAACCTTACAAACTAGGAGAGGCTCGAATGACTTACCTAAAGTCCTGAAGGAAAAAACTTTTTACCCTTGAAAGTATATCTGATGAAAATGTCCTTCAAGCATAAAGATGGAATAAAGATTTTCCCAGAAAAACAAAAGCTGAGGGAATTCATCAACACCAGACCTGTCTTACAACAAATGCTAAAGGGACTACTTCAATCAGAAAGAAAAAGATGCTAGTGAGAAATAAGTAATCACCTGAAGGTACAAAACTCACTGCTAACAGTAAGGACATAGAAAACACGGAGTATTATAACAACATAACTATGGTGTGTAAACTACTCTCACTCATAGTACAAAGACTGAATGGTGAACCAATTAAAAATAATAACTATAAAACTTTTCAAGACTTAGACAGTAAATATGACATAAATAGAAACAAAAAAAAGTTATTAAGTGGGTAGACCAAGTTAGGATGTAGAACTTTTTTAAGTTTTCTTTTAAAAAAAAGTTCGTATATTTTTTGCTTTTATATGAACAGTGATAATTAAGGGTATCAAAAGTACTGTTAAATTTTACTTACGTATAAAAAAAGTATTATAGTAATTTTTTAAAATATTATTATGATTTTAAAATTAAAAGTTATTTTATTTTGTTATTTTTCAGTTCCTGGGTACATGTGCAGGTTTCTTACATAGGGAAACATATGCCAAGGTAGTTTGCTGCACCTATCAACCCATCACTTAGCTATTAAGTCTAGCATGCATTAGCTATTTTTCCTAATGCTCTTCCTTCCTCATTCTATGAGGCCAGCATCATGCTGATACCCAAACTTGGAAAAGACACAGCAAAAGAAGAAAACTTCAGGCCAACATCCTTGATGAACATTGATGCAAAAATCCTCAACAAAATACTAACAAACCAAATCCAGCAACATATCAAAAAGCTTGTCCACCATCAAGTAGGCTTTACCCCTGGGATGGCAAGGTTGGTTCAACATAATACAAATAAACAAATGCAATTCATCACATAAACAGAATTAAAGACAAAAACTACATGATCATCTCAATAGATTCAGAAAAGGCTTTTGATGAAATTCAACACCATTCACGTTTAAAGTTTCAATAAACTAGGTATTGAAGGAACATGCCTCAAAATAATAACAGTCATATATAAAAAACCCACAGCCAACATTATACTCAATTGGCAAAAGCTGGACAAATTCAAATAGTATGAATAGAACACTTACTATGTGTCAAGTAATATACAGCGCTATGCATTTCACCTATTACAGCTAATCATTTTCAGATTTACTTGAACCCTCTCTGGGGAACAAACTACAGGGTAGCTCTACGTCATCTCTGCCTCCCAGTGTTCATGCCCCTACATAATCTCTCTCCTTGAGTACTGGAAGGAGATGTGACTTGCTCTTACAATATAATATGACAAAGGTGATAGGATGGCACTCACATGGTTATGTTACATTCTAAACGACTCTACCCTGCTAGGAAATCTGCCCCAGAGAGCTGGTTTCATGAAATAAACAGCTATATTGGAAAAGCCCATGTGGTGAGGAACTGCTGGCAGCATCTAGGAAATGCAGAAGACAGCATCTAAGAACTGCAGGCAGCCTCTAAGAGCAGAGGGTGTCCTCCAGCCAACAGTCACCAAGAAGCCAGTGCCCTCAATCCTATAATAGGTTGTTGAAGTCTGCTAACATGACTAATGAGCTTAGAAGAGAATTCTTCCCCAGTCATACCTCCAGATAAGAAAGCAACCTGACCATCATCTTAATTTTTGACTTTGTGAGATCCCAAGCAGATGACACAGCTAAGTCATGTCTGAACTCTTGATCCAAATAGACTATTATATAATAAATATGCTGTTTAAGTCACTAAATTTGTGATAATTTATTACACATTAATTAGATAACTAATACAGATTCTGGGAATGATAGTGGGGTGCTGCTATGACAAATATCCAAACATGTGGGAGTGGCTTTGGACACAGGCAGAGTCAAAGTTGGAAGAATTCCGATAATCACAAATGAAAACCTAAGTCTTATCTTTTAGAATCAGATGCCATAAAAATAATTCCCTTTCCCACCTGCTCCCCGAATATTCTGTGTATTGGGGCCGTATTTGACAATTCCCTACCTTTACCAATAAGTTAATTACAAGTTCTAAAATAATATCTTTGCTTGTTCAAACCTGCAAAGTGAATCTCTTATTTTTGCTTAGATTCAGAAGACACAAATATTTATAGAAAATGTATTGACTGCCAAATACTGAGCTAAATTATTTCTTTTATATATGTTGCCTCATGTAATCCCCATAAAAACCCTGTGTGTTAGGCATTATTATCCCCATTTTATACTTGGAAAAAAACACCAAGTTCCAGGAGATAGGGTTGGTAAGGAACCTAAGATACCTCTCAGGAAAAGTTTTCATTTTAATTTGCTGGATTCAAAGCATCAGAGTATGCCTAGAGAATGACTAGCATTCCTCTTTGCTGCAAGTTTCTTTGCTTGGTAACAAATTCCATTTCAGTCTATCAAGACAACTTTTTCATATGCAACATTATTAATATGAAAAGTGGTAGAATAGCACTTTAAAATTTACAAAAACAATCATAAACAATCTAACTTGATCCTCAAAAAGATCTTGTGAAGACAATATTAATGTCCCAATTTAGAAATGTAGAACTAAGGTTCAGAAATATCAGGAGCTTTGCCCAAATTTATACAATTAGATAAAAGAGGATATCCTGCTCAGCATGAACATAGTATCTAGCAAGCAACCATTATCAATAATTGTTTAGAAACTGAATGAATGAATGAATACATTAATGTTTTATTCCAAGGGCAGTGTTCTTTCCATCAAAGCAGCACCTCCATGAAACAAATCAGAATTTAATTCTGAGTACCTTGTTCTCTAGTAACCAGCACCACAAAATAACAGTTTTATAAATCAAAAGGAAAAATAATTGAGCTATATTAAATTACTTATTCACCTACACATACACCAGAGTGTCTCTCACCTCTGTCTTCACTCATCTAGTTCTGTCTAAAAACTCTCATCCATTCTCCACCTTTTCCTCTCCTCCTCCTCCCATTCTTCATTGGCTTGTTCCATTCCTACTCACCTTTAAAGTCTTAGCTCAGAAATCATCTACTTTGAGTGGATTACCTGAGGTCAGGAGTTCAAGACCAGCCTGGCCAAAATGGTGAAACCCCATCTCTGATAAAAATACAAAAAAAAAAATTAGCCAGGTGTAGTGGCATATGCCTGTAGTCCCAGCTACTCAAGAGGCCGAGGTAGGAGAATCACCTGAACCCGGAAGCAGAGGTTGCAGTGAGCCGAGATCATGCCATTGCACTCCAGCCCGGGCAAGAAGAGTGAAATTCCATCTCAAAACACAAGAAAAGAAAAAAGAGAAGAAAAGAAGAGGAAAAGAAAAGAAAAGAAATAATCTAATTTGAGTACTTCCCTAGCCCACCTAGTTCAGGGGCCGCTCCTCTGTGTTCCCACAGCTCATGCTGCTTATCTTACTGAGATATGGTGACTCATCTCACCATTAGGCAACTGGTTTTATTCACCTCTGTATCACTTATGCCTAATGCAGTGTCACTGCTTAGTATTCATGCGTATATATATCCATCCATAATATTTGCTTGAACTAAATTAAATACCTCCTAGCTGGAACCCTGTATGCAAAAGGCTCTATTCTTTGCCATTACTTACAAGGGGAATGAAGAGCAAATATCAGAATTGAAAGTCTGGCATCATGTCGCTAAACAGTTCCTTGGCAACACAACAGGTGTATATATAATGAGAATAATGGCACAAACATTACATTTTAAAATATTACTCCCCACAACAGCAACTTGTTGTTTGCAAACTTCAGCCCTGTCAGAGATTCCTTCTGCTTCTGGCCTCCAGACTCACGATGCAGCAAGGCAGCGATTTTTAAATTTATTATTATTATTCTTTTTTTCATAATAATCAAATACGTTGAAATAATGAAATTCCGAGGCTCTGAAATTTTCAGGAGAAAATAAAATAGGAAAGATCTTGCTAAATTCTTAATCAGGCCACATTGTTTCCTTCTTAAAATCTCTCAATGATTCCCCCACCTAAAGGATAAGTTCCTCACCCTTATTCTATGCATCTTGGCTCACCAGGCTCCATACTCCATACTGTGTAATCCAGCCAAGCTGAATTAATATTTATTTCCCAAGCACATTAAGCTGTTCCAGGCCACCATGTCTCTCCTTACAATCTTCCAGTGTAGAATGTCCTTGTATTCCTTATCTATGCCCAGCAAAATCTTAGTTTCTCATGGCAATGCTTCCTTAGTTATAATATACCATAATGCTTTGTGCCCACACTGTCCTCTGTAATACATTCTAATTTATAGCCTCTGTGACACTGCAGTGCACCTATTTGTGGATGCTATAATTTCCACCCTGAGCTCCTTAAGGACAGAGACTGAATCCATCTCACTCATTGTTGTATTCCTAGCACCCAGTACAAATTTTAGCAATGAGCAGACACTTAGAGATTATCAACGAATCAACATATCAGTGGCTATGAAGACACTGCTCAATGCCTAGGAAGAATTAAGTATGCTCTTCTACCTGAGACTAGGTTAGAATCTACATTTTGGAAGCAATACTTCAAAGTTACTGCCTAGATCAAAGATTTTAATGTAAAACTCCCCATCCTTGATTAACACCTGTTCATTTGAACCACCAACCCAGACATTCTGGTTCTTTCTCTTATATGTGCCTACATCTTTCTTGAGTTCAAAATTCAACAAGCATGGATTGAGGCATCTACATATGCCACATACTACATACTAGGTACTGAAGATTTCTTTTTTTTTCTGAGTCTGAATTTCTTTATTATTATTATTATTATTATTATTATACTTTAAGATCTGGGATACATGTGCAGAACGTGCAGGCTTGTTACATAGGTATACACATGCCATGGTGGTTTGCTGTACCCATCAACCCGTCATCTACATTAGGTACTTCTCCTAATGCTATCCCTTCCCTAACCCCTGACCCCTCGACAGGCCCCAGTGTGTGATGTTTCCCTCCCTGTGTCCATGTCTACTCATTGTCCAACTCCCACTTACGAGTGAGAACATGTGGTGTTTGGTTTCTGTTCCTATGTTAGTTTGCTGAGAATGATGGTTTCCAGCTTCATCTACGTCCCTGCAAAGGATATGAACTCATCCTTTTAGATGACTGCATAGTATTCCATGGTGTATATGTGCTATATTTTCTTTTATTATTTTTTATTATATTTTAAGTTCTAAGGTACATTGCACAACGTGCAGGTTTGTTACACAGGTATGCATGTGCCATGTTGGTGTGCCGCACCCATTAACTCATCATTTACATTAGGTATATCTCCTAATGCTATCCCTCCCCTAAACCCTTACCCTATGACAGGCCCTGGCGTGTCATGTTCCTCTTCCTGTGTCCAAGTGTTCGCATTGTTCAATTCCAATCTATGAGTGAGAACAAGTGGTGTTTGATTTTCTGTCCTTGATTAGAATGATGGTTTCCAGCTTCGTCCATGTCCCTACAAAGGACATGAACTCATCCTTTTTATGGCTGCATAGTATTCCATGGTGTATATGTGCAACATTTTCTTAATCCAGTCTACCACTGATGGACATTTGGGTTGGTTCCAAGTCTTTGCTATTGTGAATAGTGCCGCAATAAACATACGTGTGCATGTGTCTTTAGAGCAGCATGATTTATAATCCTTTGGGTATATACCCAGTAATGGGATGTACTGAAGATTTCATAATGAACAAAATATAATTTGTCTTCTCAAAGAGTTCTTAGATGAGTGATATCATTAAGTCATTACTGAAACAACCTATATTATGATCTCATCACACTGAGACACACAGGTATTTATTAACTTAACCAAGACTACATAAATTTGCAAGGCCATTCTTCAAGTATGTTGAACTACGCTTCAATTATGTTAGAAATATGGGTGAATTGGGGATTTTTAAGATGGCATATGACCAGGGATGCAAGGTAAATTCTAGTTCTGCCTTCAATAAACTACTCCTTTCCACAAGTCCTGTGAGGAGTTGTATGCATACAGGAAACAATTATCAGTGAAAGTAGGGAAGACATTTTATTATAAGCTGTGACTTAGATCTCAAACCTCAAAAAGAAGTTCAATATAAGCTGAGTTGAACTAGAAGGAGCACCCTTTTTTATTTAATATTGTTTAGTATAAATGGCTTTAAATCAAAGCATGATGTGAGACTAACTAATTTTATTGTTCTCAATCCCTAAGCATCCAGGTATGAATTGCTAATCCTAATTATATGACTAAAGGAAACTCAAACCATAATTGGGGAAGCAACACTGTGACTTGAACCTAAAATGAAGCTTGCATTTGGACCCTAGGTTCCTCCATAAATGTTAACTCCCCTTTTCACTATACCATAGCTGTCTCAATAGACTTACCTATGGTCAAAAACTGCATAATTGATAAAACTCTAAATCTATAGAGACCAAAAAGCAGAGTGTTCACCAATATTTTAGGACTTCAAAGTACTGGCATTTGTAGGGAAAGCATGAAAGTTGTATGCAAATCACTGTAAATGTACATCAATGGGAAAAATTAAACATCAATTAAAATGGAAATTATATAATATTTCATATAATCAAGTTTATAATTGCATGAGATTGGAAAATATAGCATTGTTCTATACTTTCTAAATGCTGGAGACAATGCTAGTTTATTACTGAGAGAGTGAAATGAGCAGTATTCATCCCAATTAAGTGTGAAATTCTGATAATCATTTAAGATTAATTGAAGCTTGTCGACAGACTCAAGAGAGCCGGTGTGGGAATGTATACTTGCCTTCACTAAAACAGGAAAAAGTTCACTTTTCCTTATTTTTCTTTATCTTGTGACAAGTTACTCTTATGAGATAACTATTTTGACTCTTGCTTGGTAGGCTATAGTAAGAAATTGACAGGGTGTTTCTTGGTATGTCTGTAAGACCTAAAGCCATAAAAGTATACCCCTTACAGTATTTTAAAGCGGTCCATATGAAAGTCACATATATAAAAATTGTTTTTAAATTGATATAGAAATCTAATAAGATATATATATCCTTTGACCCTGTAATTCAAATTCTGAGAAGCTATCAAAAGGAGACAAAATGAGATCTAGCTTCATCAATCAAGAGGTTGATTACAGTAGTATTTATAGTAGCAAAAATTTGGAAACCAGCTAAGAGCTCAACATCAGACTTGGCACATTGATAAACTGAATATAATTAGTTAAAATAATGTTCACAAAAATATTTAGTATCAATAAAACCGAGAATATAATACTAACGAAAAAGATAAAACAGAATATTACAGGCAGGATGCAACCACATCTATGAAAAAGAATTTGCACAGAAGGGAAAAGAAAAGGAGGCTAGTCCCTGGCACAAAGGCACTATTTGTTCGATCAATTGTTCTTGAACAGAAACAAGGAAGGGAGGCAGGGAAAGGAAGGAAACCGAGAAGTCCAAACAGTTGTCTCCAGGTAGAAAACATCAGCAAAGTTATTCTCTATTTCTCTTAATACATTTCTATATACTTTTCAAATTTTTTACATAAGAGAGTGTATAATCAAAATCAATACATAGAAAAATTAATATAGAAAAATATTAACACAATAAGGACAAAACCATCAATCTAATATCCTCATGAAACTTCAGTCCATTTCAAAACCTTCCCACAGCTACTATTATCTCTGGAAATTAGTGTTTCTAATTAAGGAAAAATATGCATTAAATAATTATTGAAATTTAACTCTTAGAATAAAGAGTATTCATGAATAAAATATCAACTGAGAATAAAATTAGCTATGAGTAACAGAAATAACTCTGGAAATCCCAATAAAATTAAACTATATGTTTCTAAATAACCCATGAGTCAAAGTGTAAATCACAAGGGATATTAGAAAATATTTTAGAAGAATAAAAATAAAAACAAGGATTACAAAAGTTAATAGGACTGAGTAAACACTGCTTAGAGGAAAATGTATAGCTTTAAATGACTAAATCCAAAACAAATAAAATTGTTTAAAATCAGTAACTTTCATACCTTAAGCTTCTGCCTTAGGAAACCAGAAAAAAGTGTTCAATCTAACATAAAAAGGTAAATAATTGAGATTAAATGGGAGGAAACAAAAAAAAAAACCACAAAACAAAATAAATTAAACAATAGATAAAAATCAATGAAACCAAAAGTTGTTTTTTTGAAAAGTTTAGCAAAATTGACAGACCTTTAAGGAGAATGACCTTGAAAAAAAAGGAAGACACAAATCATCAAAATGGTGAATGAAAGAAGAAACATTAGTACCAACTACACAAAAATTAAAGGAACTGTAAGTGATATTATAAATAACTTTTAATCAAAATTACTTACATAAAATTGAAAATTAAATTGACTGACTAAAAAAAAGAAAATCTGAATACACCTGTATTAAGTAAAGGAATTGAATTCATTCACTATCATTAAAATGACCATACTGCAAAGCAATACATAAAATCAATGCTATTCCTATCAAACTACCAATGACATTCTTCACAGAACAAGAAAAAACTATTTTAAAATTGATATGGAACCAATAAAGAGTTCAAATAGCCAAGACAATTCTAAGCAAAAATAACAAAGTCAGAAGAATCACTCTACCTGACTTCAAACCATACTACAGGGCTACTGAAACCAAAACAGCTAATACTGGTACAAAAACAGACAGATAGACCAGTGGAACAAAATAAGGAGCCCACAAATAAGGCTGCACACCTACAACCATTTGATCTTCAACAAAGTTTACAAAAACAAGCAATGGAGAAAGGGCTCCCTATTCAATAAATGGTGCTAGAATAACCGGCTAGCCACACGCAGAAGATTGAAAATCAAACCCTTCCTTACACCATATACAAAAATCAACTCAAGAGGGATTAAAGACTTAAATGTAAAACCTAAAACTATAAAAACCCTGGAAGAAAAGCTAAAAAACACCATTCTGGACATAGGCCCTGGCAACAATTTCATGATGAAGACTCCAAAAGCAATTACAACAAAAACAAAAATTGACAAATGGGATCTAATTAAACGAAAGGGCTTCTTCACAGCAAAATAAACTACCAAGAGAATAAACAGACAACCTACAGAATGGAAGAAAATATTTGCAAACTATGCACTCAACAAAAATCTAACATCCAGAATCTCCAAGGAACTTAACAAATCAAATAAGCAAAAAGCAAACAACTCTTAAAAAATAGGCAAAAAAAAAAAAAAAAAAAAAAAAAAAAAAAAAAAAAAAAAAAAAAAAAAAAAAAATGAACAGGCTGGGCTCAGTGGCTCACACCTTTAATCCCTGCACTTTGAGAGGCTGAGGAGGGCAGATCACTTGAGGTCAGGAGTTCAAGGCCAGCCTTGCCAACATGGTGAAACCCCATCTCTACTGAAAATACAAAATTAGCCAGGTGTGGTGGCAGGCACCTGTAATCCAAGCTACTTGGGAGGCTGAGGCAGGAGAATCGCTTGAACCCAGGAGCCACCAGCTGATATGCCACTGCATTTCAGCCTGGGTAACACAGTGAGGCTCTGTCTCAAAACAAACAAACAAACAAACAAACAAACAAACTAAAAACATGAACAAACACTTCTGAAAAGAAGACATACATGTGACCAACAAGCATGTGGAAAAAATACTCAACATCACTAGTCATTAGAGAAATGCAAATCAAAACCACAATGAGATACCATCTCACACCAGTCAAATTGGTTAAAAAGTCAAAAAATAACAGATGCTGGTGGGGTTCTGGAGAAAGAAAATACATATATACTATTGGTGGGAATGCAAATTAGCTCAGCCACTGCAGACAGCAGTTTGAAGATTTCTCAAAGAACTCAAAACAGATCTACCCTTTGACCCAGCAATCCCATTACTGAGTATATACCCAAAGAGATATAAATTGTTCTACCAGAAAGACACATGTATGCATATGTTCATTGCAGGACTATTCACAATAGCAAAGAGATGGAATCAACCTAGATACCCAATCAATGATAGACTGAATAGAGACAACATGGTACATATACACCATGGAATACTGCAAAGCCATAAAAAGGAATAAAATCATGTCCTTTGCAGCAACATGGATGCAGTTGGAGGCCATTATCCCTAGTGAATTAATACAGGAAGAGAAAGCCAAATATCACATGTTCTCACCTATAACTGGGAGCTAAACATTGAGTACACTTGCACACAAAGAATGGAACAAAAGACAATGGGGCCTATTTGAGGATGGAAGGTGGGAGGAGGTTGAGGATGGAAAAACTATCTCGGTGATGAAATAATTTGTACATCAAACATCAGCGACACACAATGCATCCATGTAACAAACCTGCACATGTACCCCGCTGAACCTAAAATAAAAATTGGAAGGAAATAAAACTGATTTTACTATGTTTTATTGTTGTTTTAAAATTCTGTTTAGAAAATTCTGCCCATTATTGCTTGAACAAAAACAGACTGCTCCAATAGCTCCCATCTTGGTATGATACGTCTCTTGGAGAAAGTATAAATATTAGGTTGAACTATGAGAACTCACCAATATTCTATCATTTTAAACTTATAACAACAGCAATGTAATCAAATTCAATCTAATATAATCCTTATGGAAGGCAATTTGACAATGCTTATCCTAATTAAAAATCTACCTATCCTTTAAGCCAGCAATTCTTTTCTAGGAATTTGTCCTTACAGATTATACTTGCACATGTATAAAATCACTTTTGTACAAGAATATTTATCATCATAGCATTGTTTATAATAATGCGTAATACTGAAAACAACTATAACTATACATAAACTCTATATATCAAAAACTGATTCAATAAATTGTAATATGTTTTCATAATGAAATATTATGCAATTATCATTTTAAAAATAAGGCAGAACTAAATTACTTACATATAGCAATAAAGAAGTATAGTGGCTGGGGGCAAAGGCTCCAAAACCAGATTGTCACTATATGAACCCAGCTCTACTTATTATCTTGCCTGGGGCAAATTACACAACCTTCGTCTTCCAATGTTTCTTCATCCGTAAAATGGGGATAAAGTATTATTTATCTCATATAGTTATAATAATTAAGTAAAATATTTGTTTTGTAAATATCCTTCAAAGAGAGTCTGGCACATAGTAAGTGCTCTAAAAATACTAGGTATTATTATTCTCTACAAAATAACATGTTAGGTGAAAAAAAGCAGGACTGCAAAAAATATAGAGTATGCTAATATTAAAGCATTGAAAAAAGAATATATAAATGCACATACTTCTATATGAATAAAATATATGTGGAAGTATATACAATGATCTCCCAGTATATGCAAGGGATTGATTTCAGGACCTCAGAGTAACCAAAATCTGTGCATACTCCAGTCCCTCAGTCAGCGTTGCAGAAAATGCTTATGTGAAAATTCGGCTCTTTATATATGCAGGTTTCACATCCTATGAATACTGTATTTTCAGTATGTTTTAGTTGAAAAATTCTGCATATAAGTAAACCCACACAGTTCAAACCTGTGTTGTTCAAGGTTCAGTTGTATGGAAAACCAGTATCTTTGATTATCTCCAGGGAAATTGGAAGGAACTGGATACCTGTACAAGAAAGGGAGGAAGCTTACTTTTCCTCATATGCCATTTGTTAATTTCTGGATTTTGTTCAATGTTAATTTTTTTAAACTTTCTTTTAAACTTTAAATTCAAGGAAACATGTGCAGAACATGCAGGTTTGTTACCTAGGTATACATGTGCCATGGGTGGTTTGCTGCAACCATCATCAACACTTCATCTAGGTTTTAAGCCCCACATGCATTAGGTATTTGTCCTAATCTCTCCCTCCCCTTGCCTCCTATCCATCACTGACAGTCCCTGGTGTGTGATGTTACCCTCCCTGTGTCCATGGGTTCTCATTGCCCAAATCCCACTTATGAGTCAGAACATGTGGTGTTTAGTTTTCTGTCCCAGTGTTAGTTTGCTGAGAATGATGGCTTCTAGCTTCATCCATGTCCCTGCAAAGAACATGAACTCATCCTTTTTATGGCTGCATAGTATTCCATGGTATATATGTGCCACATTTTTTTTTTTTTTTTTTTTTTTTTTTCTTTTTTTTTTTTTATTATACTTTAAGTTCTAGGGTACATGTGCATAACGTGCAGGTTTGTTACATATGTATACTTATGCCATGTTGGTGTGCTGCACCCATCAACTCGTCAGCACCCATCAATTCATCATTTATATC
>NW_016805104.1:168925-172689 GCF_001698545.2 Rhinopithecus bieti | reverse complement strand
GTGCCTGTATGCTTACAGCGCAGTATTGGGGTGGGAGTTACCCGATTTTCCAGGTGTTGTGTGTCTCAGTTCCCCTGGCTAGGAAAACGGATCCCCTTCCCCCTTGCGCTTCCAGGTGAGGCGATGCCTCGCCCTGCTTCAGCTCTCGCTGGTCAGGCTACAGCAGCTGACCAGCACCGATTGTCCGGCACTCCCTAGTGAGATGACCCCAGTACCTCAGTTGAAAATGCAGAAATCACCGGTCTTCTGTGTCGCTCGCGCTGGGAGTTGGAGACTGGAGCTGTTCCTATTCGGTCATCTTGCTCCGCCCCGCGCCACATTTTCTTTATCTAGTCTATCACTGATGGGCATTTGGGTTGGTTCCAAGTCTTTGCTATTGTGAATAGTGCTGCACTAAACATACATGTGCATGTGTCTTTATAGTGGAATGATTTATAATTCTTTGGGCATATACCCAGTAATGGGATTGCTGGGTCAAAGGGTATTTCTGGTTCTAGATTCTTGAGGAATCGCCACACTGTCTTTCACAATGGTTAAACTAGTTTACACTCCCACCAACAGTGTAAAAGCGTTCCTATTTCTGCACATCCTCATCAGCAACTGCTTTTTCCTGACTTTTTAATAATCACCATTTGATTGGCATGAGATGCTATCTCATTATGGGTTTGTTTGTTTGTTTGTTTGTTTGTTTATTTATTTTATTTATTTTTGAGACGAAGTATTGCTCTGTCGCCCAGGCTGGAGTGCAGTGGTGCGATCTCGGCCCCCTGCAAGCTCCGCCTCCCGGGTTCACGCCATTCTCCTGCCTCAACCTCCCGAGTAGCTGGGACTACAGGCGCACGCCACCACGCCCGGCTAATTTTTTTGTATTTTTAGTAGAGGTGGGGTTTCACCGTGTTAGCCAGGATGGTCTTGATCTCCTGACCTCGTGATCCGCCCACCTGAGCCTCCCAAAGTGCTGGGATTACAGGCATGAGCCACGGCACCCAGCCTCATTGTGGTTTTGATTTATTTATTTTTAAAATATTTACAGTACTGAAGCCTTATAAAATTTGTTTAAAGTTGTATTTTCTCAGTATTATTTATCTACAAAACACTTTTTTTAAGAAACACCTAAAAATCATCTAGTATTTCAAGGAACATCATTTTGGAAACATTGCTGTAGGACTTAGAGAGTCATTGAAATTTGCAGAAGGGAAGGACATATCCAGGATCCTTCTTTTTTTTTTAAATGGTGTTTCTTTTGGATGTGATCAGTGACATTTTTAAATGAAATATCCAAGCTTGAAATGCAATTATTTCATAGCATGAGCGCACAAGAGAAAACTAGTTTTAGAAGGCACAGGTTTTATTTTCAAGAATAAAACCCAAAACACAAATACAGTTTTTGTCAGCAACAAGATATTTATTACCTAATTCTGTAACATGCCCAGTCCTAGCAGAAATACATAGTCATGTTTTCCTTTGCCAATTCCAACTTTTTCTCAGAGCAACTCAGCCTAAGGGACTTAAACTGGATTCTAATTTCCCAGATAGACAGCCCTTTAACGCAAGCTCTCCCAAGATCCCTCACCTCTTCTCTCCTCCCCACCCACAGACTGCCACTCTAGCTTGTATCTTATTTTACTAGAGAGGCAGTTTCCAAACACAGAAAGAATGGGAATTTTGACCAAAAACCCCCAGGTAGTAAAAAGGAGCCAAGGTCATCCACAGACAGTGTGTCTTGAGGAGCTTGTGACTACAATAGTATACTTCTGCAGGAAACATGGATGTCCTTTGTTTGTTTGTTTGTTTGTTTGTGACATACTTCCGCTCCCTCACCCAGGCTGGATTGCAGTGGCGCAATCTTGGCTCACTGCAACCTCTGCCTCATGGGTTCAAGCAATTCTCATGATTCAGCCTCCTGAGTAGCTGGGGTTACAGGCATGCACCATCATGCCCAATTGATTCTTGTGTTTTTTGGTACAGACAGGGTTTCACCGTGTTGGCCAGGCTGATCTCAAACTCCTGGCCTCGAGTGATCTGCCAGCCTCGGCCTGCCAAAATGGTAGGATTACAGGTGTGAGGCACCAGGCCAGGCCTGTCCTCCCTCATTATACACCTATCAGTAACAACACACATCAGCTTCATGACCTCCAAGAATCTCTCAAGATTAAAACTTTCATCATTCTAGAAATGTAGATGTCTGTTAGTAAGAAGGCATTTGCTTTCTATTTAGTTAAAAGTTTTGAACTCTGAAATATCCTTGCTGGGTATTTCATCATTTACAATAAAAGTGAAAAATCAATTATGTCAGTCCTTATGTCAATGTTTGCTACACTGCACCAAATGTTAACAGATGTTCAGGTAAATAGGGTATCAATGATCAAACACATTTTGGAAAGACTGGATGAAGCAATAATGGTCCATTTTCATTAATACCAGACTTCTCAAAACCTTAAAAATGCTTGTGCTCATTGTGACTCTCTCAGAGGGGAACAGAACATAAGGTATTCTCACAACTATTAGTAACTCTCAGACGAGTATTCAATAGCAAGCAATTTGGGGAATAATTCCATAGTGAAACAAGAACAACTTTTAAAATGGAAAAACAAGCATGCATATTAAAGTGCATGCAATCCTGCTTTTCTCAGTAACCTAGACTGAAGTCATTATTTATTAAGTACTCATTAGGCACAAGTTACTACAATGAACACCTAATTCCCCTAGAGCCAAGGTGTGCACACCACCTATTCAGGTAAACACCAATCTCCAATTAGGTTAAGAATAATGAATAGTATTAAGAATCAATTAGATAAGAACTGTTTATAGTACTCTTAACTTCATCCCAGACACTATGTTGAGCATTATAGATATGCTGGACAAAATAGGCATTATCTGTGTCTCAAATACCTTACAGCCTTATAATACATATAGATATTAAATGAACAATTTCAATTAATTAAATGATTGCAAGTCTGCAAAGGTAAAGTACAGAATGCAAGGAAAACAAAATGGGGTCCTAACTTAGTTTGAGGGATCAAGGAATGCTTCTCTGAACAAGAGTCATCTCAAGTTGACAATCAGTTGAACATTTCTAGGAAAAGATGAAAAAGAACACCCTTAGCAGAAGAAATCGCATTTGGGAGGACATGGCACATTCATCAGGTTGGAATAAGTCCAATATGACCGGAGTATGTAGAAAGAAAGACAAAGTGATACAAAATGTAAAATGAGGCCAGCCCCACTTCTCTGGAATTGGCATGTTCCCAGCAGCTATACAGAAGAAAGACAGAAGAGTGACATAACCTGTCCTCAAGAAGCTCAAGAAGCAATTATAAAAGTCAAGATGTCCTTCATATCCTTTGTAGGTTGTATTTCTAGGTATTTTATTCTCTTTGTAGTAATTGTGAATGGGAGTTCACTCACGATTTTGGCTTTCTATTTGTCTGTTATTGGTGTATAAGAATGCTTGTGATTTTTGCAAATTGATTCTTTATCCTGAGACTTTCCTGAAGTTGTTTTTCATCCTAAGAAGATTTTGGGCTGAGACGATGGGGTTTTCTAAACATGCAATCATGTCATCTGAAAACAGAGACAATATGACTTCCTCCTTTCTTATTTGAATACCTTTATTTCTTTCTCTTGCCTGATTGCCCTGGCCAGAAATTCCAATACTATGTTGAATAAGAGTGGTGAGAGAGGGGCATCCTTGTCTTGTGCGTGTTTTCTTTTCTTTTTTTTTTTTTTTTTTTTATTTTTTTATTTTAAGTTGTAGGGTACAT
>NW_016805104.1:147830-167879 GCF_001698545.2 Rhinopithecus bieti | reverse complement strand
TTAATGATTGCCATTCTAACTGGTGTGAGATGGTATCTCATTGTGGTTTTGATTTGCATTTCTCTGATGGCGAGTGATGATGAGCATTTTTTCATGTGTCTGTTGGCTGCATGAATGTCTTCTTTTGAGAAATGTCTGTTCATATCCTTTGCCCACTTTTTGATGGGGTTGTTTGTTTTTTTCTTGTATATTCGTTTGAGTTCTTTGTAGATTCTGGATATTAGCCCTTTGGGAGTGCTTCCAGTTTTTGCCCATTCAGTATGATATTTTCTGTAGGTTTGTCATAAATAGCTGTTATTATTTTGAGATACGTTCCATCAATACCTAGTTTATTGAGAGTTTTTAGAAGGAAGGGGTGTTGAATTTTGTCAAAGGACTTTTCTGCATCTATTGAGATAATCATGTGGTTTTTGTCATTGGTTCTGTTTATGTGATGGATAACATGTATTGATTTGCATATGTTGAACCAGCCTTGCATCCCAGGGATGAAGCCAACTTAATCGAGGTAGATAAGGCTTTGGATGTGCTGCTGGATTCGATATGCCAGTATTTTATTGAGGATTTTTGCATCGTTGTTCATCATGGATATTGGCCTAAAACACTCTTTTTTGTTGTTGTTGTCTCTCTGCCAGGTTTTGGTATCAGGATGATGCTGGCCTCATAAAATGAGTTGGGGAGCAGTCCCTCTTGTTCTATTGTTTCAAATAATTTCAGAAGGAATGGTACCAGCTCCTCTTTGTACCTCTGGTAGAATTTGGCTGTGAATCCATCTGGTCCTGGACGTCTTTTGGTTGGTAGGCTATTAATTACTGCCTAAATTTCAGAATTTGTTATTGGTCTATTCAGGGATTCTGCTTCTTCCTGGTTTAGACTTGGGAGGGTGTATGTGTCCAGGAATTTATGCATTTCTCCTAGATTTTCTAGTGTATTTGTGTAGAGGTGTTTACAGTATTCTCTGATGGTAGTTTGTATTTCTGTGGGATCAGTGGTGATATCCCCTTTATCATTTTTTATTGCATTTATTTGATTCTTCTCACTTTTCTTCCTTATTAGTCTGGTGAGCAGTCTATCTATTTCATTGATCTTTTCAAAAAACCAGCTCCTAAATTCATTGACTTTTGAAGGATTTTCATGTCTCTATCTCCTTCAGTTCTGCTCTGATCTTAGTTATTTCTTGTCTTCTGCTAGTTTTGAATTTCTTTGGTCTTGATTCTATAGTTCTTTTAATTGTGATGTTAGGGTGTTGATTTTAGATATTTCCCGCTTTCTCCTGTGGGCATTTAGTGCTATACATTTCACTCTAAACAATGCTTTAGCTGTGTCTCAGAGGTTCTGGTACATTGTCTCTTTGTTCTCATTGATTTCAAAGAACTTATATATTTCTGTCTTAATTTTATTTACCCAGTAGTCATTCAGGAGCAGGTTGTTCAGTTTCCATGTAATTGTGCAGTTTTGAATGAGCTTCTTAATCCTGAGTTCTAATTTGATTGCTCAGTGGTCTGAGAGATTGTTGGTTATGATTTCCGTTCTTTCTCATTTGCTAAGGAGTGTTTTACTTCCAATTATGTGGTCAGTTTTAGAATCAGTGCTATGTGGTGCTGAGAAGAATGTACATTCTGTTGATCTGGGGTGGAGAGTTCTGTAGATGTCTATTAGGTCCACCTGGTCCAGAGCTGAGTTCAAGTCCTGAATATCCTTGTTAACTTTCTGACTCATTGGTTAGTCTAATATTGACAATGGGGTGTTAAAGTCTCCCACTATTATTCTGTGGGAGTCTAAGTCTCTTTGTAGGTCTCTAAGAACTTGCTTTATGAATCTGGGTGCTCCTGTATTGGGTGCACATATATTTAGGATAGTTAGCTCTTCTTGTTGCAGATCCCTTTACCATTACGTAATGCCCTTCTTTGTCTCTTTTGATCTTTGTTGGTTTAAAGTCGGTTTTGTCAGAGACTACGATTGCAACTCCTGCATTTTTTTGCTTTCCATTTGCTTGGTAAATATTCCTTCACCCATTATTTTGAGCCTATGTGTGTCTTTGCATGTGAGATGGGTCTCTTGACTACAGAACGCTGATGGGTCTTGACGCTTTATCCAATTTGCCAGTCTGTGTCTTTTAATTGAGGCATGTAGCCCATTTACATTTAAGGTTAATATTGTTATGTGTGAATTTGATCCTGTCCTTATGATGCTACCTGGTTATTTTGCCTGTTAGTTGATGCAGTTTCTTCATAGTGTCAATGGTCTTTACAATTTGTTATGTGTTTGCAGTTGCTGCTACAAGTTGTTCTTTTACATGTTTAGTGCTCCCTTCAGGAGCTCTTATAAGGCAGGCCAGCTGGTGACAAAATCTCTCAGCATTTGCTTGTCTGTGAAGGATTTTATTTCTCCTTCGCTTATGAAGTTAGTTTGACTGGCTATGAAATTCTGAGTTAAAAATTCTTTTATTTAAGAATGTTGAATTTTGGCCCCAACTCTCCTCTGGCTTCTAGGGTTTCTGCAGAGAGATCCACTGTTAGTCGGATGGGGTTCATTTTTAGGTAACCTGACCTTTCTCTCTGGCTGCCCTTAACATTTTTCCTTCTTTCCAACTTTGGTGAATCTGAAAATTGTATATCTTGAAGTTGCTCTTCTCGAGGAGTATCTTTGTGGTGTTCTCTGTATTTTCTGAATTTGAATGTTGGCCTGTCTTGCTAGGTTGGGAAGTTCTCCTAGATAATATCCTGAAGAGTATTTTCCAACTTGGTTCCATTTTCCCTGTCACATTCAGGAACACCAATCAAATGCAGGTTTGGTCTTTTCACATGGTCCCATATTTCTTGGAGGCTTTGTTCATTTCTTTTCATTTTTTTTTTCTAATCTTGTCTTCATGCTTTATTTCATTAAGTTGATCTTCAATCTCTGATATCCTTTCTTCCACTTGATCAATTCGGCTATTCATACTTGTGTATGCTTCACGAAGTTATACACGGCTACAGTAACCCAAACAGCATGGTACTGGTACCAAATCAGATATATAGACTAATGAAACAGAACAGAGTCCTCAGAAATAACACCACACATCTACAATCATCTGATCTGCGACAAACCTGACAAAAACAAGCAATGGGGAAGGGATTCCCTATTTAAAAAATGGTGTTGTGAAAACTGGCTAGCCATATGCCGAAAACTGAAACTGGGCCCCTTCCCTACACATTATACAAAAATTAACTCAAGATGGATTAGAGACTTAAACCTAAGACTTAAACCATAAAAATCCTAGAAGAAAACCTAGGCAATACCATTCAGGACACAGGCATGGGCAAAGACCTCAATACTAAAACACCAAAAGCAATGGCAACAAAAGTCAAAGTTGACAAATGGGATCTAATTAAACTAAAGAGGTTCTGATGTGGAGAAATAGGAACGTTTTTATACTATTGGTGGGAGTGTCAATTAGTTCAAGCATTGTGGAGGACAGTGTGGTGATTCCTCAAGGATCTAGAACCAGAAATACCATTTGACCCAGCAATCACATCACTGGGTATATACCCAAAGGATTATAAATCATTCTACTATAAAGACACATGCACATGTTTGTTTATTGCGGCACTGTTCACAATAGCAAAGACTTGCAACCAACCCAAATGCCCATCAGTGATAGACTAGATAAAGAAAATGTGGCACATATAGACCATGGAATACTATGCAGCCATAAAAAGAATGAGTTCATGTCCTTTGCAGGGATATGGATGAAGCCGTAAACCATCATTCTCAGCAAACTAACACAAGAACAGAAAACCAAACACCACATGTTCTCACTCATAAGTGGGATTTGGACAATTTGAACACCTGGACACAGGGGAACATCACACACCAGGGCCTGTTGGGGGGGTGGGGGGCTATGGGAGGGATAGCATTAGGAGAAATACCTAATATAAATTACGGGTTGATGGCACGTGTATATCTATGTAACAAACCTCCACGTTCCGCACATATATCCCAGAACTTAAAGTACAATAATAAATAAATAAATAAATAAATAAATAAATAAAGGCAAAAGGAAAGAACTTTTTACTAAGTACCAAACAAGGATCACATCTTGTACTGAGTGCTTCAAATATATTAACTCACTTAATTCAGACAACAACCCTTTAAGAATAGAATCATTATCCCCTTTTTATAAATGAGGAATTAGAGGATCTAAAAGATTAGCAAGGTGACTTTCCCAAGATTATATAGCCAGTCAGTGTCACAGCGAATATTCGACTCCAGCTAAGCCTTTCAAATCCCTGCTCCTAGCAGTTCCTTCCTGAGCTAAAGATGAAGAGAACAGTAACCCAGGTGGGAAGTGGTAAAGGAGAGGAGGGTCAGAACTAAGTGATATTATAGAGGGACTGTCCACTGAGCATCCATCTGCAGGAAATGAAAAACCTGTTCTGGTCTCCATAAACTGAGATCTTTTGAAACAAACAAAAGACAAAGAAATAAGAAGAACCTGACTCTGGCAAAGGAAAATAGTCTTTCTAGAACGGGAAGAATTTAAGGCCTCTAAGAGGCAGGCCATTATAAGTAGTGTACATTATACCCAATAGGTAGTTTTTCCGCTGTCACTTCCCTCCCTCCCCCATTCTGATTCTCCAGTGTCCATTATACCACTCTGTATGCCTTTGCATATCCATAGCTCAGGCCCCACTTGTAAGTGAGAATATGTAGTACTTGATTTCCCATTCCTGAGTTACTTCACTTAGAATGATTCCCTCCAGTTCTATCCAAGTTGCTGTAAAAGATATTTTTCATTTTTTTTACAGGTGATTAGTAATCCATGGTATACACACATATCCACACCCACATACACCACATTTTAGGTTGATTCCATATATTTGCAACTCTGAATTGTGTTGTAATAAACATATGCATGTAGTTATGTTTTTGATATAGTGACTTATTTTCCTTTGGGTTGATACCCAGTAGTGGAATTTCTGGATCAAATGGTAGATCTACTTTTAGTTATTTGAGAAATCTCCATACTGTTTTCATAGAGGTCGTACTAATTTACATTCCCACGAGGAGTGTATAAGTGTTCCTTTTTTACCACATCCACTCCAGCATCTATTGCTTTTTGACTTTTTAATAATGGCCATTCTGGCCAGGGTAAGGTGGTATCTCATTGTGGTTTTAATTTGCATTTTCCTGATGATCACTGATGTTGAGCATTGTTTCATATGTTTGTTGGCCATTTTTATATGTTCTTTTGAGAACTGTCTATTAAGGTCATTTACCCACTTTTTATGGGGTTGTTTTATTCATGCTGATTTGTTTGAGTTCCTTGTAGATACTGGATATTAGTCTTTTGTCAGATGCATAGTTTGCCAATATTTTCTCCCATTATGTAGGTCATCTGTTCACTTTGATGATTATTTCTTTTGCTGTGCTGAAGCTTTTTAGTTCAATTAGGTCCCATTTATTTGTTCTGTTTTTGTCGCATTGGCTTTTGGGGTCTTAATTTTTTGAATCATTTTATGGATTTGTCCAACAATACAAAATATATGGGAGAGTTGCTGAAATGGGTCAGGTCAGGAGGTACATAGACTTCCTCCATCTCACTAGCAGTTAAACCTGCTCTCTCTCCCCCATTTCCCTCTGTTTACTTTTATTATACTTTACCCTCTGAAACTAAAAAGGGAATTTCTCATCTCTTCTTAGGCATAATATGCTACCTTTGCAGTTTCAGACTTCATCTCAGGAAGATTATCATATGTTTTTCAAACAAATACAGAGCTTTCAATGAATAAGATTTTTTCTACCTCTTTGTAATTATTATTATTATTATTATTATTATAGGAATGATAACACCACTATTTATTGACTACATATCTTATGCCAAGTGCTTTATAAACATTGTTCTATTTAATACTCACAAAAATCCTATGACAAAAACAATTTATCTCTACCTTACCTATTGGAAAATTGTGGGTCCAAAACGTTAGGTAAATGACTTGCCTAAGGTCACAAAGCTATGAAGTTGTAAAGCCTGCATTGTACTTCAGGATGTACTGGTGGTGCTTTCTGCATCAAGATATACTACTTTTCAGTCTCATGGAGAGAGTCAAATGGTAAGAGAATAAACAAGGACAAAGGAGGTGCTAAAACTCTACCAAAGGAGAGGGTAGGTTGAATTTCTAGGCAGGACAAGCAGTTTTCTAAAAATCTTTTTTGTTGAGTTGTTAGGTCAGCATGATTGATCTCTGCTGTGACAGTTTCCTAAATTGCATGTCACCCAGTCAAAATGTATAGTTTGATGGGTCCACAGAAAAGGGGATGGTGGGGAGAGGAGGAAAAAAGTCATTCAAAGAAGCGCAACATTTAATTAAGGAAAACATTAGATCAATTAAGACTAAATGGTGGTATAAAATATTAAGGTAAAACATGTATTAGTTTGACATTTACATTTTATGAAGTATGAATCACAAAGAAATAATATATGCAGCTAAATTTCAGTTAACTCCCTTTTAAAAGTCTTGTTGCCATGGCAATGCCAAGAATGAGTTTTCACAGGATGTAAGTGATGGATTTTTTTATTTTTTAAAAGCAGTTTAAATAAAAACTACCAACATTATGGCCTCTTTTCATTTCTCTTATATGACCAAGGGCCACTGAAAATAAGAACCACCTAAACAGGTTTTCCAAAAAGTATACAGAAAGTGAAATACTAAAAGATAAACTGGATTTCCCTGTTGTACTTATTTTTAATTCTTTTTTAGCCTCTGTTATATTTTTAATAGGATAATTCAAAAAACTATGCCTAGGAAACATTCTAATTGTGAGGGAAATAAAGGAGACTATTGTCTTCTTGGCATTCTCTATAATTCTACCTTTGCTGGTTCAATTAGGGAATTTTTCAATAACAGCTACTCTTTTCGAGCTCAGTTAAGATTGCACTATAAATGCTATAAAGGCTATCTTTGACACAAGCAGCTAAATAGTTCACCTTCTGAATTCCAGATCTAAGAAAAGTTGCCCTAGTCTCTAATGAGTAATAGGGGATTGAGGTTTCTAGGCTAGAAAAATCCTGTTGTGGCAAAAAAGGCAGAAATCTAACTCCGAAATCAATACCATATTACTCTCTCCACAGGCGAGAGCTGCTGGGTCAGGGGAATCATGAAAAATTCATAGCGGAGGTGGCCAAGTCATCCATAAGATAGAGAAAATGATGCTGTATCTAAAGATCCCCTGAGCAATCGAAAGCACTTTATAGATTTCACTGTGGTAAGTGTGCGTGTGTTTCATCTGGGTGCCTTAATGCTGCTGCGGTCTTATTTTTGACAGTCAATGAGAATGTTTGATCTATATTTACAGGATTCTATTTACGTTGGTGCTTAGCCTCTTGAAAGTACTCAGAGTGGTCACAGAGATATGGCCTGAAGCTGTTTCAGTCTTGAAGACTCCCCTTAACTGGACCTGTCCTGATTCAGTCTTTGTTCCCACACTTTGAGTGTTACGTTCTTTACAAATGCATTTATTTCTCATAACAGCCCTGCAAATTAAGCTTTATTGTTATTATTATTATTCCCATTTTATGCATCAGGAAACAAAGATCAGAAAGGTGAGGTGATATATCCAAGATGACACAGAAACTAAGAATATAAATCAGGATTCCAGCCTAGGTATTTCTGAATCCAAACAACCCCAAAACTTGCTTGTCTCAAAGGGTTTTAATTTCCTTTCTACATCCCTTCATTTAAGATTTGACTACATCTAGTCAATCTACCATATTCATGGCATCACAGGAGATAAGGGTCTGTAGAGGCCTGGGCTCCCATCTCTGGCTCTTCCATTTCATTTTACTGTCTCTTACCTCTGTTTCCCATTAATTACCTATATGTTAAACACAAAATTTCTCAGCTTGACCTCCTCCTATCCATACTTCAAAATTCAGTTCAAGTGTTATTTTCTTTGTGGTATTCACAAAATAAAAGGTTAAGATTATAAACATTCCCTAATTTGCCAACACTCCCATACCCATAAGAACCACCATGCCTTTGAGAGAGGCTGAAGAATTGCAATGTTCCTGTCATCTGGCTGCCCCAGCTTCCCCCAAACAATCTGACACCTAGGAACCAGCTTTGTTTGGCTAAACTACTAGTTTATTTCTCAACGGCTGCTATTTAGGTAAACCCAAAACTCTTTAGCCTGAATTCAAGCCTCAGTCTTCCTTTACATTTTTATTTTCTATTTTCTGCTGCTTTCTTAAATGATTCATTTGATCCAGATAGGTAGGTCAGCACAGAGTCCTCAAAATGATTCATCAATATTCCTTTGCAAACGTCATTTTCTTCATCTGGAGTTTTCTACCCTTGGCCACCTGAGTATCCTTTACAGTTTTATTGGAGGTTTGCCTCTTCTAGGAGGCATTATCTGGCCTTTGTGGCTCTGGTAATCACTTCAGCAAATTTATCATATTTCTTTCAATCCTGAATTACAGTCTGCCTTTAATACACTCTACTTTTCAGTGTGTCTTTAGTCTATACAGCAAGACTACAGTCTCCTTAAAGTTAAGATCAGCTGGGTCTCACTGATCTCTAGGGTTATAGAAGTGCCAGGCACAGTGTCAGATTTCTCCATATTCAGATCTTATTTAGTTTGACTTCTCCAACCCACATCATATTTCTCCTTTATAGCTCATAGACTCCCTTGGAATTTTGGGAATGTAGCATGATTATTTATTTGTGTCTTGTACAAAATCCAAATTTAATCAGCAATCTCCAGAACAGTCTTTAAGGGAACCACTAGACGATGTGGTTGAATAACAGGGGAGAAGTGAGACTGACTATCTTCAAATATTTGGAAAATATTTGGGGTAGATTTATTCACTTGTCAAATGTCTTTTATGTGCCAGGTTGTGTTAGTGGGGCAGGTACAAAGATGAGAAAAATAGCCCTGCCTCTCAAGGGGCTCACAGTCTAATAACAAAGCTTCAAAAGAAATACTGATGTAGGTTCTTAAAAGAGCAGTAGGAGTTCACTAGATAGAGAAAGAAAGGAAGAAAGGGTGAGGAATGCAACATGAGAGGGGGGGGGGGGGGGGGGGGGGGGGGGGGGGGGGGGGGGGGGGGGGGGGGGGGGGGGGGGGACAGGAGGAATCAACATGAGTGAAGATCTGGAGCTTGGGAGGGCATTATCTATTCTAGTGCACTGCCCATATTAAATACAAACATTTTTTTAAAAATTCTTCTCTCAGTACATATTTTCCCATCTTATTTTGAATTTTTTGTTTTACTTCTATAAGAGAAATGAATTAGAAAGTGATTGGCACCAGAAATGTTTCATCCATGACAAGACTTTCAGCATGTAATGCCCTTTGTAATGAGGGCCTAAAGAGCTTAGAGAGTTTGTTAGGTAAATTTCAACCTCCACTGCATTATTACCAGGCCCATCCAGGCCTTAGCCTGCTGTGGTTCACAGAGGATTAATCCTAAAAATTGCTTTAAAATATCCAGTCATTGGCACCATCAAAGAGGAAGGCATTATGAATCATAGAAGAAGCAAAGTAGAAAATACAAAAGAGAGTCTTCATATTTGGCATTTATAAGATCCTGTACCTTTTAACATCTGTTTTGCAATGGCCTGGCCAAACTCCAAATACAGTAATTATCTTATTCCTCAGTAAATGCATCTCCTAGCCTGAAGAAGAACTAAAAAAAAAAGAGGGTTCTTGTGTCTCTTCTAACGATAATAATAGTAAGCATAACAATATAAACTATGATTTATTGAAAATCTATAATGTGATATATTCTTTATAGATACTGTAACATATAATTGTATCACAAGAACTATGCAAGGTAGGTGTCCTCACTACCACCACCCCTCCCCACCACAGCCACTTTACAAATGAGGAATCTCAATTTTAAAAACCAAGTTTAATTTGCCCAAAGTCACAAAGTTAGCAAATTGTACACACAGGATTTGAACCCAGACCTGGCTGCCATTGATGCTATTGTCATTTCTGCTACATTACATTGTCTTTTATTAAGTGTTTCTGTGTTGCCTAACATCAGAAAAGGTCTGCATTGTAACCACAAGCTATATATGCAAGGACAACAGCCAAGCACCGGACTGAAGAAGGAACAAAAGTTATTTCCAAGTACTAAAAATCAAGTCCAGATCCATAGGGATATATGCTACCTTCCTCTGTTTTTCGCTTATGATAATTATTAAGTTTTCTCATAGGGCCTCTGGAGAAAAGTATTCGATGAGAAGAATAAAAATCACCAACAAATAATTAAGAGAGATTAGATAATTCATCAAAAAGGAAGCCGAGGAAGAAAAAAAGATAGAGATGGCTTATCAGTCTCTTAAAATAATATGAATTCAGTAAATGTGAATCAAAGGGTAAGAAGGCACTCAAGAAGAAAAACAAGGTCATTATAACAGAAAAAGAAGGGGATTAAAATCTGACAACCTAAGATTGAGTAATGTTTTCCTAGACTATTTAGCCCTATGATCTTAAACAAGTAATTTTTTTAACTTTTATTTTAGTTTCAGGGGTACATGTACAGGTTGGTTCTACAGATAAATTTTGTGTTGCTGGGAGTTGATGTACATATTATTTCATTACCCAGGTAATAAGCATGGTACCCAATAGGTAGCTGTTTGATCCCCACCATATACCCTCAAGTAGGCCCTGGTGTCTATTGTTTCCTTTCTGTCCATATGTATTCAATGTTTAGGTCTCTGGGACTCAGTTATTTCATTTGCGAAATGAGAGAAATAATATATTCTTACTTTGCACAGTTGTAAGAATTAAACATAATACTAAAAGTTTTCTTTATAAATTCTAAAATGTATACACAACTTTCAGTTTTAGTATTTATCTATGACCCATTGCCCTAAGAAACTCAGAGTAGATTTTAAAATGCAAGGCATTTAGAGTGAAACAACTAGGAAACAGATTCAAAGCAACATGCAAGCAAATGCAGGCAATAGAAAAAAAAAAGAAAAATAAGATAAAGTTAGTCTCACTGGGCATGTAGTGAAGTACTGGGCATACTTCACTACATGCCCAGTGAGCCATTCCTCATGTGAAGAAGGAAAAGAAAAATAGAAATTCTATTTAGTGTCAGGAATTTTCAAAGACATAATGTTATTTAATAACCCTAACAACTTTGCATGGGAGTGTTATTTCCCCTATTTTCACAGAGAAGAAAACTAAAGTTCAAAAATATGAAGAAATTCTCCCCAAGCCACACAGCTAGGGAGTGTTGGAGTTTTAATTCAAACCCAGACTTTTCAGACTCCAAAATCCAATTTTCAGAGAAAGTAACTCTTGAGCTGGGTCCCGAAGAAAGAGTAAGATTGGCACAGTGTTGCATGGAAAACAAAGCCACAGCAAACTGCTATATCTGAATGTTTGTGTCCCTCCGAAATTCATGTATTGAAATTTAATCCTGAATGTGATGGTAATAAGAGGTGGAGACACTGGAATGTGATTAGATCACATGAGCTCTATTCTCACGAAGGGACTAGTGCCCTTATAAAGGAGGTTTGATGGAGCTATTTGGCCCTTCTCCTCTGTGAGGATACAGCAACAACACCTACCTCATCTATGAGGAAGAGGTCCTAATCAGACACTGAACCTACTGGAAACTTGAACTTGAATTTCACAGCCTTCAGAACTACAAGCAATAAATATCTCTTAATAAATTACCCAGTCTAAGATATTTTGTTATAGTAGCAGGAATTGACTAAGACACGAACCAAAACCATACCCAAACCTAGTCTAGCATATCACTCGGGGTCTGGCTGGAAACAGATGGCAAATTCAAATAAAATAATAAACAAAAAGAATTTAATAAATGGACTATTTACAAAGGTGTGAAAATAATTGGAAAACCAACCAGAGATAACAAAGTACTGTAGCTGTAGCAACAGATGAAAGCTGTTATCTTTCTCCAACGGAGGTTGAGGCTCACCTAAGGCTCTAGAAGCATGAAGTGCCATGGGGAGAGAGTAGTTACCAAAACCTGGAAAATGTAAATGTGGCTTTAAGAGAAAAGAAATAAAAATCTCAAAGTCATTATTTTCCCACCCTGTTATCTCCTCCTAGTGCCTCTCACTGGCACTCAACTGTAAGCCAGAATATAAGAGAATTTGCTGATTCAGTCCATAAAAGTCAGCGTCATGGGGCACGAAGCAAGGTGGAAAAGACAGAAGAATGGATCTACAGGGACAAATGGAAAATATCTAAAACATGGTGAACGGCCCAGTGGATTTTTAGGTATCAACCATATTCTCAGAGGTAGACTCTTGCTATTACCAAACACTAAGACTATGGAACTGAATATTTTATACTGAAGGTCAAAGAATCTGAATAAGGAGTAAATGTAAAACCTCAAGTAGGAAGAAAATACATCATTCAGGTTCTAAAGCCTAGAATTTGACCTTGTTATTGTCCTAATTTCTCAGGAAATATTTTTTAAAATACAATACACTAGACCATCTTAAAGTGTTGAAAATCATGATCATTTTAGCAATTACTTTCCAATATATTTTATACATAATTTTTCCTTACTACTGCATGGAGAAAGATGTCAGAAAAAATATGTTTCTGAGAAAGTTAAAAGACTTATATAGGTAAAGTGCCATGCAAAATGAGATTTTATAGGTTAACAAACTTACTTCAATCATCCCAACTCCTTTGGAAATCTTCCAAATCTATGATAAATGTGCCTTTTTATTCTTTCTATGTGTGTATTGCAGATAGTGACCTAATCCATTAATTTAACACTTGGTGGATGCTTGTTTGAAAGGCCCTGTGCAGAGTAATAGTGAGACAAAAATATTTAAAACACAGTCATTGCAGGAAGCTCACAGTCAAGCAAAGCTGCTGTTATTCTTGTTGTTTTATCTTGTTTATGTAAGTAATTAATTGGATTTTAAAAGCCGGAAATGTATTTTTAATACTATTTTCACAATATTTACAATTTAAAGAAAATAATATCACACAGTAGGCATCAACTTTTGTTATGAATGAAAAATGAAAAAAAATGAATATTAAATTTGACAAAGATTCTAATATTCAGGATAGATTCTAATATCCAGAAACGATATGGAACTTAAGCAAATCAAACAAGCAAAGACAAATAATCCAATTAAAAAGTGGGCAAAGGACATGAACAGACACTTTTCAAAAGAAGACATACAAGTGGCCCACAGACATACGAAAAAATGCTCAGCATCACTAATCATTAGAGAAATGCAAATCAAAACCACAATGAGACACCATCTCACACCTGTCAGAATGGCTATATATTAAAAAGTCAAAAAATAACAGATGCTGCCGAGGTTGTAGAGAAAGGAAAAACATACACTGCTGGTGGACATGTAAATTAGTTCAGCCACTTTGGAAAGCAGTTTGAAGGTTTCTCAAAGGACCTAAAACAGAACTACCATTTGACCTAGCAATCCCATTGCTGGGTATAGACCCAAAGGAAAATTAATCCTTCTACCAAAAATACATACGCACCTGTATGGGCATTTGCAACACTATTCACAATAGCAAAAAATGGAATCAACCTAGAAGCCCATCAGTGGTGGGCTGGATAAAGAACATGTACATATAAGTCATTGAATACTACACAATCATAAAAAAGAACGAAATCACGTATTCTGCAGCAACGTGGATGCAGCTGGAGGACATTTTCCTATGTGAATTAACTCAGTAACAGAAAACCAAATACTGCATGCTCTCACTTATAAGTGTGAGGTAAACACTAGGTACACATGGACACAAAGATGGGAACAATAGACACTAGAGACTACTAGAAGGGGGAGGGAAAAGGTGGGGTAAGGGCTGAAAATTACCTATTGGGTACTATACTCAGTACCTGGTGACAGGATCATTCATACCCCAAACCTAAGCATCACACAATATACCAATGTACCAAACCTGCACATGGATCCCCTAAACTAGGGGTTCTCAACCTCCAGGCCGTGGACCGGTACCAGGCCATTCCCTGTTAGGAACCAGGCCACACAGCAGAAGGTGAGTGGCAGGCAAGCAAGTGAAGCTTCGTCTGTATTTACAGCTACTCCCTATCACTCACATTACCATCTGAGCTTTGCCTCCTGTCAGATCAGCGGCAGCATTAGATTCTCATAGGAGCACAAACCCTATTGTAGTTGCGTGTGCAGGGGGTCTAGGTTATGAGAATCTAATACCTTATCAGAATCTACCATCAGATGATCTGTCACTGTCTCCCATCACCCCCAGATGGGACCATCTAGTTGCAAGAAAACAAGCACAGGGCTTCCACTGATTCACTATTATGGTGAGTTGTATAATTATTTCATTATATATTACAATATCATAATAATAGAAATAAAGTGTGCAGTAAATGTAATGTGCTTGAATCATCCCAAAACCATCCCCCGACCCCAGTCCATAGAAAAATTGTCTGGCACAAAACTGGTCCCTGATGCCAAAAAGGTTGGAGATGGCTGCCCTAAACCTAAAAGTTGAAATTAAAAAAAAAGAATATTAGAATCACAGCATGTGAGAAATGGAAAATATGTTCTTTAATACTTGCTCCCTTTGTTCATGCTCTTTTTTTCTCTTTAGAACACACTTCTTTGCTATGATCTTGACAAACACATTCATTTGGTAAAACTTGTATTAAGCTTGTATTAAAACACATCATACATGCATAAAATTGCACAAATTACAGATACATATCCTGATTTTTTAAAGAAACCTAGCACACCTGTATATGTACACCTCATTTCAATAAACAGAATATAACCATCACTGCAGAATCCTCTTTTCCGGCACTACCTTCCTGCCAAAGATAACCAATTTTAATACTGAATTTTAATACTATAGACTAATTTTGCTGTTTTCAATTTCATATGAATGGAGTCATATGGTATATAGTCTTTTTTTTTCTGGCCCCTTTCTCTCAATATTGTTTTTGTGAGATTCTTCCATGTTGTTACATGTAGTTAGTTACAGTTCACTTACTCTCAATGCTGTATAGTATTCCATGGTATGACGATAACCCAATGTGTCAATTATATGATTCATAGTCACTTGAATAATTTCCAAAATTAGACTATGAAAAAAGTAACAGTAAAAGTATTTTACATTTTTTTGGAGAATATTTGTATATATTACTGGGAATGAAAAACTGGCATTATATACAAGAGTAAAAGGCATATGTATGTTCCCTCTAGTAGTACTTTTATAGTATTTTTCCAAAAGTAGTTGTACCAATTTATACTCCCACCCACAGTGTATAAAAAGAATTCCTGTCCAACTCATTTTTCAAAATTCAATTTAAGATTGGTTATGTCCTTTTGGAAGCATTTCCTGATCACTCTAGTTCATTAGTTACCATTTACTTGTGCTACTACACTATACAACCATCTTTGCATACCTCATACTTCTTTCGTGTAACTGTTTTGTATTACATTTTTTTCTGCATCAACTTCATGGTATACAAGTGCCTTAAGGGCAGAAAGTATATTTTATTCATATTAGCAATTCTAGTAAGGTCTGGCACAAAACAGACACTGAGAAAACATTTGTATAATAAATGAGTGATTTACATCATTTAATCACACTCCCTTGTTTTTTATATAAGAAAATTGAGATACAGAACAATTTAGTACCTTGAGAGAAACCATCCAACACATCAGTAACACAGTAGCACTTCTGGGGTTAACAGTTCAAATCTTACACATCCTAATCTATAGCTCTTTTCACTGCATTATGATGCTTCCCTTAAATATCTTACTCTGATAATAAACCTGCATAGACGTTTGGCTGTATTTCTGTCTTCCAAAGGAGAGGGCAAAGGAGGCAGTATAAATCTCCTGATAGACTGATGGCAAGGTCATGGAACTTGTCTATATGCTAGAACAGAAAACTCAGCTAGAAAAGAGACAATACTTCAGGACAACAAATATGCAAGGGACAAAATGGTTTAAAAGAGCACTGGGAAAAACATCTTAAATTCACAGATTCAAATTTTCCAAAAGGTTGGAGTGATGATCTCAATTTATAAATCACATAAAATGTTCTGAATTATTGGATGGTAAGGTATCTGATTTTAAAGGATTATATAGAAATATGAAGAGATGAGACAGCTGCCAGATATGCCCTGACAGTTTGTAGTTAAGGCCTGATATTAGAGAAATCTGCCAAATAATCTTCTCATACAAAGATTTATGTTGAATTTTATAAAGCACCAAAGCAAATATACTGAGGGAAAAAAAAATGGAAAAAAGAGTCATAGCCGAATGAACACAGTATCAACACAATTCAAACGGAAAGGGCACTTGGAACATTTGGGTTTTCTCTGGGTCAATCAGAATCCTTTTGTAGTTTATTTAAATTATTTAGATCCAAGTCATTTAAATCAATACATCCTTTTAAATACTACCTATGTGCAAAGCACTATGGAGCATACAAGAAAATACGGCACTTTTAATGACACTTTCCTGATCTCAAATCTTCAATGGATCTCCCTTAGCTAGAAAAGAAAAGCTCTCACTATTTACTTGGGCACACAATGTATTGACTGTAGCCTATTCCTCATCTTACCACTCATATAGTCATTTTATCTCCAAAATTCAACTGTTATTTCTCTACATACCCTTTTATATCCTATTTCACCACCTTAGATCGTGCTCTTTCTAGAGGAGAAAAGGGGATGGGAAGGAGGAATATATATAAAGTAGTACCACCATGTGCCAGGCATTGTGTCATATACTTCATATTCATTATATCATTTAATCTTCACATCAATTCTCTTAGGCGTAATCAAGTCACAAGCTTTACCTTACCATTCTACTGAAACTGCTTGTGCCAAGATCCCCAATATCCTCCACACTTCTAAACCTATAATCAATCCGCATCCTTCAATTTACTTGACCTAAAAGGAGCCTTTAGCACAGCAGATCACTTTGTTCTCCTTCAAACATTTTCTTCATTTGGATTTACTATATTATTCTGTTCTGGTTTTCCTCTGGCTTTACTGGCTGCTCTTTCTCAAAAATCTTTTGTAGGATTCTTTGATCTCTAAATATATTCTCCCCCGGGCTCAGTCCTTGAACATTTTCTCTTCTGAAAATACACTCATTTCTCTGGTAAGCTCCTCAACCAGTCACATGGCTTTGAATACCATAGGTGTACATTGATGGCTTCCAATTTATAACTCAGCTCAAATCTTTCCTTGAACTCCAGACTCACTTATCCAACTGCCTAATCAATATCTTTACTTAGATGTCTAATAAATATCCCAAACTAGCCATATCCAAAACCTAGGCTCCTTATCTTTCCTCTCAAACCTGCTTCTTATGAGTCTTTCCTATTTCATTAGTAGCAATTTCATGATACCAGAGGTTCAGATAAAAAACTTTGATGCTATCCTTGACTCATTTCATTATCTCACACCCAAATCCAATCAACAAACCTATTGATTATACTGCCAAATATTCCCAGAATCTGTACTCATCACCTCCACTGCTACTATCTGATTCAAACCACCATAATCTCTTGTCAGGATTATTTCAATTGCTTCCTAACTGGCTACTCTGTTTCTATTTATTCTTTTATTGCACATTTTCTACATAGAGGCCAATTCATGTAAATCAGTTGGTGTCACTCCAGGGTTCATAACTCTCCAATATTTTTTCAATTTCAGCCATTGTAAGTCCTTAAATTGGTCCAGAAGTCCCAACATGATCTTGACTCTTTTACTGCTCCAGCATCATCTTCCATTAATATTTCCATCACTCACTCTGTTTCAGCTATACTGCTCTCCTTGCTTTCGTAAAATATGTATGTCAGTAATGCTGTCACTCAAGACCTTTGCCCCCGTGTCTTCTGCTTCATATGCTCTGCCCTCAGATAACCCTGCAGGTGGTTCATCTTCAGATATTTGCACAAGGTCCACCTTCTCAGTGAGATCTTCCCTGTATACACTATTTAAAAAGTGTAACCTCCATCCCTATACCCTCTAGTCCTCTTATTGGACTATTATTCTCCATACCACTTTTTACCATCTTACATGTTTTACTTAATTATTAATATTTGTATACTGTCTTCTTTCCCCACTAGAATATAAACTCCATGAGACAAAATACAAGCTTGTGTGATTCTAAAGTTTATGTTCTTACAACAACAAAAATTGCCTAAAATGTTCTGTTATTCTACTTCTATATCTACATGTATAACTTGTACCTTGACTTTAAAGTCCAGGCCAATAGTGCCTTCATCATAGTACCTATCACATGATGTACACTCAGAAAATATTTGATAAATGAATGACATTTAGTCTTTGTCTTCATTCACTTTATAATGTAGCTACAGGTACAGATGAAAACAATAGGAGATAAGAAAGAGAGATGTTATACGTATACAATTTTTGCTAAATAACAGGTGGTGCAGTTTGACAGACCAAGGTTTTGTTTTTTTCGTTTTGTTTTGCTTTCTTATATCACACTTTAAGCTCTGGAATACATGTGCAGAACATGCAGGTTTGTTACATAGGTATACGTGCCATGGTGGTTTGCTGAACCCATCAACCCATCTTCTACATCCGGTATTTCTCCTAATGCTATCCCTCCCCCAGCCCTCCAACACCAACATGCCCTGGTGTGTGATGTTCCCTTCCCTGTGTCCATGTGTTCTCATTTATCAACTCCGACTTATGAGTGAGAACATGTGGTATTTGGTTTTCTGTTCTTCTGCAAGTTTGCTGAGAATTATGGTTTCCAGCTTCATCCATATCCCTGCGAAGGACATGAACTCATCCTTTTGTTATGGCTGGATAGTATTCCATGGTGTATATGTGCCATATTTTCTTTATCCAGTATATCATTGATGGGCATTTGAGTTGGTTCCAAGTCTTTGCTATGGCAAACAATGCTGCAATAAACATATGTGTGCATGTGTCTTTAGAGTAGAATGATTTATGATCCTTTGGGTATATGCCCAGTAATGGGAGAAATTCCTGGACACAAACACCCTCCCAAGACTAAACCAGGAAGAAGTCTAATCCCTGAATAGACCAATATGAAATTCTGAAATTGAGGCAGTCATTAGTAGCCTACTAACCAAAAAAACCCAGGACTAGACAGATTCACAGTCGATTTCTATCAGAGGTGCAAAGAGGAGGTGGCACCATTCCTTCTAAAACTATCCCAAACAATAGAAAAGAGGGACTCCTACCTAATTCATTTTATGAGGCCAACATCATCCTGATACCAAAGCCTGGCAAAGACACAACAAAAAAAGAATATTTCAGGCCAATATCCCTGATGAACATCAATGCAAAATCTTCAATGAAACCCTGGCAAATCAAATCCAGCAACACATCAAAAGCTTATCCACCATGATCAAGTTGGCTTCATCCCTGGGATGCAAGGTTGGTTCAACATACACAAATCAATAAACGTAATCCATCACATAAACAGAACCAATGACAAAACTACATGACTATCTCAATACATGCAGAAAAGGCCTTTGATAAAATTCAACACCCCTTCATGCTAAAACTCTCAATAAACTAGGTATTGATGGAACATATCTCAAAATAATAAGAGCTATTTATGACAAACCCACAGCCAATATCATACTGAATGGGCGAAACTTGGAAGCATTCCCTTTGAAAACTGGCACAACACAAGGATGCCCTCTCTCACTACTTCTATTCAACACAGAACTGGAAGTTCTGGTCAGGGCAATCAGGCAAGAAAAAGAAATAAAGGGTATTCAACCAAAAGGAGGGGAAGTCAATTTGTATCTGTTTGCAGATGACATGACTGTATATTTAGAAAACCCCATCATCTCAGCCCAAAATCTCCTTAAGCTGATAAGCAACTTCAGCAAAGTCTCAGGATACAAAATCAATGTGCAAAAATCACAAGCATTCTTATACACCAAGAACAGACAAACAGACAGCCAAATCATGAAAGAATTCCCATTCACAATTACTACAAAGAGAATAAAATACCTAGAAATACAACTTACAAGGGATGTGAAGGGCCTCTTCAAGGAGAACTACAAACC
>NW_016805104.1:127448-147471 GCF_001698545.2 Rhinopithecus bieti | reverse complement strand
AAACAATGCTGCAATAAACATATGTGTGCATGTGTCTTTAGAGTAGAATGATTTATGATCCTTTGGGTATATGCCCAGTAATGGGAGAAATTCCTGGACACAAACACCCTCCCAAGACTAAACCAGGAAGAAGTCTAATCCCTGAATAGACCAATATGAAATTCTGAAATTGAGGCAGTCATTAGTAGCCTACTAACCAAAAAAACCCAGGACTAGACAGATTCACAGTCGATTTCTATCAGAGGTGCAAAGAGGAGGTGGCACCATTCCTTCTAAAACTATCCCAAACAATAGAAAAAGAGGGACTCCTACCTAATTCATTTTATGAGGCCAACATCATCCTGATACCAAAGCCTGGCAAAGACACAACAAAAAAAGAATATTTCAGGCCAATATCCCTGATGAACATCAATGCAAAAATCTTCAATGAAACCCTGGCAAATCAAATCCAGCAACACATCAAAAAGCTTATCCACCATGATCAAGTTGGCTTCATCCCTGGGATGCAAGGTTGGTTCAACATACACAAATCAATAAATGTAATCCATCACATAAACAGAACCAATGACAAAAACTACATGACTATCTCAATACATGCAGAAAAGGCCTTTGATAAAATTCAACACCCCTTCATGCTAAAAACTCTCAATAAACTAGGTATTGATGGAACATATCTCAAAATAAGAAGAGCTATTTATGACAAACCCACAGCCAATATCATACTGAATGGGCGAAACTTGGAAGCATTCCCTTTGAAAACTGGCACAACACAAGGATGCCCTCTCTCACTACTTCTATTCAACACAGAACTGGAAGTTCTGGTCAGGGCAATCAGGCAAGAAAAAGAAATAAAGGGTATTCAACCAAAAGGAGGGGAAGTCAATTTGTATCTGTTTGCAGATGACATGACTGTATATTTAGAAAACCCCATCATCTCAGCCCAAAATCTCCTTAAGCTGATAAGCAACTTCAGCAAAGTCTCAGGATACAAAATCAATGTGCAAAAAATCACAAGCATTCCTATACACCAATAAGAGACAAACAGAGCGCTAAATCATGAGTGAACTCCCATTCACAATTGCTACAAAGACAATAAAATACCTAGGAATACAACTTACAAGGGATGTGAAGGACCTCTTCAAGGAGAACTACAAACCTCTGCTCAAGGAAATAAAAGAGAACACAATCAAATGGAAAAACATTCCATGCTCATGGACAGGAAGAATCAATATTGTGAAAATGACCATACTGCCCAAAGTAATTTATAGATTCAATGCTATCCCCATCAAGCTACCATTGACTTTCTTCACAGAATTAGAGAATACTACTTTAAATTTCACATGGAACCAAAAAAGAGTCAGTATAGCCAAGACAATCCTAAGCTAAAAAAATAAAGCTGGGGGCATCACACTACCTGACTTCAAACTGTATTAAAAGGCTACAGTAACCCAAACGGCATGGTACTGGTACCAAAACAGATATATAGACCAATGGAACAGAACAGAGGCCTCAGAAATAACACCACACATCGACAACCACCTGATCTGTGACAAACCTGACAAAAACAAGCAATAGGGAAAGTATTTCCTATTTAATAAATGGTGTTGGGGAAACTGGCTAGCCATATGCAGAAAATTGAAACTGGACCTCTTCCCTACACCTTATACAAAAATTAACTCAAGATGGATTAGAGACTTAAACCTAAGACCTAAAACCATAAAAACCCTAGAAGAAAACCTAGGCAATACCATTCAGGACACTGGCATGGGCAAAGACTTCATTACTAACACACCAAAAGCAATTACAACAAAAGCCAAAATTGACAAATGGGATCTAATTAAACCAAAGAGCTTCTGCACAGCAAAAGAAACTATCACTAGAGTGAATAGGCAACCTACAGAATGGGAGAAAAACTTTGCAATCTATCCATCTGACAAAGGGCTAATATCCAGAATCTACAAATAACTTAAATTTGCAAGAAAAAAACAAACCATCCCATCAAAAATGGGCAAAGGATATGAACAGACACTTCTCAAAAGAAGACATTTATGTGGCCAACAAACATATGAAAAAAAAGCTCATCATCGCTGGTCATTAGAGAAATACATATCAAAACCACAGTGAGATACCATCTCATGCCATTTAGAATGGTGATCATTAAAAAGTCAGGAAATAACAAATGCTAGAGGGGATGTGGAGAAACAGGAATGCTTTAATACTGTTGGTGTGAGTGTCCATTAGTTCAACCACTGTGGCGATTCCTCAAAGACCTAGAACCAGAAATACTATTTGACCAAGGTTTTGAATTACATTACTGTATATAACCTGGGAAAAGGAAAAGTTTGCTCAGGTTCACTTTTCACACCTATATACGAGGAAAATAACTACCTATCACACAGTGCAAAGATTAAACAAAATAATAAATATAAATCACCCAGTCAAGTGCCTGGTGAATAACAGGTCAATATTGGATCCCTTCTCCCTAAAATTTAATAGTAGAAAGTACACATGCTAAGGATAATTTAAATATTTTTAATTTTATGTAACCAAATCAACCTTTTTTTCTTTCAAAATTACTTGATTAAGTTATTTTTTGTATCAGAGTAATAGCATTAAGCCAAAACCTTGTAGGTAATTACAATATTATTTACACATATTATTAATAGTTTGGAAAACCAATTATTTTACAGCCTACAAAGCTAGTGCTCTAGCACCAAAATGACCTGTTTGCAGTAACATTTATATGAATGTTGTCTATTCCTAAAGCACCCCATGCCACACCAGAATGACACAATTTTTTCACTTCTTTTTTCTAGGTGTTATAAATGCTTGTTCCTTGGTGCTGTAAAGAAATAGTACTTGAACATAAATTTAATTTCCTCAGCAAGGCCATTTTACTTTCTGCAGAAAGGGTACACTTGCCAGCAGTTTTGCCATGAGAGTAAACCCAACAAAGGAGACAAGGTCATTTATAACCTGATGCGTCCACCCTACTGCTGAGTCCAGTTTCCACTAGCTGGAATGGGACCTCACATTCTGTATTTGTCCCAACTGGCTACCAACTTAGAACTTTTAAAAGAGGCAAAGGCAGAGGAGAACAAAGGAAGGAGGAAGTAACTTGTGGAATGCTGGGANCTAGGTGTTATAAATGCTTGTTCCTTGGTGCTGTAAAGAAATAGTACTTGAACATAAATTTAATTTCCTCAGCAAGGCCATTTTTACTTTCTGCAGAAAGGGTACACTTGCCAGCAGTTTTGCCATGAGAGTAAACCCAACAAAGGAGACAAGGTCATTTATAACCTGATGCGTCCACCCTACTGCTGAGTCCAGTTTCCACTAGCTGGAATGGGACCTCACATTCTGTATTTGTCCCAACTGGCTACCAACTTAGAACTTTTTAAAAAGAGGCAAAGGCAGAGGAGAACAAAGGAAGGAGGAAGTAACTTGTGGAATGCTGGGAAAGGTAAAAACACCTTCAAATAAGGAAGAGGAACAGGCTATGGCCTAATGCTTGCTTGGACCAGTATAAGCATGCCAGGGCAAATATTTAGGTTAAATTGTGGGAACTAAGAACATAAAGTACATTGATTTCTTTATTACAGCTAGCAGATAATTAAGAATGTTAGCACAGGTCTTTGAATAAATTTTGCTTCTAAGAGAAGTTACTATTTATTCCTAATTAGATGGGGAAGAAAGTCTTTGAAGAGGAACCTCTAATTTACTTTTTACATAGGCAGTTGCCCCCAAGCTTCTGGGGGCACCACATTTGCCTTTCCTACATGTCAGGGGACATTAACCACTCCGCGGTATGATACAATCTGTGTGTGGATTTCACAGTTTCTGTTTGACTCCACAGAATTCCTTCTCCTGTCTCTGTTAGTAATTGACTGCCAAGAGGACAGAGATTTGGAAACTAATAAAAGGCATATTACTGTTCTCTTCAGTCCTTTATACTCTTTCTCCATCTGTCACATTCTCATCAAACTATCTGTATCCTGAATGGAAAAGACTCAAGAAATGCTACTAATAAGTCTAGAACTATTGCTAGATCCAAGTCCCATTGAACCTCCAGGATGTGAAGGATTTATTTTACTTATGATGTGTCTTGCTGAAATAATGTCAAGTTTGATTCTATAAGTCATATTGTTATTCTGGTAGGCTTTCCTCTGGTAGCTATATCCATTTCTCTTCATCATTCCAGTTAAATTCTGTGGTCTCATTACAATCTGACAAACCAAAAATATAGTGTTGTGCAAAGAGAATGCAATTGTTTATATGATATAGATAATGTAAGTGTCAATTGGCTGGATTGTGAGCTCCTCAAGGTCAAGGACTAGGACTACCACTTTTTTTTTTTTTTTGAGACAGAGTCTTGCTCTGTCGCCCAGGCTGGAGTGCAGTGGCCGGATCTCAGCTCACTGCAAGCTCCGCCTCCCGGATTTACGCATTCTCCTGCCTCAGCCTCCCTAGTAGCTGGGACTACAGGCACCCGCCACCTCGCCCAGCTAGTTTTTTTGTATTTTTTAGTAAAGACGGGGTTTCACCGTGTTAGCTAGGATAGTCTCGATCTCCTGACCTCGTGATCCGCCCGTCTTGGCCTCCCAAAGTGCTGGGATTACAGGCTTGAGCCACTGCGCCTGGCCAGGACTACCACTTTTAAACACCATATCCCTTGTGCAGGGCCTAAAGTACAACACAATGGTTAAAAGAAAGCGCTTTGCCATGAGATAGGCTTAATGATAGTGTTGGCTCTGCCACTGACTAGCTGTGGACTTTTGGGCAAGTTACTCACATGGCTGGGGCCCCATTTTTCTCATCTGTAAAATAAGAATAAAACTTTTATTTCACATAGTTTTGATGAGAGAGTGAGAGAGAAAGAATGTGTGTATACATGTGATGTGAGGTGTGCATAGAATTAAAAGCCCTTAGCACAGTAACAACTATACCATAAGCATTCAATAAATGTGAGACATTTTAAATTATTATTATCATCATCATAATCACCATCATCACCATCATTTTTAACACTCAGTAAGTATATGTTGAATATTCCTTCTTTGAAGGGAAACAATACCCCTTTATAAGGTAATTGTGGTTATTGTATTAAATTAAAACCCTTCAAAGCATTTAGCACCATGCCTGGCACATAATAAATGCTGAAATGTGTTAGCTCATATTATTTCTTAATCATAAAATTAAAAGGCTGACAGGGATCTTAAGAGGCAAACTAATGTCTGCTGCAAGAGACTTCTAATTGCCTATTGAATATCTCCTCTTCTTCTTTAGTAACACAGCACTGATTCTGTTGAGGGTAGCTTGTGTACAGCTAAAATACAAAACAACTCTATTTCCCAAATAGTGGTGGCCAATCAAATGTAAGAGGAAGTCACTTGGTAAAATTTCTAGCTAAAATATCTGTAAAGGCAGCTGACTCAGTTGGAAGGTGTGCCCTTCACCCTTCTTCTTTTCTTTCTCCTTCCTGCTACCTGATAGTGGAACAGAATAGCTGGCACTGCTACATCCACCTTTAAACTATGAAATGACCCTTGAGGGTAGAGTCAAGAGCTATGGATAGTAGATCAGAAAAACAGAAGGAGCCTAAATCTTTGATGACTTCATGAAGTGACACAGGTCTAGAACTACATGCATCTAGATCTTTCTTCATGTGAGAAAAAAATTCTTTATGTTTTCTAAAGCAACTATTGTTTTGGTTTTCTTTAATGTATACATAAGCCTAATCTTAATTAATATACTTGCCTTCAGTCATGACATAGCAGAGATGAGATTTTTTCCCCTATTAGTTTATAACCCACATAAAGAAACTCTATAATGACTTTGGTGTTGTGATCTGGTCTCCTGTGCTCACATAGGAGGGTCTGATAAATTTTCCTAGGCACAAATATTTTTCCTTTAAGGTTTAGTCCCTTACAGCCAGTATCAATAACATCTGACACTAAATACACTCTCTTTCCATTTCCCTTCAAATCCTTCAAAGCATTTAGCACTAAGCTACTATGGCCTTTACCATGTGAGCCACATCATTTAAGATTTATTTTAAAACACTTTATATTATTCCCCTACTACTGCCTTATGTTTATCTTAGCTTAAATTAATCATAATGCCACTTATCAAGGCATATGTGGAAGTTAAATTAGATAATATGGTGATTGGCACAGAGTAAGCACTTATTAAATGTTACCATTTTTTTCCTTCTCTGTCACCCCTTCTCTTCCATTTTCTGTTGAGTCCAGAACTTCAGATAAGAAAGTAATCCCCTGAAAGGTATCTTCATGTGTCTGTTCCTCTTTCCTTGACAGTTAAGACTAAAGACATAACTCCTCTTAGCAAGTTCTGAAAGTAAAGCAATTGTTAGCAAATGTTCATCTCCTTGTTGGCTTATCAAAGAAGCACACTGCAGGAGGCCTGGGGAGGCTGCCATAGGAGCTTGCTGAAATTTTCTGAACATGTTCAGGCATTAGATTTCTATTACTGAACCCCAAGGAGCACAAATCATATCTTATTCAAAGACTTAGGAAGCCAATAGTTCATTATAAACATGGCTCCAGAGAGCTGAGCTTTCAGAATAAAGAGAATCTATGTCTTCTCTTCTGTTGCCTGAAGACTACCACATGACTAGTAGAATCTTGGAAGGATGGCCCAATAACATCCTACTACTTAAAGTGCCTGCTTGGCAGGGGTAATGTACAATTCCATTATTAACAAAGGGGAATTTACGGACCATGTAGAGGTATTTATATGAAACAGCACCAGAGAATAATCAGCAAGGATATGAATGTCAGGAAAGAATAGGAAGCAGCAAAATCAGGGAATTCAAACATTCTTCTCTATTCAATGTGTTCATCTAGAGGATAACAGAAAACACCATCTAGCTGATAGCGATGTGTTATAACTACTGGAAATAGAACTGGCATTTATTAAGCACTCACTGTTACAGAGCGCAACAAGGCACAATATGTGCATATTTCATTTAATGTACATCGCAGTCCTGTATAATAAATATGATTTGTATTTTGTAGCTGAAGCCAAAAGTGATGTCCAAGGTCACAGTGTTAACTCAGAGGAAATAAATATTGGAGCCAGTACTAACACATGTCTATCTATCTCAGTATAAAGTTGTGCTCTTTGCAAATCACCAGGATGAAATGTCAACCAAGTATGACCAACCATATGGCTACATGAAAAAGAACATTGACTCCTAAAAATGTTTGAAAGATTTTAAAGCTCCATAATGGACTCAGAATATCAGAAAACACTATAGGTGTTCTATGATGTTAGTATTAACCATATATCCACGAACATTTACTGAATATTTATTTGATTATGTTAGTTCGAGTCTGAGAAGCAAACAGCAATATGGGATACAAGAGACATATTGAGGGAAATGTGAAGGATTACAGGAAAGAATAAGAACTAGATAGGAAAAGCCTTTAGGCTGTTATGCAGATCTGATATCTGTTAGATAAAGTGGGGAAAGAAGGAGGACTGGTTAAGACTCTCAGACAACAGCACAATTCTGAGAAATGAACTAGGATTAGTACCCTTGCAGTGTTGTCATTGGATGGTGTGATGATTAATTTTAGGTATCAACTGACATGACTGAGGAATACATAGAGAACTGACAAAGTATTATTTCCAGGTGTATCTCTGAGGGTGTTTCTAGAGGGGACTGGCATGTGAGTTGATGGACTGAGTGGGGAAGATCCACCCTCAGTGTGGGTGGGCATCATTCATATGGCTAGGGGCCTGAGTTGAACAAAAAGACAGAGGAGAGGCAAATTCTCTCTCTCTTCCTTTCTCTCTCCTCTCTCTCTCTCTCTCTCTCCCCTAGACCTGGGACACCCTTCTTCTTCTGCCCTTGGACATCAGAATTCCAGCCTGTCTGGCCTTTGGACTCCAAGACTTAAACTAGCAGCCTCTCCTGGGTTCTCAGGTACTGACTAACTGGTACTTAGAGTTACACCATTGGCTTCCCTGGTTATCAGGCTTTAAAACTTGGAGCATGCCATGCTATCCACATCCCTGAGTGTCCAGCTTGCAGAAAGCCTGTCAAGAGACATCTCCTCCATAATCATGTGAGCCAATTCTCCTAACAAGTCCACACACACACATACACATACACACACACACACACTGGTTTTGTCTCTCTGGATCTTTGAAGAACTCCAGCTAATTCAGATGATAACAGCTTGCAAAGAGTGCTCAGTGTGAACACAGTGGTAAATCCAGAGGGGAAGCAGGTGGGGCTGTCAAGAAGCATTATACTTGCAAAGTACAATATGTGAATAGCACTTTTCTATGACTGTCACAGTATAACTCCTAGACAGCCTTACAGATCTATTTCTCTAAATGTTCAGGGAGCAAGTCCTGTATGGTCCCTGTGAATTTCTAAGCAGAAACTTAGAAGATGGAAGTTAGTGAGACAAATTACTTTCTCACCACTTCATTTGGTCCTGGAGCCCTAACTGGTGTCCATCCTTTTCCTCCTCCAGTAGGCATTCTAAATTCCCCTCATTCTAAATTACTTAACTATCACTTCAGAAGATCGTGTAACCTTACTTGGTTGTGCGGCTATGGCACAAACCTTCATTCTTGAAGGATCTGAGCTCTTTGTAATCGGACCTTTTCCAACAAGGGTTGCTACACATGCCCATTTACAGTTACAGTGATCCAAAGAAGTATCAGGAGGTGCCCAAGATGATCACTTGGGTTCCACACATTTTCTTCCCTAACCCTACTGTGTAAAACCTACACTTATTCATCCTGCTGATCAGGGTCAATTACCCTCACCAAGAAGGTAGCTCCTCTTCTCGACTGCTGGTCTCTAGAGAGAAGTACAAAGTGTCATGGTGGCAGCCACAGGTTATAGTTCAATGAGACACTTGCTCTGTCCCGACAACAGTGTACTCCCTTTATGAACTAGGACTTCAAACTGCAGATCCTGGGAATGCAGGGACAGAAACATAAAGTTCCTGGTAGGTTATTGAGAGTGTTAATGTGTGGCATCACTCCTACTTCTACGTCTTGGTTCCTGGATCCATATATTCTTTCTATTTAGAATGCAGTCTATATAAAGCCCTCTTATGCACTGCATATACCACCTCCTAAAGGATGATACCCCATTCTTTCAGTGTTGCCTCCAAACTGACTCTTCAGCTGTGCCTTTAGAAAGCTGTTACAGTGCTCCTGAAGCTACCTTCTTCTGGCTGGAATGGCACATAACACAATCGGTGGATCCAGTGGTGACAAGACCCCATCCTTACATCTGGATTGCTGTGAAGTAGGTCCCCTCATGAAATGCTTTTTTCTACTTCATACCTGTAAGGCAGGCATTACATAAGAACCTTAATAGTGGTACTATAGGTAAGAAAGGCAAACTCATATCTAGAATAGATATCTAAAGAATGAACTGCTGACTCTTCCTGGATGAAAAGAGCTCAATGTGGTTGATTCATCCCTAAGTGGCCAGTTGGTCTTCTCTAAGAATAGTGCCATGTTGGTAACTCAGCATTATTCTGTATTTGTCACAGGTTGACCATTCAGAGGAAGCAATAGCTAGGTCAGCTTTGGTAAGTGGGAGTCTATGCTGTTAAGAAAATATACAGTGCCTTATGGTTACTCCATTCATGTGCTCATCATTATAGTTCCAGGGTGTGTGATAATAAAGCCTGGGGATATCAACTAGCCAAAGCATTTTTGCCTACTGGGTTATTTAGTGCCTCTTCCATGGTAGTTGTTTCCTGGAGAGCATTAACATAGATTTACAAATCATTTTCTAAGATAGATTTACTAAAAAAAAAATTACCAAGAGGTACTACAATGCTACATCCTCTGATGAAGCTATGGTATTATTCAATAGCATGAACTGTTGCTCATGGACCACAGTCAGAAATTGCCAGTGTTGGAAACAGCAACCACTAGGGTTAGGGCTACAAGTCAAAAAGCTATTTTTTGGTGGTCTTGCTCATGGCCACTTCTGAAGCCTGGTGATGCCTAGAGTATTTGTGAATAAAGATTTCCTCAAAAAGATGGGGAATGCTATTGAATAAGACCATAGTGTCATCAGCAGTGTGGTATTGTAGTACCTCCTGGTAATAAGTTTGTTCTTGTAAATCTATCTTAAATAAAAGATTTTTAAATCTATATTAATGCCCTCCAGGAAGCATCTACCATGGAAGAGGCACTAAATAGTGCAATAGGCAAAAATGACAAGATGAGACACCAATATGTCTCAGTAAAACATTCTGAGTGTGCCTACTCCCATTTATCCAACCACATGCGCCTTTACCCCAGACCTCTTTGTTTCTAATCTTTCCCTTTTCAGGCTCCTGATGAATTGGCCTGGCCATTGGTCACTGCCCGGGAATCTATGTACATTCTTACCTCAGGCTATGTTTTATTTCATACAAAGTAGATATAGCCAGGCATACCACTTACAATACCTGGCTGATAGGATGATTTTTTTTTCTCTCATTTTTTTGTTAACCACCCTGCATATGGCTATAATGCAGGTACCATATATTTTTTGTTTTCAGCAACATACTGAACTGACCTATCCATAAACCAAGCCCAGGACTATTGCTCCTCCTTCACCTGGTCATATAGGATAAGATCATAAGGCAATAGGTGAAAGCTAGATTAGGAGAGCTGATGCAACTGTGTTGGATTAAACAGAACTTCAGGTTACCTGCTTAGGCAGTTACTTATGACCTCTGATCCACTTTAACTCAATCCCAGATATCCAATCCCAGATAAGCTGGTGCTGGGCCTATCCAATTTTATGACTGTGTAGGTCTAACAAAACCCAGTTCATAATTAAGAGTTCCAGATACATGGTCACTTGATACCTGTTTGTAAAGCATTCCATCTTTATCAGGGTCCAGTGACATGCCAGGAGCTGTTTCTCAAAAGGCACATAATTCTCTACTGTGAATGGTATAGTCTTGGTCTAAAATCTCTGTGGCCTATGTAGTGATTCTCCTTTTGGAACTCACCATAAACTCCACGTTATATCTTTTCCCAAAACTCACACCTCCAATAACATACAGTCCTCCAAATTACATAGCCCAAGGGACAGGGGTACTTTCCACACAACCTGGACCTGCCACATGTCCCAGTAAAAGCTGGAAATCTTATGTAAAAGCAAGCATATATGCCAGAGCATATGTGTATGGAATGGAACGTGTTACCTCCAGACTGAACGAGGCCTGCCAGATCTTGTTCTTTCTTCTTTGTAATAAAAAAGATGCAGCTATTTGTCTTTTACTTTGAAGAGCATGCCTCTGACCACTGCACCTCTAAAGTCTACATGAAGTGGACGGGGTCCCTAAATCTTCAAAAGGTTTATCTCCTACCCTCTGGTGTACTGGGTCTTACAAAAGCCTCCAGGATGAGCAATCGATTCCTTCCCATCCTATCCAATCAGCATGATGTCACTGAAGTAACGGATCAATATTACATTCTATTCAATGTATTCCAGATGTCTTTGGACTATATTGTGACAGAAGGCAGGAGACTTAACATAGTCTTGGATTGCAACCAAAAGTGAATATGCATACTGTTTTTTATCCCATGTAAAAGTCAATTGTTACTGACCCTCTTAACAAATATAAATAGAAAAGAGTATCTCTGACAAAGCAATGGCGGCCTACTATGTTCCTGAGGCCTTATTAATCTTCTCTAACAATGATACCCCATTGGACTCAGCAGCTGCATTTGGGAAAACTAATTCATTGAGTTTGTCGTAGTTTTTAATTTTATGGATTCATCTGGTTTATTCAAGGGCCAAATTGGAGAATAAAATGGCAATATGGTAGAGACCACCACCCTGCATCCTTTTAAAAAGGGATCATCAAAATACAATCTGCAAGTCAAATCCAATAAATTCCCTGATTTTATAAATAAAGCTTTATTGGAACACAGCCATTTCCATTCATTTACATATCATCTATAGGAACTTTCAAAATACAATGGCAGAATTGAATAGCTGTGACAGAGATAGCAGGGCCCACGGCCTAAAATATTTACTATCTGGTCCTTTACGGAAAATGTTTTCTGACTTCTGCTTTAGAAATGTAGTGGTGTCACTAACCTAAACCATTCCCCCAACATGGCAGGATATGATTTTATTTTTTATTTAAACTGGCTTGGGAAATAGCCACATTGAAGAGCTTTCACTTGGTTTTCCTTCCTCACTATGATAGTTCTTACCCCTTGGGCCAAGGACTTCATGTAAAGGTTACTTCAATAGCCAAGTATATTGATCTCAAGTATATACTTGAGGACTGGGTAAATGGCCACTGGGTTGTTCACGGACCCAGCAGACACACTGTGAGCCAGACTCCATTTATTATTGCCCCCCAGAAATTTCCACTCTAACAGAGGCTCCATGATGATATTTTGGGTCTTTGAATATAATCTCAATTTTGATCCTTTGTCAATAGTACTTAAACTGATTATTCCCCTTTCCTCAGTATATAGTCACCCAAATACATGGTCATAAGTCCCTTTGGAAGAGGACTAGGGGAATCATTAACAAATGTATCTGCTATAGTATTACAGGGTCCTCCCTCCAAGAAACATGGCCACTTCTTCTATTAATGGTTTTCATAAAATTGACTCAGGTCCAGGAACTGAGAAAAGATAGTGACTTTTGGGGGAAAGCAACCATTCTCCATTCTTGCCTCTTTGTTATTGTGGATTTAATCAGCACACTTATTTGCATCCATCTGGTTTGTTGATAGGGACATTGCACTCTATTAGCCATCTTCACAAGACCCTGAAAGTCAAGCTCCCTTTGATGGTCCTCAGACCTTGCATAAAATTAAAATAATTATGGTCTTCTGGCTCCTGGTTGTTAAACACCACCAGCTGGTCAATATTACTCCAGAGCATCATTATTATAAATAGTATTGAGTCCATCTCTTTCACTGCCTCTCCTATCACCTGTGGTCTGCAAAGGTGATCAATAATTAAACTCTCAGTGATACTGGTGCTCCATGGCCATCAGGAATACACAGTGTATGAGACCGTCTTGGTCTACAATCTCTGTGGCCTGTGTAGTGATCAGGAATACACTTTATATTCCTGATGGCCCTGGAGTATAGTATGTTCTGTGTGCTCTCTTGTGGAACATAATCCTCTGGTGGGTTTTCTGGCCCTACATAATGTGTCCTGTCCAACAGGCCTATTTTCCTCAGCCTTGTTATTCTTCCTTTATCATGTGTCAGGGCACTCAGGCATTTCACTCAGCATGAGATATTACTTTCTTCAGGCATTTAAGAGCTACCCTAGCAGTATTTGGTATGATTGCCTAGGTGTCAAAATCCTGTATCATAAGAAAGTACACCCAAGTAAATTAATTCTTGCATATTCAGTCTTACTTTCTAGCCTGTTTAATCAATCACTCTCGAAACCCAATCTCGTGGCTCCTGGCAGATAGGCCAATTAACTGTTATAGCACCTTTAGTATATAACCTCTTTGCTTCATTATCAAACATTCAATTCTAGCTAGGTGCCCTCTTGAAGAGCTATTCTAGAAGCTCCTTAGAAGTTTAATGATGGATCACCTTTGCAGGCCACAGATGATGATAGGAGAGGTAGTCAAAAAGTTGGACTCAGTATTATTTCTAGTAGTAGCATTTTAATTGTTAAATAGTTACCCATTAAAACCTAGTTATAGCCTGGTAGCGGGACAAGAGGTGACAGTACCAATAGTTTTAGCCTGGTGGTTGGACAAGAGGTGAGACAGTGGCTCCTCGAGAGGGCACCTGTTGCCTTGCTGGGAAACAGCCTCTGCAGTATATTCCAGCATCAAAGTAGTGCTAGCTCTTACAAGAGATGGGTGGACTAACTCCCAAGACTGTGCATGTTCAGAGGGATCTGCAGAGCCCAAAACTCTAAGGCATCCATCCAAATGTCCCTGTTTCATGTTTAGGATATTGGGTTTTCTCATGAGGTCTCTGATTTTAGTGTAATAGATCTACTTTGGATGGGCATTTAAACATTTCTGAACCTGTGCCTTTCTAACAAGTACTAAATCTGCTTCTCCTCTGAATCCACTCTTCTACTGCAGAAGAATGGACCTCTTTGTAAACTACCAAAGTGTCTCACTAGATCTCACACTTCTCCCTTAACTGCTTTTTGACAGACCTCAGTTTCTGATTATTCTTCTGAAGGGCATCAACAGAATTTAGCAATAATTAGCTAACTCCACAGTCCTTGTAGACATTGTTGTTTTCCTATCTTAAAAATACCTGAATCATTGTTCCTACAAGACAATACTCTCCACTTGCACATTTTCCCAGTTTCATCCTTGATGAAATCTTCATTTGGGTTGCTATCTTGTGCCAGGAAATATTTGTGTCCCACATAAAATCCAGGATGATATCATTACTCTGACTGAACCATTTCCAAAACCCACTCTCACTACCCGTTGGGAGAAATGCCTGTGAAAGACTAAGGGAAAGGAAGTGGGGATGGCCTTCAGACCACAAAGCACCATATCTGAAAATGCATGGAGGAAGAAAGAAGAACCGAATGTGAAGAATCTCAGACTGCAACATGGTTCTAAGAGAGTTAGGTCAAATCAATAGGAAGTCCTGTAGCCAAAGTTGGCCATTAGAAGAGTCCTTGCAAGCAGACTCCTCGTACTCCTACCACGACTAGTCATTGGCTGGAAGCAACCTGCAGGATGTATGGTCTCAGGATGAATGTGGTAGTGGATCCAGAGGAGCAGAATTCTGGCTATTAGTCAACTATGCTCCCCACAGTCATGAAAATATATCTGAGTGACACATTTTTATAACTGCCACATCTGTGCAGCACTTAGAACTCTGAGATGTTCTGACATGATTCACAACATCAAGGAGCTAAGAGTATAGTAGACAAAATGAACCTAAATAGAAAACAAGGGACAAACTTAAATTTAGGGTTGAGAGAGTTTGCTGGGTCATATTAAGATTTAATATTCCAGAGGGAGTCTGGGAATATGGTGACATAAAAACATGGAAACTCTTTTATTCTCCCTAATTTCCTTGCTATGTTGACCCAATTATTATGGGAAGGGGGAGCCTTTCTCACCACTACTTCTGAAAACTAGAGAGGGATTTCACATGTACCCCTAAGGTTTTGGAATTCTACCAAGATTTTACAAGTGAAAAGGAATGAAAACTAGTTAACAAGACCAGTATTATCCAGAGGAATAAATATATGTCAACAGATTCCCTCTGGTCCATGTGGAAAAATTTTGTCTTAGAAGTTCATCTGTACTCCTATGAGAAGATTCTGTATTTGGAAGCTCATCTGCCTTTTTACATGGTCTGGGGAAAGCCTTAGCTGCCCACAGAATCACTCAGAGAGATCATCTTTAGCCCTCCCTACACAATGAAGATACTCCTATTTCCTTCATTTTGCTAGTAAAACAATTCAATCAGGCTACACACAGGCTGTCTGGTTTCTGCCACTAGTCCACATAAACACAGAATTGCCTTTGTCATAGTAAGAAAAAACACTCACTATTATATCCTCTGTAGGTGAGCAAACAGGCAGCAGTTCCCTTCCTAGGCTACTAATATTTGCTCATCATTGGCCACACTAGAACAATCTTAGGAAGACAACAACTTATTACTCACCAAAAAAGAAAATTAAAATCCCAGGCTGGGCACGGTGGCTCACACCTGTAATCCCAGAACATTGGGAGGCCTAGGCAGGCTGATCACGAGATCAAGAGACAGACACCATCCTGGCCAACATGGTGAAACCCCATCTCTACTAAAAATACAAAAATTAGCCAGGCATGGTGGTGCACACCTGTAGTCCCAGCTGCTCCGGAGGCTGAGGCAGGAGAATTGCTTGAACCCAGGAAGCAGAGGTTGCGGTGAGCTGAGATTGCACCACTGCACTCCAGCCTGGAGACAGAGCAAGACTCCATCTAAGAAATAAATAAGTAAATAAAAATAAAAATAAAAAAATAAAAAATCCAGAAATAAAATACCAAAAACAGATCTACACCAGCCCAGAGAGAAAATACAGTAGCCAATACCATTGATAAACCTAGATCAGTGACTCTCAAGGTACAGACCCTGGGCCATCAGCATCAGATACATTTTGGAACTTATTTTACATTCAAACATGATTTTTAAATTGATATTCACATCCTTCATTAGCCTGTAAAAGCCAACAAAGCAAGAATTACGTATATTTAGCAATTTACCAGAGACTGACATACTGGAGGGGCTCGATGAAGATTTATTAAAATATAAACACTAGAATAACAACGGCAAAACTTTCCAGAAATACTCAAATTAGATATTTAATAGTCAAAGATATAATACAGTAAAGATATAATAAGAGATAAGTAGAGAAATTATAAACTAATCATTAAATGTGTGTGCCTGTAAGTAATCCCAACTATATGGGAGGCTGAGGTTGGAGGATTCCTTGAACCCTGAAGTTTGAGACCGCAGAGAGCTATGATGGCACCACTGTATTCTAGCCTGGGGCACAGAGTGAGACTATGTCTCAAAAACTTAAATAAACAAATAAATAAAGCAGATAAAATGTTGCATTTTAGAAATAGTTATTTCTTCATGATCACACTATAAATTAAAATCAAAGACAAATATTACATCAAATACATGTATATTTAAATATTTCATAGCATAAGTAAATTAAAAATTATATAGTAGCATATATTACAAAATACACATTATATAATGCAGTTATATAGTTAAATAATTTGACTTATATATTAATGTAATATATACTAATATATGTAAATATTACATGTTTTATATATACAATAAAATTATTGAAATAAATTTCTTTTTCATATTTTGAGTCAACATATTCAAAATATGGTGTCAACATATTATCAATAATTTAAAATTATTTTTGAGATATTTACATTATTTTCTTAAAATCTAGTGTGCATTTTTTAAAATTATACTTTAAGACCTGGGATATATGTGCAGAATGTGCAGGTTTGTTACACAGGTATACAGGTGCCATGGTGGTTTGCTGCACCTATCAACCCATCATCTACATTAGGTATTTCTCCTAATGCTATCCCTCCCCTAGCCACCCAACCCTGAGAGGCCCCAGTGTGTGATGTTCCCCTTCCTGTGTCCATGTGTTCTCCTTGTTCAACTCCCACTTCACAGTGAGAACATGCAGTGTTTGCTTTTCTGTTCCTATGTTAGTTTGCTGAGAATGATGGCTTCCAGCTTCATCCACATCCCTGCAAAGGAAATGAACCCATCCTTTTTTATGGCTGCATAGTATTCCATGGTCTATATGTGCCACATTTTCTTTATCCAGTCTATCATGGATGGACATTTGGGTTGGTTCCAAGTCTTGCTATTCTGAACAGTGCCACAATAAACATACACGTGCATATGTCTTTAGAGTAGAATGATTTATAATGCTTTGGGAATATACCCAGTAATGGGATTGCTGGGTCAAATGGTATTTCTGGTTCTAGATCCTTGAGGAATTGCCACACTGTCTTCCACAATGGTTGAACTAATTTACACTCCCACCAACAGTGTAAAAGTGTTCCTATTTCTCTACATCCTCTCCAGCATCTGTTGTTTCCTGACTTTTTAATGATCGCCATTCTAACTGGCGTGAGATGGCAAATTTCTATCTCCATGTGGTTCTAAGTAAGATAAATTTCTATCTCCATGTGGTTCTAGTAAGTCAAGGCAGTCCAATGTTCCTACTGTGAAAAAATGAGAAAAGGCTATTTAAATTACATAGACATGTAATACTGTTGAAGCATCAGAGAGATGTAAAAGTAGAGAGAATTAGATGATCTAAAATTCCAAAGAGGCAACTTTCTCAGGTGAACTGGTGATTGCAATCTTTTTTCTTCCTTTGAGGGTATCTTATGATTCTTGATTCAGACTAAAGATCAGGTTTAGCCCAAGAAGAAGTGTCCTGAAAGAAAATCAGCAAAGCTTTGAGCAGTAATCAAGGGCTTGAACGACAAAATGGAAACCTAAAAGACCTCAAACACAATGCTTATTTTCCCCACGTGGCATTTGCTGAGTTCTAGAGCTGCACGTGTCTCTTTTAATTCATACCTCATATCATACACAAGTTAATTCCAGAGAGACTTCAGATATAAATGTGAAAGATAAAATGAGAGATCTGTTAGAGAGAAACAAGGGCAAGCATTCTCATGAGCTTAGAGTAAACATATATTTTTTAAACTGGACCTAAAAAGAGCTAACTGTCAAGGTAAAATAACTGATTAATTGTACTATATTAGAATTAAGGAAATTTATACATTAAACGACACCATTTAAAGAATAAAAAAACAAGCCACAATGTAGAATAAAATATTTCCAATTCATACAAATGACTTGCATCTGGAATACATAAAGAACTCTCCAAATCCGTAAGAAAATGACAGACAACTTAATTTTCTAAAATCAGCAAAGATTTGAACAGGTACTTCAGAGAAAAGGATATTAAAATGACCAATATACTAAATAAAAGCTGCTAAATTGTTTTCAATCATTAGGAAAATGCTACATAAAACCACTGCTAGAGGAAGTATAAATTGGTACAACTACTTAGAAAAACCATTTGGCTATTTAAACCATGACCCAGCAATTTTGAAGTATCTATGCAACAGATATGCTTAAATATATATGTTTACCAAAATATATGTTAATTGCAGCACTATTTGCAGCAACTAAAAATTAGATACCTCCCAAATCATAAAATGGAAACATGTAAGGCCTCAAACATGAAGCTCATTTTCCCCACACAACATTTGCTGAGTTCTAGGGCTGCACTCTAGGGCTGTATCTCTCTTAATTCAGACCTCTTATCATATACGAAAATTAATTACAGATAGATTATAAATGTAAATATGGAAGGAAAATCAGAGAGTAGAATGGATAAACTGAGAACATCTTAGTCTGGGCTGATATAACAAAACATAACAGAGTGGCTTAAACAACAAACTCTTATTTCTCACAGTTCTGGGCATTGGGAAGTCCAAGATGAAGGTGCCAGCCAATCTGGCATTTGCTGACTGACCACTTCCTGATTTGCAATTGACCATCTTTTTGCTGTGTACTTACATGTTGTATTGCTGGGAGAAAGAAGCAAGCTCACTTGTGTCTCTTCTTATACAAGCACTAATGTCATTCATGAGGGCTCCACTTTCACGCCCAAATTACCTCTGAAAGACCCCAGCTCCAAATATCATCACATTAGCAATTAGGCTTCAACAAACAAACTTTGGAGAAACATAAGCATTCAGTCCATAGTAGTGAAACAGTCACACAATGGATATATGGCAGTGAGAATGAACAAACATCTACTACATTAAATAATGAATATCAAAAATATAATTTTGAGTAAAAGAAGCTAGACATAAAATGTACATACTGTGTGATTACATTTATATGATTTCAGGAAATAGAAAAATAGGTAATAAAAATCTATGCTGTTACAAATCAGGACAGTGGTTACCAGGGAGGAAGATACTGACTTGAAAGGAGCACTAGCATCTCCAGGATGCTAGTGATGTTTTATTTGATTTATTGATCTGCATGATCCAATGAGTAAATCAAACAGATGCAACAGTAAATACTGAGTGTTAACTTGATTGGATTGAAGGATGTAAAATATTGTTCCTGGGTGTGTCTGTGAAGGTGTTGCCAAAGGAGATTAACATTTGAGTCATTGGGCAGGGAAAGGCAGGCCCACCCATAATCTGGGTGGGCACCATCTAACCAGCTGCCAGTGCAGCTAGAATATAAAGCAGGCAGAAAAATGTGAAAAGACTAGACTGGCCTCGCCTCCTAGCCTACATCTTTCTCCCATGCTGGATGCTTCCTGCCTTTGAACACTGGACTCCAAGTTCTTCAGTTTTGGGACTTGGACTGGCTCTCCTTGCCCTTAGCTTGGAGACAGCCTATTGTGGGACCTTGTCATCATGTGAGTTAATACTTAATAAGCTCTCCTTTATATATATATATATATA
>NW_016805104.1:125778-127052 GCF_001698545.2 Rhinopithecus bieti | reverse complement strand
TTTTTTTGAGATGGAGTCTTGTTTTGTCACCCAGGCTGGAGTGCAGTGGCACGATCTCGGCTCACTGCAACCTCCACCTCCTGGGTTCAAGCAATTCTCCTGCCTCAGCCTCCCGAGTAACTGCGATTACAGGAGACTGCCACCATGCCTGGCTAATTTTTTTGTATTTTTAGTAGAGATGGGGTTTCACCATGTGGGCCAGGCTGGTTTCGAACTCCTGACCTCAGGTGATCCACATGCCTTGGCCTCCCAAAGTGATAGGATTACAGGCGTGAGCCAACGCACCCAGCCAGCTACATACTACTGATATGTTCCCTTTTATATATGTTGAAGTATGTTATATTTAAATTTTAAAATTAAAAAGTAGTAGATCATTATGAATATTTATCTGTTAGACTGAAAAAATCTTTCTAAACCTAATAGCAACAAATAAAAAAATAAACAAAATTATCTGTAGACTTGACTACACAAAAGCTTGAGGAACCAATAGATAACAACAACCACAATTTTAGTTTGCCACAGAATGCAAAGAAAAATGATTAATACCAATAATACATAATGATATAAATGGGCATAAAACACTTAAGAGAAGAAAGAAATAATGGCCAATAAGCATATGAAAAAAATATATTTCTAAACTAATAATCAAAGATATTCAAAGTAAAACAACGGGATAAACTTTTTCAAATGTCCAAATTAGCATTTCTTCTAATGATAATAATAAGGTAAGACAGGCACTTTCATGCACTGTTGGTCTTAGTTTAAATTGGTTCTTGAACCAAAAATCACTTTAAAAAGCAAAGTATTGACTCAGGATTCCCTGAACACTATCTATGATCCCAACGTACCAACAGCCCATTTTCTTATAATCTCCTTATTCCTTAGTTACTCTTTTACCTCAGTGATGCTGATGCTGAATTTGTCCTTTGTTTAGAAATAAACACTATAATATATCATTCAAAATATGTAAGCAAAATTTAGAAGAATATGCTCCAATCTGTTGATAGTGGTCCTGACACATAAAAGTGTAAGAGAAGCTCACATTCTATATCATATTTCTGTAATAAAAAGTTATACATAATTTTCTATCACTTTTAAAATAAAAATAATAATATATTTGGTCCAATCTTCATTCATTTCCTAATCCATTCAAGAAGTACTGATAGTACGTCACCACCATCAAAGACCAGAGACAGATAAAACCACAAAGATGGGGAAGAAGCAGGGCAGAAAAGCTGGAAATTCAAAAAATAAGAGCGCATCTCCCCCTGCGA
>NW_016805104.1:100231-124640 GCF_001698545.2 Rhinopithecus bieti | reverse complement strand
AATAAATAAATAAATAAATAAATAAATAAAGTACTGATATAGTTTGGCTGTGTCCCCATGCAAATCTCTTCTTGAATTGTAGCTCTCATAATCCCCATGTGTCATGAGAGGGATCTGGTGAGAGATAATTGAATCATGGGTTCCAGTTTTCCCATGCTGTTCTCCTGATAGAGAGTAAGCCTTTGCTCCTCCTTTGCCTTCTGGCATGATTGTGAGGCCTTCCCTGCCATGTAGAACTGCGAATCCTCTAAACCTCTTTTTTTTGGAAATTACCCAGTCTTAGGTATTTTCTTCATAGCAGTATGAAAATTGACAGATACAAGTACTTGCCAAGAAGATACTACTAACACATCAATCCTGTGCAGGGCAGGACAAGGCAGGTGGTTAGGGACCAAAGTGAAGGACGCTTGAGGTCTAGCCAAGACCTGGAGTGTAAGGTCGTGTAAGTTCTAGGACTCTTGTTAAGGTTTGTGATCAACACAAAGTGCCCTAAGAGACACAGTAAGGATCCCAATACAAACCCAGTCATGCAGGATTATCAGGGGGTAGCAGCAGTGTCCATCTATTCAGCTAGGATTCAGAATGGAACCACATCCCTGTGAGGATACCTCAGCACCTAGAAATCTGCCAGAATAAAATCTGGAAACTAAAAAACTCCAGGCATAAGACTAATAACATAGATCTAGTCACAGTGAAGCAGTCATGCTAATCCATTATAACAGACACTATTAAACACAGTTGATATATATTATAAATCCTCATAACAACCTGATAAGGGAAATAGAAAGTGAGTTTCTCTCACACTTTTATGTCTTAGAACCACTATCAACAGTCTGGAGCATATTCTTCTTATCCTATTTACAGATAGGGAACACAGAATTTAAGGTTTTGCCCAAGGCCATATAGCTAATAAGTGATAGAGCCTGGATCCAAATCAAGGAATCCTGATTCTTGCTCCAGGAAGTCCTATTTATTCATTTATTCAACAGACATTATTGGGAGTCTAGTAAATCCTAGGCATTGTGATAGGTAAATTGCATGCAAACAAAAATAAGAGAGCCTCTGCCTTCACAGAATAGTAGAATAAGAGAACAGGGGAGCAGATATATAAAACACATGGTAAATGCTAAAACAGAGGAACTGGCCAAATACTGCTTAGTAATATGAGCAATTTTGCTGGATGACATCAAGAAAGTTTTAACAATATAATTTGAATTAGGCTGTAAAATTCGAATTTGAATTCTATAAAAAATAAACAGAATGAAGGCATCCAAAAAGAGTGAGAAAGGGTATTTCAGATAGTAAGTTAAATATGAGCAAAGATATGGAAGTACTTATGTATGAAACACAGTATGAAAAGATGTCAGTTTTATATGACTGAACAATGAAGTCTATGAGGGAAACTGGCAGAAGGAAGGAGACAGGAGGCCAATATTTCTCCTGCAACATCAGTGGGGCCATCCTCACTGAAACTACTACACTGAGGAGCTGTATCTTCCCAAGATTTCTCAGAAGCACACATAAAAATTTAGTCATTTGTTTCAACCTCTAACAAAATTACATTTTTAGCAAAACAGCATAAATGAAGCTTTACTCATTAGACAACTCACTTTGAGATAGCTTTTGTTAAGATTCAGGTGTTATACTTGTAATAGAACATTGTTGCCAAGGTGATGGGGATGTAAACAATGAAATAAATATAACTGCAATAAACATGTTTTGAGAAGACAGCACCAACATTAATTTCCCTCTGTAAAAGGAACTCAGGGTCTTTGAAACAGCTAAATCTCTTTAAGGTAAGCAAGTACTCTCACACCACAGCATAGTGGGTGTGAGATCTTCAGATTTTTTTCCGTCAGAGTGTTACTTATCTTGAGAGCACTACTTAGCAGTTTAGTATGCAGATCTTGCTGGCTGTACCTCCTGTCCTGCTTACTATAACATCCTTTTTTTATGTAGCAGAAATTTAAAACAATTGACATTCTAAAGATGGAAAAGCAGTCTGTGCTAGCAAAGGATAATACAATATCATGTTCTACCATACACTCTCCTTCCATGAATTTACTCCAGGGATTTGCCGATATGTTTTTATACTGGGAAAGGAAATGAGGACATTTACTTATACTTTATACATGACTTCTTTTTTGAAAGGAAGATGTGTAATCTGGTGCATAATCTTTGTGTATAATCTTGTGCATAATACCAGAACTGCCTTGTATTTGTACAGTGACTTAGACTTTACCAAGCTCTTTTACATGCACTGTTTGTGTGAGAATTAAATTGTATAGCATGATATAAAGCTCTTAGAACAATCCTTGAGATGGGACTCAATAAATCCGTGCTCACTACCTGGGTGATGAAATCATTTGTACATCAGACCCCAGTGATACACAATTTCCCCATGTAATAAACCTGCAAATGCACCCGTGAGCCTAAAAGTTGGAAAAAATGACATTAATTTTACTTACTCCATTTTGTGTTTGTTGTTACTGCTGTTGTTATGCAAATAACTTCCTTCTTTCTCTTAGTAAAAGAAAACAACTTCAAAGCTGTGTAGTAAAGGAGAGCCAAAGTAGGACTACAAAGTGGATACATTTAGGTCTAAATAACTGATTTAATTAAGAGTTAATATTTTTTCTTTTATTTTTCACTATTAAAATGTTATTTTCTACAGACCACTGTAATAGCCTTGGATCACCATGAATCCATACAGCTAAATAATTCGGGGGTTTGTACAGTCATTCTCAAACTTCATCGTCACAAAATGAAATAATCTTATCTGTAAATGTGATGATGCCAAAATTAGAATGTGAAACCTTATCACATGAGACTGAAACATTTTGTTCCATAATGTTTCCCACAGATGCATTTTAAATGATAAACAAGGCTAGCAAAATTATCTTATCTTGCTTCTTTTATCTTAGAGGCATTTATTATTTAACAGTGGTTATATGGTCAGATGAGTGATGGTTAAATTGAATTTTTGTTCTCCATTTTCTTAAAAACATTTAAAGAGAGTCTCTTTTTTCCTATTTTAAAATTTATTTTCTCTTATCTTGCCAATGCCTAATAAGCACATGACATTTAACTTTTTGATGATATCAACTATTGCTGTTGCTGATGATGCTATTATTGCTGCTGTACTTATTGTTACCATTTTTTATTACATGCTATGTGCTAGTCTTTTTAAAAGCATTATTTAATTTAACACTAACAAGTACCTTGCACAATGAACATTGCTGTAGCTTGAGAAGTAACTTCTGAAGCCACATTGCTATTGTGATGGCATGTTGAACCCAAGACTCTTTATTTCCAAATTTCAGGATTTTACTGTATATTTATATGTTTTAAAGTAAATTATTAAATATCATGTCATATTTACATGCTTTCAGGTAAATTATTAAGAATTTTATGAATAGAAAACTAGAAAGGAGCAATTAGAGTAACATTTTCCTTGTAATATGGTTTTCAAAGATGGTATTAAGGTTATTAGCAATAATATATAAATACTTCTTAAAGGAAAAAAAGGTTTTAAAACTCAAGAGTGAGGAAGACATCTTCCAATAAAGATAAAACAATGGGGCTGGATTTTACCTTCCTGCATGAAACAAATTTTAAAATATTTATAAAACAATGGTTTTAAAGACATGGAAGGTAGGTAACAAAGGATGATAATCCTAAGAGATTAGAAACAAACCATTTGAGTCCTATGATTGTCCTACCCTATTGTCTGAAGTTTCCAAGACACAGCACGAGGGAGAAGAAACCCAGGAAGATCCTTGCTGTCTCCTTAAGTTGAGAAGCTAGAAGCTCAAGAGAACCAGGATAGGTAGTTCAAAAGGCAGACTACTTGAGGGAAAAGAACTACAGAAAAAGAACTCTGGAGGTCTGCAGGTTTCTCTTGAATTTTCACCCTTACTGATCAACACATGCATGTGAGGAAACTACCCTCAGAAAGAACACCAGAAAGGATTAAAAGGAACAAACCTTGATGCTCACACTAGATGAAGAACAGTTCCTGTCCTCAGCTAAAGCAGAAAACCTCATAATTCACAGGGTGTTTGACAAACTACTCAGATAAAGTGCTCAGAACAGTTTTGCATCAATAAGGGGAAAAGAGCCCAAGATTAAGTGCTGCTGATACCATTTAACAGTTTATAAGAAAGTTCTGAAAGGATCAACTGTTTGTTTCTGGGAAACTTGACTGCATCTTGGAATGAAGCTCAAAAATACATATATAAATGCAAAAATATTCAGCACTCAATAAAGTGAAATTCACCATGTGTGGCATCTAATAAAAAATTACCATTAAAAATACCACCCACAGTGAGGGAAAAAACAACTGAACAAAACTCACTTAGAAATGATGCAGATGATCAAATTAGTAAATATGAATATTAAACCAGTTAACTCTTCCCCATATGTGCAAGAAGCTAAAAAAAGGTTGTACATGGTAATAGACTACATGAAAGATACATTTTAAAAATAGATAAATCAGATGGCTAGAGATAAAAATTACAATGCCCGAGATGAAAAATACACCAAATGGGACTAAAGGCAGATTATACGCTGTGTGGGAATAAAGCCATATTACACACTGCTATTGGAAAGATTAGTGATCTTAAAAAACACCAAAAGAAGTTACTCAGAGTAATAGAGAAGAAAAAAAGACAATAAAAAAGGAACAGAGTATCAATGAACTGTGGGAAAACATCAAGTGGCCTAATATACAGTTAAATAGAGTCCACAAAGGAAATGGAAGAGAGATAGAAGAAATATTTTAAGAAACAATAGCTGAGAATTACACAAATTTAATAAAAATAATAAATTTAGAAGTCTAAGAAGTTCAACAAATTCCAACCACAAAAAAAAAAAAAAAAAAAAAAAAAAAGAAAAAAACACCAAAATATATAATTAAATTGCTTAAAACAATGATTTAAAATATTTGGAAGTAACTACAGAAAAGAGAGGCGTTATGCACATGGTAACAAATTTAAGAATGAAAGCAAACTGTTGGTTGAAAACAATGCAAGCCAAAACCAAGTGCAATAGTATCTTTAAAATACCGAAAGAGAATATTTTCAACCAAGAATTCTATACCCAGCAAAAATATGTTACTAAATATCTTTGTAAAATACTTTATGAAGTATTTATTTAATGAAATAAATCAACATTAACAGACCTGGGCAACAAAAAATGTAAAAAGAAGTTATTCAGGAAGAAAGAAAACTGTAACATAAAAATCTGAATCTTAAAAAAGGATGAAGAGCACTGAAAAGGGAAAATTTACAGATAAATATAAAATACTTTTTCCTTATTGGTTAGATTTCCTTAAAAGATTATCAAGTATTTAAGCAAAAACTCATAACAAAGCATTGCAGTCTATAACACAGAAAGACAGAATATATGACAAAAATAGCACAAAGGAGGGAGTGAGAGGGGGAAATGGAAGTATATTCTTGTGAGGGTCTTATAATACACAATAAGTGGCATAGTATTGTTTGAAGACAGACTACGATAAATTGAAGATGTATACTATAAATCTTAAAGCAACCACTAAAATAATACAACGAAGAATTACAGCTAATAACAATGCAGACAAGATGGAATCAACAAAAATGCTCAACTTACTAAAAGTAGGCACAAAAAGAGGCAACACTGAACACAGAATAGAAAAATAATTATAAAAAATAAAAACAGAGATTTTAACCAAAATACATTAATAATCAAATTAAATGCAAACATTCCAAACACTCTAACTAAAAGGAAGAGGTTGTCAAAATGGGTTAAAAAGTAAGATTCAACTAGATGCTATTTATTAGAATCCCATTTAAAATGCAACTACACAGAAAGTTTAAAGTATAAAGAAGGGAAAAGATTTACCATTCTAACACTTACTAAAAGAAAGCAGGAATGTCTATATTAATATCAAAGTCAAATTTTAAAGGAAAGAATATCACAAGGTATAAAGATAATCATTTCATAATGATTAAGAAGACATGACAATGATAACAGAGTTTTGAAAATCCTGAAGTGAAATTGGTAAAAGCTTCTAGGAGAAATAGAAAAATCCACAATTATACTCATATATTTAAACACACATCTCTAAATTATTGATGGAACAACTAGAGAGAAAATCAGGAGGGATGCAGAAGACTTGAACAATACTATCTACCAACTTGACTCAACTGACATTTATAGAACATTTGACTCAAAAACAGTAGGGTTCAAATCCTTTTAAAGGGTACATGAAACATTTACCAAAGTAAACTATATACCGGGCCATAAAAGAAATTCTCAGTAAACTACAAAGGATTCAAATCAAGAAACATGTTATTTAATTACAGTGGAATTAAATGAGAAATCCCTAATACCTAATAGAAAAGTATATGTAAAATATCTAAATATTTGGAATTTAGATATTTATACATATATCTAAGTGACACATAGGGGAAAGAAGAATTCATAAATAAAGTTAGTATTTTGAACTAATAATAAATAAAAAAATATGAGAATTTATGTTATTAAAAACTTATAGCACTCAGTACCTACATTAGAAGCAAAATAAGGCCTCAACTTAATGACCTTAGCTTGCATAATAAGAGGTAGAAAGAGGAGAACATTACACTCAATGTAAATAGAAAGATCACAGATAAATAGATGAAATAGAAAACAGCAAAAGCAATACAGAAAATTGAATAAACACAATCCTAATTCTTTGCAAAATTACACCCAGAATAATCAGTATAAAAAAGAATACACAAATTATGAATATTGGGTATAAGAAAGATGACAACACAACAGTCTATAATTATCAAAAGAATATTATTATGACAATTTCATGCCAGTAAATTTTACAACCTTCAGGAAATATAACAGATTTTCTGGACAATTACAAACTATGAAAACTCACCAAAAGAAGGCAAAGCAGATAACCTCGAATAGTTTTCATATTCTTAGAAGACTGAATTCATCGCATTGAGACGAAACCCTCTCACAAGAAAACTCCAGGCGCGCATATGCCTTCGATGTAGTGAAGTCTTTCACAATATATTTAAGAAGAAAAGTGGGGGTATTCAGAATTGAGATTAAATCTCTTTTTTAAAAATGTCGGTCTTACGCAAAAGATTCTGAGCTATGATGTTGATCCTAGAGCACCAGAAATCGAGAAATAAATCAGAGAAAGATATTTGAAAACACATTCACATACCCCAATACCCCTCAGGAACATAGAGGCAAAAAAAAAAAAAAAAAAAAAAAAAAAAAAAAAAAAAAAAAAAAAATGCTTATCAAATCTAGTCCAATAATATATTAAAAGAATATTAAATAATGGCTAAGTATGGAATGCAAAGTTACTTTAACATTAGAAAAATAGTTAAGGTCATTCACCATTTTAACAAACTAAAAAAGAAATAAAAACCCATATGATTACCTAAACAGATGGAGAAAAAGCATTTGCCCATATCCAATATTAGTTCTTCATTACAACTTCAGTTAACTACTAATAGAAGCAAAATTCCTCAGCCATATAAAGGGCATCTTTTTGACAAAAGACAGAATGCTTTCTCTAATATCAGGATCAAGTCAAGGATATCTGATATTATTACTTCTATTCAACACTAAACAGTTGGTTCTACTCAGTGAAATAGGCAAAACAAGTAAATAAAAGGCATGGAGATTGAAATAAAAGAATAAAATAAATTAAAAAGTTAAAGTGCCTTTATTTTCAGCTAACATGATTGTCTATACAGAAAATTCTATGGAATCTATGTGAAAAGCTACAAGTACTAATAAGTGAGCTCAGCAAGATTGCAGGATACAAGATCAATATGCAGAACTCAACTGTATTTCCATGCATAAGCAATGAATAATTGAAAACTGAAATAAAAAAATGCCTATTACAATAGCATTAAAAATATGAAATAACTTAGAAATAAATCTGACAAAACAGGTATAAGACCTATAAATTTAAAACTGCAAAACATCCCTTGGAAAAATTTTAAGTCCTAAATAGAGAAATACATTGTGCTCACTAAAAGGAAGACTCAGTATTATTAAAATGTTATTTTCTGGCTAAACTGATCTGCAGATTCAGTGCAATCCCAAAAATATCTCAACAAGGTTTTTAATAGAAATATATAAGCTGATTATAAAATTCATATAAAAATGCATAGAATCCAGAATAGCCAAAACATCTTAGGAAATGTAGAACAAAGTTAGAGGACTTATACTAGCTGGTTTCGAGATTTACAGTCCTACAATATTCAAGACAGTGTGGTATTTGTATCATGAGAGACAAAATACATCAATGAAACAGAATAGAAAATCCAGAAATAGGACCACATATAAATGGCCTTCAACAAAAGTGCAAAGTCAATTCAATGGAAAAAGAATAATCTTTTCTACAGATTGTGCTAAAACAATAGGGTATCCATAGACCAAAAAAAAAATCAAAAAATCAAAAAATACAAACATCTTTTGATATTTGCATCATATTCAAAAGTTAACTCAAAATAGAACATATACCTAAATGTAAAACCTGAAATTATAAAGACTTTAGAAAACACAGAAAGTCTATTCTACCTTGAGCTACACAAAAATTTCTTAGATATGGTAACAAAAATCAAAATCCATAAAAGCAAAATTAATAAATGAGATATCATCAAAATTAAGGATGAAATGACAAGCCAAGGCTTCCCATTTCCAGCCTAACAGGTAAGAAGCTTGGAAATTGCTATTCCATTCTAACAAGTTAAAAGCTAAATAAACTGAAAAAAATCAACAACTTTTAGATTCATAAGAGAAATGAGATCATAAGGCAAACTACTGCCCTCAAAGCTGAAGAAACAGAAGGCAGAAACAACAGAGAAGCAGCCTACAAGCAAAAACCTCCACAGGAACCAGTGCCAGAGCAGGAAAACCTGAACTCTGCTGAATTGCTGGAGGCTTGGTTTGGACAACTCTGGCAGTTAAAAGTTCCAGGGGGACTCAGTCATTATGGGGCACCTACAGTTTTGTGAATTTTACATCCAGGAGCTCTACCAGGTCTTCTCGGTGAATATTGGAGAAAGATCCTCCATGATCCAGGCAGGCGGATGGTGAAATAACTATTTTAAAATACTCCAGATCATTCTGTTCTACTTAACAAGGTCTTCCCTCAGGAGAAACTATGTAATCAGAGCCTAACCTACAGGGATTTAATCAGAACTTAACTGACTTGAGAGAAGGGAAATATCCACCTCCAGCCCACTCTAGACCTTCTTCCTGACCCAACTAAGGGGGAAAGAGAAGCGTATGAGAAGTTCACAATCCAGAGATATGGACTGACAAAAAAAATCTGAGGACTAATTGTAGAACTACAGAAGATGTCCTCTCCCTCCATACCTTACGACCACATTACTAAAGGCCTATTTATAGGAGTTCCTTCTGCCCAGTACATTATGTTCAGCAAACTAAAAAACACAGTTGAGGAGATAAAGCAAGCATCAAAACCAGACTCAGAAATGGCAGGGATGGTGAAATTATCACACCAGCAATTGATTAAAACTATAATATGTTAAGAATTCTAATGAGTGAAGTACACAACATGCAGAGACAGATGGGCAATACAGGCAGAGATGAAAACTTTAAGAAAGAACAAAAAAGAAATTCTAGGGATTTAAACACTGTAACATAAATGAAGAATACTTTTAATGGGCTTATTATAGACTGGGCACAGCTGAGAAAAGAACTTCTGAGCCTGAGAATATCTCAATAGATACCTCAAAAATGGAAAAGCAAAGGAAAAAATGATAGGAAAAAAACCCAAGAACAGAATATCCAAGACCTGTAATACAACTACAAAAGGTGCAACATACACATAGAGGAAATACTAGAAGAAAGACAGAATGGAACAGAAGAAATATTTGCAAACGTGATGATTAAGAATTTTCCCCAAGTTAATGTCAGTCACAGAACCACAGATCCAGGAAGCTCACAGAACACCAAGCAGGATAAATGCCAGAAAATTAAACATAAGCTTATCACTTTAAAACTACAGAAAATCAAGGATAAAGAAAAATCCAAAAAGAATACAGAGGAAATAACACCTTATCTAGGGGTAGGTAAAATAAGAATTACAACCAACTTCTCTTCAGAAACTATGCAAGCAAAAAGAGAATGGAGTAAAATATTGAAAGTGTGGGAAAAAAAAAAACCAATTCTTTTACTCTATGAAATTTTCCTTCAAAAGTGAAGGAGAAATACTTTCTCATATAAAAAATAAGGGAATTTGTAGCCAGTAGACCTGTCTTACAAGAAATGTTAAAAGAAATTCTTTAGAGAGAAGAAAAATTATATACCTAAGAAACTCAGAACATAAAGAGCATCAGAAAATAAACAAGTGAATGTAAAATAAAAGCATATTTTTCTCATTCTTCATTGACCTAATTGAAATAATACTAGCAAAAATATATGTAATGATGTATGCATATCAAATTACACACACTACGTGTGCTTATGTATATGTGAAATGAATGACAACAATCACACAGGGGACAGGAGGGACAAATACAGCAGATATTAATCCAACTGTATCAATGATTGCATTGAGTGCCAAGCACTATAAATGCACCTATTAAAAGATATTGTAAGAACGGATGGTAAAACAAGATTCAACTATATGTTGTCTATAAGAAGCCAACTTTAAATATAAAGATACATATAGATTAAAAGTAAATGGATGGAAAAAGATATATAAAAATTTAATACCAATTTCTAAAAGTAAGAATAGCTATATTAATTTCAGACAGAGCCAACTTTAGAGCAAGGAAAAGTATCAGAGATAAACAGAGTAATATACAATGATTCAGGTCATTTCCTCAAGAAAACATAACAACCCTTAATGTGTATGCATCTAACAAGGGAGCATCAAACTACATGAGACAGAAATTTATAGAATTGCAAGTAGAAACAGATTAATCCACTATTATGGCTGGAAACTTCAATGCCCCTTTATCAGAAATGGACAGATCCAGTAGGCAGAAAATCAATACGGATATAGTTTTTAGCTCAACAATCAATATAATGGACCATCAATCATTATAATCACCATCAATATAATGGACATCTATAAACTACTTCATCAAACAACAGAAGAATAAACATTCTTCTCGAGCTCTGATAGGAAATTAACCAAGATAGACCTCATTTGGAGCCATAAAACACATCTAAACAAATTTAAAAGAATGGAATTCATATAATGTCTACTCTCTGGTCACAATGGAATTAAACCAAACTAAAAATAAGTAACAACAAGTTACCCAGAAAACCCCCAAATACTTGCAGATTAAACAACACACTTATAAATAACATACAGGTAAAAAATATCAAGAGAATTTAAGAAATATTTTGAACTTAATAAAAATGAAAAGACAACTCATCAAAATTTGTGGGATGTATCAAAAGCAGGAGTTGGAAGGAAAATTACAGTATTGAAGGCATATATTGCTAAATAAGAATACTCTGAAATCAATCATCTATGCTTTCCTCTTAGTAAAACAGTTGAATCCAAAGAATAAGTTGAATCCAAAGTAAGCAGAAGACTTTCCTCGTTTTTTTTTTTTTTTTTTTTGCCCCAAGATGGCTGAATAGAGATATCAGATGCCAATTTTCCTGATAAAGAAATTCAAAATTACAGGTAAATGGTCATGATCTGAGTGGAAAGCTGAAGGAAGTGAGTCAAGGTCTGTGAGAGCCCATGGGAAAAAGGCTGGGGGCACAGAAAAGGAAGGCAGCAAGAATATGGCAAAGGCTGACCCCTGAGGAACTTGAAGTCCCACAGAAAGGGTGAGAGTGTTTCTTTGCTCCCCTCACCCTTGTGACAAACTGTTGACCACCAAATTGCTGGGGAATGCCTCTGCCCTTGCGACCCTGGGAAATGCAGTCAGTAGCAACTTACGAACTTCCTAGGGACCGAACACTGAGTGGCCAGCTCATGGAGGTGCATTCATACTCCCCTCAGGCCTAAACTGACATACTGGTTGTACACCTGTTGTGGGCCATTGCTCTTCCTGGGGATCCTCAGCCATTGTGTCACCATATCACCAGATCCCCTGCAAATATACCACAGATTCTTCTCTGACTTTGGCAACTACAGGGAACCAGTGGGACCTTGGAAAGCTGCAGGACCCCTTCAACATGGGCTGCCCCTAGGAGATGGAGGAGCACAGCTCACCTAAGTGCACTTTGATACAAAGGAAATGTGAATGCAGTCCCTATCTGTGAAGCGGGTGGTACTAGTGGCCAGAAAGAGATATGGAGGAGTAAACTCCACTCCCCCTATTCACTATTTTGGATGTAGCGGAGGCTTTCTCTGCTGGGGGCTGACACGAGTGCCCTTGGAAACAGCATTTCCAGCACTATTCATGGTAGCTGCACCCCCACTGAAAGGGTACCTGTACCACCTGGGCTTGCAGACAGGGCATGGCCCATCTCCCCTCCGTACACAGAGCAGTAGCATCCTAGAAAAACAGCACAGACAAGCCACAGAATTGTCTCCTCTGGAATGAGGGAAGAGGATCTGCCCTGAGACCATTTTGGTGGTAGTAGCCAGAGAGTTTTGTTTCAAGAATCTCAGTTGCACTGTGGCTGGGAGATAAAGCGCAAGTCTATTATCTGAAGATCATAAACGTTGCAACAAGGGCATGATAGGGAAATGGATTGTATTCCTGCCTGCCCAGGACAAGGAACTAGTGCAGCCCCCCAACCCCTCTCCCCAAGACCTCAGCACATCCCAACACAAATTTCCCCTGCTAACCCTGTCAAAGAGGGTCCTTCCATTAGTTATCAGGGTATGAAAGAAGGAGCTAGCGCCTACTCTTAAGCACCACCTACTGGACTGAAGACCGAACTGCCCCACCAAATAAGAAATTTGCTATCAGAAGGGCATAGTGCTAATGTGCGAGAGAAGTTTCCTGAGACCTCCGCATTTCCAACCTTGCAGAAGATGGTGTGTTTGGCGCATATGCCAAATACATGACTACGACAAGCAGCATTTGAGAAAGCCACCACACAAAAGCTACCCATAACACCAAGGAACCTATTCAGAGCCTTGGCCCCTGAAAGCATCCAGAAAAAAAGCCAAAGAAACATATACAAGATACACTGCAGTCACACTCTCAAGGGACAAATTTTTAAAAAAAAAAAAAAAAGTCCCATTCAAACAACAGCAAATTCAAAATAAGAAGTGACAGCTTCTTCACATGAGAAGGAATTAGTGCAAGAACTCTGGCAGTACAAAAAGACCAACTTTTTGACACCACCAAAGGATCGCACTAGCTCTCTAGCAATGGATCCTGACAAAAATTAAAATTCTAAAATGATGAGTAAAGAATTCAAAATGTATATTGTAAGAAAGTTTAATGAGTGCCAAGAGAAAGTTAAAAATCAACACAAAGAAACTAGAAAAAACAATTCAGACATGAAAGATAAGATATATTAAAAAAAAGAACTTCTGGAAATGACGAATTCACTGAATTAATTTCAAGATACAGTTGAGAGCTTTAGCAATAGGCTAGACCAAGCAGAATAAAGAATTTCAGAGCATGAAGGCCGGTCTTTCTAATTAGCCCAATCAGACAAAAACAAAGCAAAAAAAAATTAATGAACAAAACCTTCAAGAAACATAAGATTATGCAAAATTACCAAACCTATGACATACAGGCATTTCAGAGACAGAAGGAAAAAGGAGTAGGCAACTTGGCAAACATATTTGAGGAAATAATTCAAGAAAATTTCCCTGCTCTTGCCATAGAGGTAGACATCCAAATACAATAAATATAGAAAACACCTGAAAGCTATTATACAAAAAGAACATCATCTTGCTTTTCCCACGGATCCCTGCAACCCGCGAATCAGGAGGTCCCTCATGACCCCAAGTACATAGCTGTGCTTGGGTAGGTGGCTGCTCGAGCAGGCACTGAGACACAGGAGTTTTTGCATTGTCTGGTTCTGGAAACTCCAGTGAGGCACAGCAGGCTAGAGACTGCCTAAGAAGACTGAGTTCTGGCAATGGGTAGGGATGGCTACCATCACTAGGGCTCCAGTTGGTCGTTTTCCCCTGCCACCGGTGCCAGCAAGACTGGGCAATTGGGACCAGGAGCAATAATTCCCCACAGTGCAGCACAGCAGCTGTGACAGTTCATGGCCAGACAGTGGGACCCAGATCCACCTCTAACCAGGCAGGACCCCTCTGTGACAATGTCAGCATCCCCAACCAGGGTGTTTTTTTGTTTTTTTGTTTTTTTGTTTTTTTTAGACGGAGTCTTGCTCTGTCGCCCAGGCTGGAGTGCAGTGGCCGGATCTCGGCTCACTGCAAGCTCCGCCTCCCGGGTTTACGCCATTCTCCTGCCTCAGCCTCCCGAGTAGCTGGGACTACAGGCGCCCGCCACCTCGCCCTGCTACTTTTTTTGCATTTTTTAGTAGAGACGGGGTTTCACCGTGTTAGCCAGGATGGGCTCGATCGCCTGACCTCGTGATCCGCCCGTCTCGGCCTCCCAAAATGCTGGGATTACAGGCTTGAGCCACCGCGCCCGACCCCCAACCAGGGGTTTATAAAAAGAATTCTGATATCCCTGAGAGAAGCTCCTAGGAAGAGGGGCAGCTGCAGTATTGTGAATCAGTAGTCTTAGTCGTTTCTGACTGCTGGCTCTGGAGAGTCAGGACAGCCCAAGGATTCCCCCCAGCCAAAGCACACCTGCTTTGCCAAGGAGCAGCCAGACCCCTTATTTAAATGGGCCCCTGATCCTGCTCCTTCTGCCTGGGTGAGACCTCCCAACAGGGGTCTCCAGAAACCTCATGCAGGAGCATTCCAGCCAGCATCAGGTCGGTGACTCTCTGAGACAGAGCTCCCAGTGTAAGGAGCAGGCTGACATCTTTGCTGTTCTGCAGCCTCCACTGGTGATAACCCCAGGGGCAGGAGGGACCCAGGTGAATAGGGTCTGGAGTGGACCCCAAGCAAAACGCAGCAGCCCTAAGGAAGAGGGGTTTGATTGCTAAAAGTAAAACAAGTGGAAAGAAACAACAACAACATAAATGAAAAACACCCCATAAAACCCCATCCAAGGTCAGCACCTCAAAGATCAAAGGTAGGTAAAACCATGACATTGAAAAATAATCAACACAAAATGCTGAAAACTCAAAAAGCCAGAGTGCCTCTTCTCCTCCAAATGATCACAATACATCTTCAGCAAGGGCACAGAACTGTGCTAAGGCTGAGATGGACGAATTTGCAGAAGCAGGCTTCAGAAGATGGGTAATAACAAATTTTACTGAGCTAAATGATTATGTTCTAACTCATTGCAAAGAAGCTAAGAAGCATGATAAAACATTACAGGAACTGTTAACCAGAAAATAAAACAGTTTAGAGATGAATATAACTGACCTGATGGAGATGAAAAACACAATATGAGAAGTTCACAATGCAAACACAAGTATCAATAGCCAAACAGACCAAGCAGAAGAAAGGATATCAGAGCTTGAAGACTGTCTTACTGAATTATGGCAAGTAGATGAGATTAGGGAAAAAAGAATGAAAAGTAACAAACAAAACCTCTGAGAACTATGGCATTATATAAAAAGACTGAACGTACGACTGACAGAGGTATCTGAAAGACACGTGGAGAACGGAACCAAGTTCAAAAACACACTTCAGGATATCATCTAGGAAAACTTCCCCAACCTAGCAAGACAGTCTCATGTTCAAATTCAGGAAATACAGAGAACCCCATTAAAATATTCCATGAGAAGACCAACCCCAAGACACATAATATGAGATTCTCCGAGATCAAAATGAAGGAAAACATTTTAAGGGCAGCCAGAGAGAAAGGTGAGGTTACCTATAAAGGGATATCCAACAGACTAACAGCAGACCTCTTAGTGGAAACCCTACAAGCCAGAAGAGATTGAGGGCCAATATTCAACATTTTTAAAGAAAAAAATGTCCAACCTAAAATTGTATATCCGGCTTCATAAGCAAAGGAGAAATAAAATATTTTTCAGATAAGCAAATGTTGAGGGAATTTGTCACCACCTGGCCTGCCTTGCAAGAGCTCCTGAAAGAGGCATTAAATATGGAAAGGAAATACCATTATCAGTCACTAAAAAAAACACATTGAAGTACAAAGACCAATGACATCATGAAGAAACTACACAAAAAGTCTACATAATACCAGTTAGCACCATGATGACAGGATCAAATTCACACATAATAATATTAACCTTAAATGTAAATAGGTTAAATGCTCCAATTAAAAGACACAGAATGGCAAGCTGGATAGAATCAAGACTTGTTGGTGTGCTGTATGCAAGAGACCCATTTCACATGCAGGCTCAAAATAAAGGGATGGAAGAAAATTTATCAATCAAATGTAAAACAGAGAAAAGCAGAGGTTGCAATCCACTTTCAGACAAAACAGACTTTAAACCAACAAATATCAAAAAAGACAAAGAAGGGCATTACATAATGGTAAAGGGTCCAATTCAACAAGAAGTGCTAACCATCCTAAGTATACACACACCCAGATTCATAAACAAGTTCTTAGAGACCTACAAAGAGACTTAGACTCACACACAACAATAGTGGGAGACTTTAACACCCACTGTCAATATTAGACACATCATTGGGACAGAAAATTAACAAAGACATTCAAGACTTGAACTCAGCTCTGGACCAAGCCTACCTGATAGATATCTACAGAACTCACCACTCCAAAATAAGAGAACATCCATTTTTCTCAGTGTTACATCACACTTACTCTACAATCAATCACATATTTGGGAGTAAATCACTCCTTAGCAAATGCAAGGCTACAGTAACCAAATCAGCAAGGTACTGGTACAAAAGTACCAGTACCTTTCCTTACACCTTATATAACAATTAACTCAAGATGGATAAAAGACTTCAATGTAAAACCCAGAACTATGAAAACCCAAGAAAATCCAGGCAATACCATTCAAGGCATAGGTGTGGGCAAAGATTTCATGACAAAATCGCAAAAAGCAACTGCAACAAAAGCAAAAAATGATGAATGGGAGCTAATTAAACTAAAGAGCTTCTGCACAGCAAAAGAAACTATCATCAGAGTGAATAGGCAACTACTAAGTAGGAAAAAATGTTTCAATCTATCCATCTGACAAATATCTAATATCTAGAATCTACAAGAAACTCAAATTTACAAGAAAAAACAAACAACCCTATTAAAAAGTGGGCAAAGGACATGAACTGACACTTCTCCAAAGAAGACATTTATGTAGCCAACAAACATGAAAAAAAGCTTAACATCACTGACCATTAGAGAAATGCAAATCAAAACCACAACGAGATACTATCTTGCACCAGTCAGAATGGCTATTATTAGAAAGTCAAGAAACAACAGATGTTGGCGAGGTTGCAGGGAAATAGAAACGCTTTTACGCTGTTGGTAGGAATGGAAATTAGTTCAACAATTGTGGAAGACAGTGTGGTAATTCATCAAGTATCTAGAACCAGAAATACCATTTGACCCAGCAATCCCATTACAGGGCATATACCCAAAGGAATATAAATTGTTCTGTTACAAAGATACATGCACATGTATGTTCACTGCAGCACTATTCACAGTAACAAAGATGTGCAATCAAGTCAAATGCTCATCAATGATAGATTGGATAAAGAAAATGTGGTACATATATACCATGGAATACTATGCAGTCATAAAAAAGATTGAGATCATATCCTTTCCAAGGACATGGGTGGAGCTGGAAGCTATTACCCTCAGCAAACTAACACAGGAACAGAAAACAAATACCACATGTTCTCACTTATAAGTGGGAGCTGAACAATGAGAACATATGAACAAAGGGAGGAGAACAGCACACACTGGGGCCTGTTGTGGGGTGATGTAGGGGGAGGGAGAGCATTAGGAAAAATAGCTAATGCATGCTGGGCTAAATACCTAAATGATGGGTTGATGAATGTAGCAAATCACCATGGCACACATTTACCTAACAAACCTGCATATCCTGCACATGTACCCCAGAACTTNACCCAAAGGAATATAAATTGTTCTGTTACAAAGATACATGCACATGTATGTTCACTGCAGCACTATTCACAGTAACAAAGATGTGCAATCAAGTCAAATGCTCATCAATGATAGATTGGATAAAGAAAATGTGGTACATATATACCATGGAATACTATGCAGTCATAAAAAAGATTGAGATCATATCCTTTCCAAGGACATGGGTGGAGCTGGAAGCTATTACCCTCAGCAAACTAACACAGGAACAGAAAAACAAATACCACATGTTCTCACTTATAAGTGGGAGCTGAACAATGAGAACATATGAACAAAGGGAGGAGAACAGCACACACTGGGGCCTGTTGTGGGGTGATGTAGGGGAGGGAGAGCATTAGGAAAATAGCTAATGCATGCTGGGCTAAATACCTAAATGATGGGTTGATGAATGTAGCAAATCACCATGGCACACATTTACCTAACAAACCTGCATATCCTGCACATGTACCCCAGAACTTAAAATAAAAATAAAAATTTGCAAAATATTTGAAATTGACACTTCACCAAGAAAGATATATCTATGGCAAATAACCACATAAAAGAAAATTCAGCATAACTAGTCATTAGGAAAATGCAGATTAAAACCCCAGAGAGATACCACTACACACTTATCAAACTATCTCAAACTAAAAAAATATGAAATGGCTTTGTGCTATCCTTGTGGTAATGAGTGAGTTCTCACTTTGTGTGTTCATGCAAGGTCTGGATATTAAGAATCTGGAACCTCCCTTCTCTCTCTCTTGTGGTTTGAATGTTTTGTTCCCTCCAAATCTCATGTTGAAATGTGACTTCCAATGTTGGAAGTGGGCTTAGTGGGAGGTGTTTCGGTCATGGGGACAGCTACCTCATGAATGGCTTTGTGCTATCCTTGTGGTAATGAGTGAGTTCTCACTTTGTGTGTTCATGCAAGGTCTGGATATTAAGAATCTGGAACCTCCCTTCTCTCTCTCTTGCATCCTCTCTGACCATATGATACACTGGTTCCCCCTTTGCCTTCTGTCATGTAAGCTTCCTGAAGCCTCATCAGAAGCAAATGCTGGCACTATGCTTCTTGTAAAGCCTACAGAATCATGAGCCAAATAAACCTATTTCTTTATAAATTACCCAGTCTAAAGTATTCCTTTATAGCTATGCAAAACAGACTAGCACATATATCAAGTGTTGGCCAGCCCTTGTACACTGTTGGTGGGAATGTAAAATGGTACAACCACTTTGGAAAGCTCTTCTGATATTTTCCAAAAAGTTATAAACATAACTATCATGTAACCCAGCCATCCTAATTATAGTCATTTGCCCAAGAGAAACAAGGTACTTATATAGAAATGTCCATACCAGCCTTTTCTGTAATGACCCAAAACTGGAAACAACCCAAATGTCTATCAACAGGTGAATGGATAAACAAATGGTGCTATATCCATGCCATTACGGTGCCTGGCAATAAAAATAATGTATTATTGATACATGCAACAACATAAATAAATCTCAAGTAATCACGCTGAGTAAAATAAGCCAGACATAAAGAGATAATAGTATATTATTTCTTTTAAATAAAATCTATAATATGGGTGGAGGAGGCTGGGATTTACAAAGAAGAATGAGGAAACTTTGGGGGTGACAAATATTTTCATTATCTTGATTGTCATCACAGTCTCACAGAATATATACGTGTGTGTGTGTGTGTGTGTGTGTGTGTGTGTAATATATATATACATATATAAACTTACCAAATTATACACTTTAAATATGTGTAGAAATGGAAAGTGAAATATTTAGCCATATAATAGTGTTCCACTCAGCCTTTTCCAATTTCTTTCAAAAATAGTTTAAAAGACAAAAAAGAAGGCGAAGGGAAATATCTTTTAACACAATGACAAGTAAATTTGACAGCCAACATATTGACAGAATTTAGGAGAACCTCCCACTCACTAAAAAGACATATACAGTGGAAAATGGAATGGTAAGTGATGGCCAATATGCTGTGCCACCTGAAATAGCACAAAATTGCAGGTGAGATAGGCAGGGAGTTACGTTATCCCTCAACTTTTATTTGTTTTTGGCTTAGAAATCTGAAGTCTGTGATTATCCAAACCCTAGAAAGAGATATAATGCATTTTACATCAAATTCTATATAGATTCAAATACTTTCAATCCTGGAAATTACAATGACATACTCTATCCTAAGTTCTAACACTTCATATGCATTGATGGAAATAGGAAAAGTCCTGTGCATTCTCTACATTTGGAGAATGAAAGAATCAGGCAGTTAAGGTTCTCAGTTTCATCCAGAAAACCATGTAAGATCAAAATGAAATCAAGAAAGGAATTGTGCACATCAACTTCTCAACTGCAAATCTGTGTAGAAGCTTCTACATATAAATGGACAGTAAGGAGGATCAAAAACATACCACAAATGATGCTTCTTGGCACATACTGGGTTTAGATAAGTCTCTCTTTGTTCCAAGTGAAATAGAGAAAACTGTCAACTTAAGGCTTGTGAAAGAAAGTGGCAAAAAATGAAAAAGAGAAAATCATCCTTAAAACACACTGAAGGATTTTAACTCTGAAAAGTTATTTACTAAAGCATGAAAACAAATTTAGAAAATGTTTAGCACCATCAATAGAATATAAGGAGATATAGAAGGGCAAAGACAGCCTGCTGTCCACCAAAATTTTGTTTCCTTCCCATAGCACAGAGTTTTTGCTACCCAGCTAGGGCTACATTTCCCAGTACCTCCTATAATGACATGTTGCTGTGCAACTAATTCTTGCCAATGGAATGTGAATAGATGTGATGTGTGCTAATTCTAAACTAGAACTTTTAAAAAGTGGGTTGAATTTTTCAATTTTCTATTTGCCTCTGAATATATACACAGATGGATACAGAAGGTTTTGCAATATGAGACCGCAAAGTCACAAAATTGAAAGCATTTGGGTCCCTGAATCAACATGTGGAGGATGACCACCTGCTAACCAAGAATCAGCATTGAATTATTATATGAATGATTAATAGAACTCTATTGTGCTCAGCCACTGAAATACTGACTTGCTTTGTAACAGCAATTAGTGGTACCATAATTAACACATGTGGCCTCTACAATACATAAATGAGAAGCCAGTACAATAGAAAGACCAGATAGAAAATGATAACAGAATGAGATATGACAGTAGAAATGAAAAAAATAATTTGGTAACAAAAGAGTGTAAGGAAACAAAAAATACAAACAATAGGGTTAAAATATCCATTGGGAATAGGAATGAAAGTGAAGAAATATCATTTAAATATAACCAATCAAATGGACATGAAAAGTAAGAGTGGTCTTCTTGAATGCAGAGGAAAAGAGAGAAAGTATAGTTTGAAGCAACAGAGAGGATATGATATTGAGAACCAGAGAACAGAACAGGAATTATAAGTCATTCCAAGAAAAAAGAGTAAAATCATTCAAACAAGAGTAGTAATAAAGACATAACTGAAGAAAACTTACAGAGGAGTAGAAAGGCCCAAGTATGAAAATTATTTTTTATAGAATTCAGGGGATAAAACCCTAAATAAAAACATGTTCTGGCAACATGTTTGAATTACAGCAATGAAAGAAGAAAGCTTGTAGCATCTAGAATAAAAGCACAACACGTTATCTACAAATGAATAAATACAATGAAAGTTTTATATTTCTCCTCTTTACGATGAAATGTCAGAAGATAATGGAGTGAAAAATGATGAGTATTGTCATAAAAAGTTGTGTCTAAAGAAATCATCCCGTTTTCTTCTCTATACCATATTAAATTATTTTAAAATATAGCAATTACAGCATAGGTGTATGTTCTTGAATAGAACACATAGACACAATTTTTAATGTAGTCTTATAAAGTCAGTACATATTTTCACAAAATGCTTTTCCTTTGTTAGTGATTTTCTAATTGCAGAAATGCTAGAATACTACGATATTTCCTTACCTGGTTAAGATTTCAAGAACATAGCTAATCTATTATTACTAATAATAAAGCATCAGCAAAAGTCAAGATGACATTGCTTCTTTCTGATCGATTCAAGGAAATATGGTAATAATGAAATTTCAATGGTGCATAATAACACTTTTCTTCAAAATTTCTTTTTGAGATTGATATCTTTGGCTCATATTCAGTGTGTCCCACATTTCTGACAGCTTTCTATAGAAACATAATACTGCTTTTAGTTAAGAATTTTAACGATGGATATATATTAACAAGATTCTCACTGTAAATTTGATGCCAACATAATGCAAATAGTATTCAGTATGTTAGACTACTTAGAGAAATTAAGGAAGATCATAAACAAATTGACAGTTAGGTGCTATATGCTAAATCTAATGAAGATATAAATTCAGAAGCATCTCCTTCATGCCACGGTAAATATTTCAGTGAACTGATAATACAAAACTTGTGTAATGCAGAAGTGATTTGGAAACCTTAGTAATTATATTACTTCAGTAGAGTTACTTTTAAATGAATATTAACAAAATTTTAGAAATTGCAACCTATTGTTTGAAATATTTTGTCTATTTCTGGAGTGTTAGAAAACAGCATAGTACCGTATGCAAGATTCTTTATCAGAATTAACCACTTATAATCCCAATGATATCCAATGGTTACCCTTACTTCCTATAGTATCCTGCAGCTCCAACAATCCTAATAGACTTTGAATACAGTGAAGCAAGACTAAAGTTTAAAGCTGAGATCCAAATGCACACCCCTACTTTTTTTTTTTTTATTTTTTTTTTGGTTTCCAATTCCAACACAGGCTCTGGCAACAGACAGTCCTGGGCTTGAAGCCCAGTTCTACAAACTGTATGAGGCTAGGCAAGTTATTTCACCTCCGTAAGATTGAGTTCCTTCATCTGTTAAATAGAAATAATATTACTTAACTCATAATATTTGTGAGGCTTTATATTATCTATAAGGCACCTGGTACAATGTGTGGCACATGGTAAGCACTTACAAAATTTATAGATATCATTATAATCAACAACACAAATATTGTAATTGCCAAGATTCTCTATTCTTAATTTTTTTAAGAAGAAAATCTGTCTCCATGCAAAAAAGTTCTCAACCATCAAGCCATGAATTTTGTTTGTATCTCTCATTTTTGTTACAGGATTTCTAAAAGGGACATTCTCCATACATGAACAACTCTTTAAGTGATGTCCGTAGCCGTAAGGCCCAGAAATTGCTGCAGCCTCTGTTGCTTAAGTTCCGCGTTGCAGAGACAAGATGGCGCACTTCCTGGTTCTTCAACATCAACTTTTCCCGCGCGCACGAACTTTTCCCGCGCGTGCGTAGATAACTTCCCGCACCCGGGAAAGACTAAGTCTACCGAGTATGCGCCTGATGACGTCTCTCATTATTCTCCTCCCCGCCTGCTCTGCCGCACTTCCTCTTTCTTACCAGCCTATATAAGCTGTACCAACGCCCTCAATAAACGAGACTTGATCAGGATACTGTCTTGTCTCCATTTCTTGTGTCTCTTGTCTCTCTAAATTCCCACCCTCTCCTCCAAGGTCTGTGTTAACGATCCCGCTGGACGGGACACGTGGCGCCCAAATGCGGGGCTTGGATACGAGGGAACTACGTGAGGAAGAGGGTGCATAGAAAGGCCGGTGACTAAAGTGAAAGAAAAATCCCTCCGACCGTCGCAGGAGCCTGCTGCGTCGGAGTCGAGGGTAAGTTACGCGCCCGAAATGGGACAAGAATTAAGCCAGCATCAAATCTACGTAGGACAATTAAAAGAGGCTTTAAAGACACGGGGAGTAAAGGTTAAAAGTGGTGACTTATTTAGATTTTTTGATTTTGTGAAAGATACCTGCCCTTGGTTCCCACAGGAAGGAACCATTGATATAAAAAGATGGCGGAGGGTGGGAGACGCCTTACAAGATTATTATAATACCTTTGGGCCAGAAAAAATTCCTGTAACCGCCTTTTCTTATTGGAATTTAATCAAGGATCTAATAGATAAAAAGGAGGCCGATCCACAAGTAATGGCTGCTGTCGCCCAGACTGAGGAGATTTTAAAGGTCAGTTCTCAGACCAACCTTGGGAGCCCCCCGCCAGACAAAGAAGTAGATCTTATTTCTCTTGAAAGTGATGACGAGGGGACCAAGGCTCCTTCTGTAAAAGACAAAGTGATGCTAGGTGAGAAAAAAAAACAAAAAATACCCAATTCTGCAAACATCACAAAAAGATAAAAGTAACAACAATCCTGACCTTTCAGATGTAAATTGGGATGACTTAGAGGAAGAGGCAGCTAGATATCATAATCCTAACTGGCCTCCCTTTTTTTC
>NW_016805104.1:79163-95892 GCF_001698545.2 Rhinopithecus bieti | reverse complement strand
TGGTCCATACTTACGCTTGCTGTAAACCACCTTCCCTGTGCACTGAACTGGACAGCCAATGACGGGTAAGAGAGTGTCATCTCTCAGTAACCTAAGACAGGAGGGCCGTCATAGCTACTGCCTAATCCCATGACGGGTACCAGTGAAGAGATGTGTCACTCCAACCTAAGACAGGCGCAGTTCCCGAGGGACTATCTTCTAGTCACTAATAATATAAAAAAGGAGGACCTGTCCGGAGCCGTGAGGCCCGGAAATTGCCGCGGCCTCTGTTGCTTAAGCTCCGCATTGCAGAGACAAGATGGCGCTTCCTGGTTCTTCATCATCAACTTTTCCCGCGCGCGCAAACTTTTCCCGCGCGCGCGTAGATAACTTCCCGCGCCCGGGAAAGACTAAGTCTACCGAGCATGCGCCTGGTGACGTCTCTCATTATTCTCCTCCCCGCCTGCTCTGCCGCACTTCCTCTTTCTTACCAGCCTATATAAGCTGTACCAACGCCCTCAATAAACGAGACTTGATCAGGATACTGTCTTGTCTCCAAATTGTGTCTCTTGTCTCTCTAAATTCCCACCCCCTCCTCCAAGGTCTGTGTTAACGATCCCGCTGGATGGGACAAAGTGACATAATTGTAATGATAACAATGAAAACCCAATGACAGTTTTTACATCTGCTTTTAAAATTTTGCTTTTTAGTTTTTAACAAACTAAATTAACACATACATCACACAGACCCTTCTAAAGTCAGGTGCCTACAGAAGTCAATAAAACTTGTCTTCTTGTTCATCTGTGTCACTTAATCTCTTTTTGATTATGTTTTTAAAATATGGGGGTCTCCTATGTTGCCCAGGCTGAACTCGAACGCCTGGCATCAAGCAATCCTCCTGCTTCAACAGTAGCTGGGACTACAGGCACATAACACCACACCTAGTTTTAAGTTTTCTTCTTAACAACAGCCCCTTGAGAGCAGCAACCCTTATCTTGTATACCCCTGTGCTCCCCATGCCTAGCAACTACCAAGTTCATAGCAGGCATTCAATAAATGTTCATTGAATTAATGAATTCAAGAGTTTATTTAGTTTAAATGGCTTTACAGGCTGGGCATGGTGGCTCATGCCTGTAAGCCTAGCACTTTGGGAGGCCCAAGTGGGTGGATCACTTGAGGTCAGGTGTTTCAGACCAGCCTGGTCAACAGGGTGAAATCCCATCTCTACTAAAAATACAAAAATTAGCCAGGGGTGGTGGTGAGGGCCTGTAATCCCAGCTACGCAGGAGGCTGAGGCAGGAGAATGGCTTGCACCTGGGAGGCGGAGGTTGCAGTGAGCAGAGATTGCACCACTGCACTTCAACCTGTGAGACAGAGTGAGACTCCGTCTCAAAAAAAATAAAATAAAAATAAAAATAAATGGCTTTACAAATGGTCTATATCCTTACATAATTACCACTTATAATACTGAACCAATGCACCAAAATAGATGATAGCTAAAATTTATTGAGTGCTTACTATGTATTAGTCACTATGCTAAGCATTCCACATGTATTATTTAATACTCACAAGAACTCTATTAAATAGGTTCTATTACCATCATCATTTTATAGAGGAGTCAGATTTACCACGAGGTTAAATAATTGGCTCAAGGGCATACAGCTGGAGCCAAAATTTGAACTTAAGATGCCTAACTCAAGAGCCTGTTGGAGTAAGCACTTTACTATAATTGTCTCCAAAGCTTGGTTTTCGTATAGAACGCACTTCATACTTGGAATAGGAAGACCTGGATTATTGACCTCTGCCACTAATATGCTTTGTGACCTCAGACAAGCCTCTCTAAGCTTCAGTTACCTATAACTATCAAAACAAGAAGATAGTTGTGAGAAACAAATATTATAATACATGTTAAAGCACTTTCAAACTGCATATTTACACAGTATATGTAACTACATATATTAATATGTAGGCCAGGCATGGTAGCTCATGCCTGTAATCCCAGCACTTTGGAAGGCCAAGGCAGGTAGATCACTTGAACCCAGGAGTTTGAGACCAGCCTGGGCAACATGACAAAGCCCTGTGTCAAAAAAATTATCAAAATTAGCCGGCCATGGTGGCACGTGCCTATAGTTACAGCTATTTGGGAGGCTGAGGTCAGAGGATCACCTGAGCCTTGGATAGCAAGGCTTCAGTGAGCTGTGATTGCACACCTGCACTCTAGCCTGGCCAACAGAATGAGACGCTGTCTCAAAAATAAAAATAAAAAAGCATGTATATTTATATTTAAAATATTTGAAAATGGAAGGAAAAAAGATAATCACAAATATTATAAGGAAATAACAGTATAGAATATAATTTTGCAGGCCTAGTAGGAATAAAAATACCATTCAGGAAAGGTTCAAGAATAAATTTCTAAATATCTACGCAAGGCTTCAAAAAAATCTGAGTTTCTCTACTCAACATTAATAGAAAACAACCCCATACTAATTTAATGATACCAAGTTGAACTAGAAGCAAATATAACAATGTCTTAAGTTTGTATATGTTAAAGCTCTTTTAAATCCATTGCTGCAACTGCAAGATGGAGTTTAAATATCAGTGAATTAAACAAAAGAAGAGGAATGAAGAAAAGCACAGAGACATGAAAGACCAACAGATAGGGATTTTTGTCCTGCTCTTCCTTTTACTCTCTAAGTTGCCTTGAGTAAATTACTTAACCTTTCTGATCATGAGTTTCTTTACATGTAAAATGGGAAAAAATATTAGTAATTAATGTGTTATGAAGATGCAATAACATAATTTATAGCAAGTGTATTGTAGGGCAAAGCCCAGTTTAGAGATTCCATAAATGGTAGTGTGGTTATTATCTATTAGTTTATATTGCTGAGTGAATTAAAGACACAAGTAGTCATAACTTGCTCAAGGTCACTCAATTATTATAGAAAGGAAACAAGGCTAGCACTTACATCCTTTAGTTCTTACTCCAGCAATTTTTAAATTTCATAAGAAATAATGTAGCTTTGCAGTATTTCTTTACCAGAGAGGACTATAAAATACTCATTCCCACTTAAGAAATGATTGAATTTTTGTTCCTATGAGATAATATTAATTCACACAGGCTGTTATTTACTGAAAGGTGTCCAAGTACATTGATTTTATATTGGAATGTTCATCTCAGAAAAAAACAAGCAGTGGAAGTAGAAATAATTGTCAAGTCAATCTCTGGTTTGCTTATTATTACAGAAATAAATTAACTTTGCTCTAGCTTTTTGACATGTAATTCTGATACTAATAGTTTCACATCCATTTGTCTTTCCTCTACCTGCTAACAGGAAGCAGTCTGTAACGGTGTGTCAGAAATCTACCAGTAACTGCCTAATGTTTCCCTTAAACAGAAAGCTACTGTCTACAATCAATTCAGCAACTGTCAAGTTTACTGTAATGAAGGGAAGAGCACCAAAATGGCTCTGCTATGAAAATCAGATGCCCTCACCTGGAATCCCACTCCTGAATTGATCAGAAGCACAGTTATCAGTCCCTATTTTACAGAAATCCAAGACTGAACTTCAATCTTGCTAAACCATCAACTAAGACATGCAATGTTTCTCTCATTCCCCTAACAGGTAAGGAGAAAAACGATGTTTCTTTTGTTAGACACAGATTTTTTTAGATTATTGTCAAAATCCAGAGCTATACTGGGATGGCTGGTTCTAATATATCATCTTTTTATCAGAGAAGGCTGGGCTGTTTCTTCATTTGTGCTGGAAATCTATGATCAAGGCAATGGAAATACAAATATTAAAGTAGATAATATTTCTGTCCTCAAGAAGCTCTCAGGCTAATGGAAGAGACACATATGCAATGATCTTTACAACATAGTGTGCAGAAAACATGGGCACATAGATGGAAAATGAATAGAAAATGACCAGGTAATGAAAATAGAATCCTTAAATACATACAGAAGGAACTATACGAGCAAATACAACTGAAAAATGAAACAGCCTGGCATAGTCAGGAAATAAGGGAGTTATGGAAAAACCTAGTGGAAGGAGGGACAACTGAGGGTAGAAAGACACAGAGAGCCCAACTCTTGAAGGATCCTGTATGTTATTTTGAAAAGCTTGGACTTTACTTTGAGGACTAATCAGAAGCTGGTAAGAGACATGGTCAAATACATATTCAAAAGTTTTCACCTCAGCTGATTTAGATGGCAAAAAAATTTCAAATGCCAATGTGTGGGCTCACCCACATGACCATTGTCCCACAACCCAAAATGTAAAACATATTATTGTATTTCTATATTAACATTCACCGGATAGGAACCAGCTTTTTTTGTTCATTTGACCATTTTAACAACAGTGTTCTGTGAACTATAAATGGCATCTTGCAGAATCTAACGTGTATCAGAAATTGTAATGATAGAAAGGGAAAGAAGGGAAGAATAGAGAAAACAGTGATTGACCAGTTATCTACCATGTATCAGATACTTTGTGTTAGGAACTCTGAATATGTTTAATCTTCCCAATAAGGCAAATCTTTATCATATCAACTTTACAGATATGTAAACAGAGTTTCAAAAAAATTAAGTTTCCAGTGTATACATAGATATTGCTCAGATCTATACCTAGAGCTGTCAGTCTTCAAAGTGTCTAATCTTTTCACCATACCACTCTATCTCCTTGAAAAAAGGGAGGAAATGAAGAGCACAAGATAAAGAAAAAGTTGGATAGGCACTCTAAAATACATGAAAACATTGGTACCTATGCTGCTAGCAAGTATTTGCATTTAAATGCTACTACAAAGAGATTTCAGAATATGACATCCTGAAGTGGTCAATGAATCCTATCAACACAAGCATAAATTTGAAAAAAATAATTTAAAAATCACAACAATCTCAGGCCTCTGGAAATTAAGCAAAGGCAAACAACAGATGAGATGCACTTATTCTTTAAAAATCATCAAAGCTTTTGGTACGAACAGAAGTTTGAGATTTTCTTGCTTGAAGCTACTCCCATCCCACTCCCCAGCTCCACAGTTGAGAACAATAGCTTTGCCAATGTGGTGATAACTAAAAAATAAAACAAAACAAAACAAAAAACAGCAACTTTGCTACCAGAGGCAGACTTGATTTGGGACACAAAGACAACAGCCCACGATTCTGTGAGTTAAAAGTGGTAAACTTTGCAGAAAAAAAATAGGCAAAGCCTACAGCTTTACTGATCTGAAGTCGCAGTTGCAATTGAGGCTATGACAGAACAGAAATTTAAAGGGATCCCAGAAATGACAAGTCATAGGAGGGCTGAAACACATTTGCCACATATCCTTGCCTATAGGAATAGGTTATGAGACTTGAGAGAAACTACAGCAAAAAGTAAAAGCCAAGACAGACTTGAGTAATAGCTACAATTCTGAATAGGCTCTTCAAATTGCACACTGGTCCATTGGCAAGAGGGTAGAAGCCTTATGGGCCTGAGGTATTTGAGAACAAGTGCTACATAAATCACTGGCTAAACACTAAACAATGCAGACACAGAAGTGACTTATAGGGAGCCAGACTAAAAAATAAAAATAAAATGTGATGCAGCCAAAACAGTTGTTAAGGTGAAACTTACACCTTTAAATGCTTTATTAGAAACAAATAAATCTATCATCAATAATCAACACTTCTACTTCAAGAAGCTAAAGCAATTTACAGATTCAATGCTATTTCTATCAAACTACCAATGACATTCTTCACAGAACTAGAAAAACATATTTTAAATTCTATATGGAACCAAAAAAGAGTTCGAATAGCCAAAGCAATTATAAGCAAAAGAACAAAGCTGGGAAAATCATGTTATCTGAATTTAAACTATACTACAAGGCTACAATAGCCAAAACAGCATGGTACTGGTACAAAAAGCAGACACATAGGCCTATGGAACAGAATAGAGAGCCCAGAAATAAAGCGTCACATGTACGACCATCTGATCTTTGACAAATCTATCCAAAAAAATCAATGGGGAAAAGACCTCCTATTCAATAAATGGTGCTAGGATAACTTGCAAGCCATATGCAGAAGGTTGAAGCTGGACCCCTTCCTTACACTATATACAAAAATCAACTTGAGATACGTTAAAGACTTAAATGTAAAACCCCAAAGTATAAAAACCCGGAAGACAACCTAGGCAGTATCATCCTGGACATGGAAACGGGCAAAGATTTCATGACAAAGACATCAAAAGCAGTAAGAACAAAAGCAAAAATTGACAAATGAGAACTAATTAAACATAAGAGCTTCTGTACAGCAAAAGAAGCTATCAACAGAATAAACAGACAACCTACAGAATGGGAGTAAATATTTGCAAACTATGCATCTGACAAAGGTCTAAAATCCAGCATCTATAAAGAACTTAAACAAATTTACAAGAGAAAATCAAACAACCCCATTAAAAAGTGGGCAAGGACATGAACAGACACTTCTCAAAAGAAGACATACATGCAGCCAACAAGCATAAGAATCTCAAAAACACTGATTAGAGAAATGCAAATCAAAACCACAATGAGACACCATCTCATACCAGTCAAAATGGCTATTATTTAAAAGTCAAAAAATAACAGACATTGGCGAGGGTGCAGAGAAAAGGGAACCCTTATACACTGTTGATGGGAATGTAAAGTAATTCAACTATGGTAGAAAACAGTATGGCAATTCCTCAAAGAGCTAACAGCAGAACTACCATTTGACCAGAAATCCCATTACTGGGTACACACCCAGAGGAATATAAAGCATTCTACCACAAAGACATATGCATGTGAATGTTCACTGTAGCACTGTTCACAATAGCACAGAGATGGAATCAACCTAAATGCCCATCCTAATGCCCAACCTAAATGACAGACTGGATAACAAAATGTGGTACATATACACGATGGAATATTATGCAGCCACAAAAGGAATGAGATCATGTCTTCCGCAAGAACATGGATGAGCTGGAGGCTATCATCCTTAGCAAACTAACACAGGAACAGAAAACTAAATACTTCATGTTCTCACTTATAAGTGAGAGCTAAATGATAAGAACATAAACACAAAGAAGGAAACAGGAAACAACAGACACTGGGGTCTACTTGCGGGGGTAGGGTGGGAGGAGGAAGAAGAGCAGAAATAATAACTTGGGTAATAAGCTGAATACCTGGGTAATGTAATAATATGTATGACAAACCCATGTGACACATGTCTATGTAACAAACCTTCACATATACCTCCAAACCTAAAATAAAAATTAAAGAAAAGAATAACAAATCAAACCCAAAGTAATTACAAGGAACGAAATAATAAAAATAAGAGTGGAAATCAATAATATACAAAACAAAAAAATAAAAAAATTGATGAAACCAAAACGTGGCTCTTTGAAAAGACAGAGAAGCCAGGCGCGGTGGCTCACGCCTGTAATCCCAGCAATTTGGGAGGCTGAGGTAGATGGATTGCCTGAGTCAGGAGTTCAAGACCAGCCCAGCCAACATAGTGAAACCCTGTCTCCACTAAAAATGCCAAAAATTAGTTGGGCGTGGTGGCAGGTGCCTGTAATCCCAGCTACTAGGGAGGCTGGGGCAGGAAAATCGCTTGAACTCAGGAGGTGGAGGTTGCAGTGAGCCAAGATCATGCCATTGCACTCCAGCCTGGGCAACAAGAGCAAAACTCCGTCTCAAAAAAAAAAAAAGAAAAGAAAAGATAGGAAAAAGACATACACTTCCAAAATCAGTAATGAAAGTTAGGACTCTATAGAATTTGAAAAGAAAGTAAGTTGACCCCACACTCCAGTTCATGTTATTAGTTTCACATCTATAGGATTTTGATGGTCTCTGCCTCTGAAAGAGTTGCAGTAAGTCATTACTTATTACTGTAATTTCTATTTCTCTTTCACATTTAAAAGGACTTTTTTCAAAAATCAACAAACTTCTTATTCTTTCCAAATCTTAATTATTGTAAACAGTGTTTGCTGCACAAATGTGGGAGTGCAGATATCCCTTCCGTATACTGATTTCCTTTCTTTTCGTTATATACCCAGCAATGGAATTGCTGGATTATAAGTTAGCTCAATTTTTGATAGCACAATAGGGTGACTATAGTCAATAACTTAATTGTATATTTTTAAATAACTTAAAAGGTATAATTGTATTGCTTGTAACTCAAAGGACAAATGCATGACAGTAAGGATACCCCATTCTTCATGATGTGCTTATTTCACATTTTATACCTATATCAAAACATCTCATGTGCTGCATAAATATATAAACCTACTATGTACCTATAAACTTTTTTAAATATTAAAAGAAGAAAATTCCCCAAGTGAAATTTTCATTGGAAAAAAATCAACAGACTTCAATGTTTATTCAGTGAATATTTACAGAGCACTTAGTATGTCCAGGTATTCTGTCGACTGCTGCAGACATTGTAATGAATAAAATAGCCTCCACCTGTAAAATAAAGCTCACAGCTCAGTGGGAAAGACATAAGTATAAACACATAATGACAATCTAGTGTGCTGAGTTGTGAAATGCTATGGGGATGCTGGAGAAGAAGTGCCTAATTCTTCCTAAATGAAAGAGGAAAGCACATAGAGGGCTGGGGACAGAGGGTTGGAGGTTATATCTTGAAGCTGGTGTTTGAATGATGACTGACTAAAGATCGCCTGAATGACCACCTGATGACAAAAGAATGGAAAAGAATTTCAGAAAAACGTACAATCCAATGCAGAAAAGAATCATGAGTGTGTGTACCCAAGACTATTTCCATCAATAGTCATAGAATTCAACAGGTCGGAAAAAAAAGCAAGCTCACTAGTGATCTATAAGCACCCACGAAATGGGAAACAGCTTTTTCTTTTTTAGAACTCTATTTGAAATCTTAGAACACCACCAGCCTTGGAAGGTCCTGAGATGCCTTCTCATCCAACTCTTTTGCTTTTAGGTGGGTAAAATGAGGCCAGAAACGTTAGGAACATTCAATTATCTTGCATTTATTAGCCATATCACATGTTGAAAAACTTCTACTTTAAAGGGCCTAGCATGTATTCTTCATGATACCTACTCTACCAGAGTGAGTCAAATACAAAATCAGATCTTCATCTTAACTTTCCAGCCCAAGCTTGCTATTTCTACTCTACACAAAACCTGGCCCAGAGGAGAACAAAAAATATATAATATTTATATATAAATGTATATATTTTTATTAAAGAGAATAAAATAACATACACACACACATATGTTTAACCACACTTAGTTTCACATTTCGTCAGGCTAATGAGACAGAAGAAAAAAATGTATTACCTGGTAACAGCCTAACTATCTAGCTAGATCTGCAAACTACTGTTTTCCAAAAAAAGAACGAAATCACCATTAAATGGTAGAATTACAGTCTTTGAGAGATAGTGAGGTATCACCGTAAGATTTGATTAATCACAACTTGATACAATGAAAATATGTCAAGTAGTAACCAAACACAATGAATGTCAAATGATAAAATAGTGCTCGCACATGCAGTTAATATCATGACTTCCCCCACTCAATACTGATTTTGTTTATGACATTTATAATGAGCTTTTGACATTTATAATGAGCTTTTTACATTTGAGTGATAGCTACACCAAGATAAGAAATTAGAATGCCTGGGGATTACCTTTTCTTAAGCAATAAGTACTGTCTAAACTGGAATTAAAAAGTATTGACAACCAAAATTCTTTTAAAAGTCTTGAAGATTCTAAGTTTCAGGCCTGAGATGTGGAGGATGGAAGCCCTTTGGATCATCTAATCTAGTGATTGTCATTCTGTTTTCCAACCAAGGGATAAGACGCTGTCATGCAGACCATCCCTAGAAGGGTGTAGGCTGGAACCTAGGCAAAATAATTGGACTTAAAAAAAAAGGCCACATTGTTGGAATCTTTCATGGACCCCTTGCCATAATCATAAAAGAGATTTTGATATTAAACGTTAATAGTTTCATAACAGAAACAAAAAATCAAATACTGTATATTCTCATTTATAAATGGGGGCTAAACAACAGATACACATGAACATACAGAGGGAAATAATACACACTGGGGACTCCAAAAGTGAGGAGGGTGGGAGGGAGGCAAGCCTGGAAAAATTACCTATTGTGTGCAATGTTACCGTTTAGGTAACCCAAACCCCAGCATTACACAATACACTTGTGTAACAAATCTACACATGTACCCCCTGAATCCATAAAAATAAAAAATAAAAATAAAATCATGCTGATGATTCGGAAAACAGTAATAAGTCAGCCCCATAAGTCTATACCTTACCCCAAACAAAAGGCTCAGAAAAGCCATCTTAGTTGCCTTGTCCAAGGGATGGGTTTGTCAGTAGGTTAACCGTAGTAATTATTCTTAATATTGTAACTGTATCTACTGAGGGAGAGAGTATATCAAACTCTCCACAGGGAGAAAGAGCATATATGATTTAAAGCCTCCTCCATGGGGGATCCACTTTCCAGATGAGAATCACTAATTTTGTGAATCACTTAATTTTACAGATCTGAGATATGGAGGAAGGCAGTGATTTGCACAAAGTTCTACTGCAAATTAGTGACAGAGGTAGTTAAGCACCCGTTTCTTGACTGCAAATTATGCAAGAGTAGTGCCAATAAAAATAAACCCCTCACAATTACAGCTTTGGCAGGTTTACAGAGCATTTCTATGTACATGATTTCAACTGATGTACATAATAATCCTAAGGGGTAAGGATGCTAAGGATTATTATTCTTGTTTTGTAGATGAGAAAACAAACACCCAGAGAGGTAAAATGGTTTATCTGAGGTCACATCAGCAATTTGGTAAAAGTAAACCTAAATTCCAATATTTCTGACCCTGTATCCATTGTTGTTAGCAAACCACTCCATTAATTCATCTGAAAATCAATGTTTCCATTAAGATAGTATTATTTTCATCCTCAAGACACTAAGTCTCACTCTAGGACTCAATCTGTATTCATCACCTTTTATAGGATGATCCAGGCATTGCAGCACAAGGTAATTTCATGAGGGCATATATGGTCTAAAATTTGCCCAGGTCTTCAATTTAGTCTGCAACAAAATCTAAATACCACCCAAGTATTGATCTGGGGTAACATCATTTGGCATTGAAAAGGCTTCCAAAGGGAAGATAATTTTATTCTTTCTCTACTTAGGTTGTCATACACTTTGCTCATATTCCTTCTAAAAATGAAAACATACAGCCAGTCTGCGTGTTATACTGTTGCTTATTCTTAGTAAACTGTTATTTTAACTGACTACCATTAAGAATCCACAAACATTTTGAAAACATTTATCAAATAAATAAATTATTATGTGTTATGTACATACAATATGTCAAAGATAGAGATTGGTATTCATATGTCCTATTACCTTTATGGCGTGTTCACATCAATCCTATATACATGTATTATTAGTCACATTTTGTACATAGAGAGGCTATATATATGTAATAAAGCTAAATTTTAAGTCAGGCCTAGCTAACTATAGACAGTGCCTATGATCTTTCCATTACATAACATTGCTTCTTAATAATAACAGGAAAAGATGTATAAGCCAAGAGATTAAGGGAATCATTTAAGAATGCCTAGTATATTGAGTGATATGTCATGGTTTTTACTGCTGTGTCTTTTACTGTTCCATCTGCCAGGAATACTCTTTTTTTTCTTTGTTTAAAGAATATCTACTATTTATCCTTTTAGACCAAGCTCAATAGTAACAGTTTAGGAAACATGACCTGACACCTCCCAAAAGAGGCTGTTGCTCTCTTCTCCTGACATACTCACATTGTATTCTACTTAATTAGTGTCTCTCTCTCTCTCTCTCTCTGTCCCTCTTGCGCGTGCACGTGTGCGACTAACCTGAATGCCTTAAGGAGAACAATTACATCTTCATTCTTATATCTTTATAATCTCTGTAACCCCAATGCCTAGTCCAATCTCTAACCTATGCAGGAAAAATTTTTGGAAAATTTATTATGAATAGGTGTTGAATTTTGCCAATACTTTTTCTGTATCAACTGATATGATCATGTGATTTTTTTCATCTTTAGCACATTTATATGATGGATTACAGTCCTTGATTTATGAATATTGAACCAGCTTTGTACCACTGGAATAAACCCCACTTAGTCTTGGTATATAATTCTTTTTATATATTGATAAATTCTCTTTGCAAATATTTTGTTCATAAATTTTGCATTCATATTGATCTGTAGTTTTACATTTTTAATTTGCACTCTCTTTGTTCTCATTTTGGTATTGGAGCAATACCGAACTCATAAAATAAGGTGGAAAGTGTTTTTTTCTTCTCTATTTTCTGGAAGAGACAGTGCCATGAACTGAATTTTGACCCCCAAAATTAGTATTTTGAAGACCTCTCAATGTGATGACATTTGGAGATGGGGACTTAGAGAGGTGATTAGCTTTAGATGAGGTCATAAAGGTAGGGTCCTCATGTTGGGATCAATACCCTTATAAGAAGAGACACCAGAGAGCTTGCTTGCTTTCTCCACAGTATGAACACACAGCAAGAAGGTAACCAGGAAGAGACTCCTTATCAGAACTTAACAATGCTGGCACCCTGATCTCAGACTTCCATTCTCCAGAAGTGTAAGAAAATAAATTTCCGTTGCTTAAGCAACACAGTCTATGATATTTTGTCATGGCACCTAAAGTTGACTAGGATAAACAGTGTAGAACTGGTGCTAATTCTTCTTTATGTATTTGGTAGAATCCTACAGTGAAGCAATTAAGACTTGGACACATTCTTTTGAAAACGTTTTTATTTTTCTAAACTACAAATTCAATGTCCTTAATAGTTATAGAGCTATTCAAATTACATATTTTATGTTTAGTAACTTGTAGTGTTTGTACTTCTCAAGGAATTGTCTCATTTCATCTAACTTGCCAAATTTGTGTGTAGGGCTATTCATATTACTCCTTTGTTATTTTATTGACATCTTCAGAATCTATGGTGGTATCTCCTATTTCATTCCTAATATTAACAATTTGTGTCTTCTCTTTTTGTGTTTTCATCAGCCATACTGGAGGTTTTTCTTTTATCATTTCTTTTGATCTTTTCAAAGAACCTGCTTTTGCTAGATTGATTTCCTCTACTATTTTTCATTTTCAATCTCAATGATTACTCCGATTATTATTTCTTGCCTTCAGTTTGCATTGGGTTAATTTTTATCTTCTTTATACGATTTCTTTGAGGGAAGGAGCTTAGATGGCTGATTTTAGACTTTCTTCTTTTCTAATGTAAGTATTTAGTACTATACATTGCCCTCTCAGTACTGGTTTAGCTACCGGCCACAATTTTGGTAAGTTGTATTTTCATTTTCATTTACTTCACTGTGTTTTTAAAATTTCATTGGGACTAACTTTTAAAACCATAAATTATTTATAAATGCATTGTTTAGTTTACAAATGTTTGAGGATTTATTATTATTTTTCTGTTATTGACTTTTGGTTCCATTCACTGTGATCAAAAACCTACTCTGTATCATTTCAATTATTTGAAATTTCCTAAAATTTGTTAAGGTGTATTTAATGTGCCAGGATATGGTATATCCTCTATATATGGGATGTACAGATTGAAATTTCCCAAAATTTGTTAAGGTGTGCTTAATGTCCCAGGTGTGCTTAATGTGCCAGGATATGATATATCCTCTATACATGCCATGGTCATTTGAAAAAATTATTTATTCTCATATTGGGTGGAATGTTCAAAAAATGCTGATTGACTCCTGTGGGTTGATTGTGCTCTTGAGTTCTAAGTCGTTGATGATTTTACATCTAGATGTGCTACCAATTGTTGAGAGAGGGGTGTTGAAGTCTTCAGCTATTCTGGATTTATGTATTTCTTCGTTCAGTTTTATTAGTTTTTGCGTCAAATACTTTTCAGCTTTGTTGTTTGATACATACACATTTAGAAAAAGATGCCTTCTTGGTGAATTGATATTTTTGTCATTACACGAAGTGCTTCTCTGTCTCTGATAATTTTCTTTGTTCAACTTATTTGATATGCATATATATATACTTCTGGTTTATTATAATCAATGTGTGTATGCACTTGTGTGTGTATGTTTGCATGTGTGTGTGTGTGTGAATCTCCATCATTTTACTTTCAATCTATCTGTATCATAATATTTGAAATACATTTATTGTGGAAAGCATACAGTTGCATCTCTCTCTTTTATTTAGTCACACTGCCAATTTCTGCTTTTTAATTGGTGTAAATAAAGCCACTTATATTTAATGTAATTATGCATATGTTAGGGCTTGATTCTATAATTTCGTTTCATTTTCTATTTGTTCTCTGTATTCATGTCTCCATTTACTTTTTCTGGCCTTTCTGTAGGTTAACTGAACTTTTCTTCTTTTTAGAATTCTGTTTTGAATTATTCATAGTGTTTTCACTGTATCTTTTCATTAGCATGTAGTGGTTGCTCTAGGTAGCATACCATATATACATAACTTATCAAAGTCTACTTTGTCAACATTTACCAGTTTGAGTGAAGTATGCAGAAACTTTACATCTCTTTTAACCTCTTTATGCTCTACCATTATAACACAATTACTTTAAATATTTCCTCTACATGCATTGAACCATATTAAATGCTGTTCTACTTTTGTTTCAACTTTCAAACATAATTAAGAACAGAGTAGAAGAAACAATATTTTCTGTTTTTTTTTAAATTCCTTCATGATGTTCCAAGATTCTTTCTTCTTCTTTTTTTTTTTTTTTTTTTTTTTTTTTTTTGAGATGGAGTCTCACTTTGTCACCAGGCTGGAGCACAGTGGTGTGCTCTCGGCTAACTGCAACCTCTGCCTCCCAGGTTCAAGCGATTCTCCAGAATCAGCCTCCTGAGTAGCTGGGACTATAGGCGTGCACCACCACACCCAGCTAATTTTTGTATTGTTAGTAGAGAAGGGGTTTCATCATGTTGTCCAGGATGGTCTTGATCTCTTGACCTTGTGATGCACCTACCTCTGCCTCTGTAATCTGCCAAGGTGCTGGGATTACAGGTGTGAGCCACTGTGCCCAGCCAGATTCTTTCTTTTATCATTTTCCTTTCCTTTTAAGAACTTATTTTAGCCATTCTTGCTGTATGCCAACAATTTTATTAGTTTTCCTTCATTCATCTGAGAGTGCCTTGATTTACTCTTCATTCCTGAAACATATTTTCACTGGATATAGAATTCTAGGTAGATAGTCATTTTCTATACCACTTGAAAATGCTACAGCACTTTATTGTGGGTTCCATGATCTCTGATGACAAATCTTCTATCTTTCAAATTTTGTTTCTCTATAAGTAAGGATTTTTTTCTTCTGATTTCTTTCAAAATTTTTTTTAATTTTGTTTTTGAAATTTGGCTATGATATGTCTTGCCATGGTTTTATTTGGGTTTATCCTGTTTTAGGTTCATCCAGTCTATAGGTTTACGTATTTGCTACGATTTAGAAATTTTCAGCCATTATTTGTATGAATATTTTTCAGCTTCAGTCTCTTTCTCCTTTCCTTCTGGAACCTCAATAATATGAATTTAAATCTTCTGTTGAATTCCCTGATGTTCCTGATGCTCTGTTGTTTCTCCTTTTTTTTTTTTTTTTTTTTAACTATTTTCCTCCTGTTGTTTGGAATGGATAATTGTTACATTCTACATTCATGTTCACTGACACTTTCCTTCGTTCTCCCTCTTCTACTGAGCACATTCACTGAGTTTTTCTTTCATTTATTGTATTTTCCAGTTCTGCAATTTCCATGTGGTTGTTCTTTGTATCTTCTGTTTCATTATTGAAACTGTGTTTTGCATTTGTTTTAAATGTGTAATAGTTTGTAAAAGAATTTTTATGATGGCTGCTTTAAAAACCTCAGCAGATACTTCTAACTGTGTCATCTTAATTTTGGTGTCTGTTGATTACCTTTTGTGTTTCAAGTTGAGATTTCCCCAGTTCTTGCTATCACAGATTACTTTTAACTAAAATCTAAATATTTTTATATTATCTTATGAAATCCTGGATTTTATATCAATCTTGTGTTTTGGCAGTGTTCTTTTAACATTGTTCTAATGAACAAAAAGGGTGGTTACCTCATTACTTCCAGGTATGGATAGGAGTCCAGATTCTCCACTTGCCTTCTATTGATACCAGAGGGGTGAAGGGACCATGTTACTATGAGGTGGAGGTGACCATTCAGTCTCCCCGCTAGGCTTCCAGTGATAGCACTCTAGCGTTACATTGTTTTGCAAGTCCTCAAGTCCCTAGATGATCTGCTTTCTTTACTCCACCTTTGAGAGTCTTCTTATGTTTTATATACAATGTCCAGGGTTTTAGTTGCATTTACTAGGAAAACTAGGAAAAAATATGTCTACTATATATTTCTGGAGCCATCATTCCATCCTCTCTGATTTCACAGCAGTAAGTCATAAAACAGTGTTTGCACATTGTAAATTAAGGAAATTATGCTGTTTCTACAATAATCCATCTATAAACTTCTGTGAGAGATCCTTTATTCACCTCTGCATTATAAATACTTTTGTGTTGGCCATTGGCTTTGCAAAGTTAAACAGTAAATGCCATGCATTTTAATATGGAAGTTTTTCTCTACAATTTTCTGGAAATATGTGATGGTGAAAAGACTGTGCCTACCATTAAGCTGCAATATTATTTAAATCAAGAAAGAAAGTGGCTTTCTCCTACCTTGGCCTC
>NW_016805104.1:60905-75851 GCF_001698545.2 Rhinopithecus bieti | reverse complement strand
AAAAAAAAAAAAAAAAAAAAAAAAAAAAGCAGAGTCTTGATGTCCAAAAGGAGTCTGTACCAGGCTGTCATCACAGAGATAAAGGTTAAACACACTTGTTTTTATCAACATATCCATTTTTTAAAGGCAGATATCATATTAAGTACTGCAGAAACCAAGATAATAGTAAGTAATAATAATAGTAGCTAATAGCCACGGACACTCATTATATCTCAGTGCTAGCTATTTCAGTCCTCACAAGAAGCTCTATTTCATATAAATTTAAATAAGAAATCATTAAGTCTCTGTCTCTAATAGAAGGTAGCTAAAAATCCAGCAGAGAAAGGAACATATAACACATCAATCGTAACATCATATGATAACCATACTATGTTAGCATCAGGCAATGGAAGCTGTGGGAGAAGAGTCTGGAAGTAAGGAGAAGCTTCCTAGAAGGAAAGAGACTTCATCCATATCTAAAAGGTTTTGTGAGCTAGGCAAAGTGAGAAATACAGAAAGACTTTCCAAATGAGGAAACAGCATGAATAATGAATGAATCATCAAGAATGAATCCCAAATTTTTAGTTTTAGTAATTAAGTAGACAACAAATGGTACAATAAGTTAAAAATAGGACTGTAAAAAGAGGATACACACTTGATGAAAATTTGCTGTTCAATACTGATGTGGAAGTGTTTGGTAGGCTACTAGAAAGACGAATTACATTGCAGTGAAACTAAAGTTCAAGACTGAGGAATAATCAGCATTTAGTTTATCATCCTGCAGAATGGCATAAGAAAGTTAGCTAAAATTCAAAGGTGAGTGCAAGAGTAGGTCAGGCTACAAGTGGATTTAACCATTCTAGATTAATAATGGGGCATAATAAGAGCCTCTGATGGTTTATCTGGTTAGACTCTCAAGGTTTTCCCATATATCCAGCAAACCAAAGTCTATAAGGTTTCAGTGCCTTTTCCTCTTGATTTTATTGTTTTTGTTCTGCCAAAGCAAGACTTAGAAAACCCATAAAATTTTACATAAAATTTAAATATCAATCTCTCATTTTTTTGGCAGTAGATCAGCCAAAAACCCATAGCTTTAAGATTCATCTAGTCTAAGATGTTCTGTTTCTGGTACCCAGTTTCATTTGCATAAAGATCTTTTTCACTTTCTACATCTGTGTTTTATTTATATTGCAACAGCAATATTTATAAGTTTATGTCACAATAAGTTTCCAGTCTAAATTTGGGTCTTTTTTAATTGTTCAGCAGTTAAAAAACCACACACCAAGGGTAAAAGAAAATCCAGCATGAAATTCCTCAATGTGAAGCCCATATTAGTTTTCTTCATAAACGAGTAACCATGTCATGTCACATCATTCAATGTTAATGTTAAAGCACAATAAAAGGTGAAATATAACTACCCCATTATAAGGCCAACTCTATAATCTTAATAAAAATGCAAAGATATGCTTTGCTTTATATAAATTGACAGCATTATATGATTTAATTGTTTTACCACTCATTTCATGATTAAATTGAAGTTTGGCTATCATAAAAGTTTATGATATTTATTTGACTAAGATGAGTTTTTCCTATTAAGGCAGCTTTAAGGATTGGATCAAGTATTGTGTTCTCTTTAAAACCTACTTTTATCTATTTCCTGACACCCATCCCAATTAAAAGTGATAAACTTTCATTTTTATTTTTTGCTTTTAACTTTTATTTTAGGTTCTAGGGGTACATGTGCAGGTTTGTTACATGGATACATCGCATGTGGCTGGGATTTCATATACAAATTATTTCATCATGTAAGTAGTAACCATACTACTCAATGGGTAGTTTTTTGAACCTCACTCTCCTCCCACATTCCACCCTCAAGTAGGCCCTGGTGCCTATTGCTCCCTTCTTTGTGTCCACATGTATTCAATGTTTAGCTCCCAATTATAAGTGAGAACATGTGGTATGTTGTTTTCTGTCCCCATGTTAATTCACTTAGGATACACCCATGTTGCTGCAAAGAACATGCTTTCATTCTTTTTTATGGCTGCACAATAGTCCACGGTGTATACATACCACATTTTCTTCGATTCACAGTTTTTTTCAGTTCACCACTGATGGGCATCTAGGTTGATTCCATGTCTCTGCCATTGTGAACAGTGTTGCAATGAACATATGTGTGCGTGTGTCTTTATGGGATGTGTCCTTTGGGTATGTAACCAGTAAGGGAATTGCTGGGTCAAATGGTAGCTCTGTTTCAAGTTCTTTGAGAAATCTTCAAACTGCTTTCCACAATGGCTGATCTAACTTACATTATCACCTGCAGTGTATAAGCGTTCCTTTTCTCCACAAACTTGCCAGCATCTGTTATGTTTTGACTTTTTAATAGTAGCCATTCTGACTGGGGTGAGATAATATCTCATAGTAGTTTCAAGGTGCATTTCTCTAATGAACTAGGATGTTGAGCATTTTTTCATATGCTTACTGGCCCTTCGTATGTCTTCTTTTGACAAGTGTCTTTTGATGTTCTTTGCTCATGTTTTAATCAGTTTCTTTGTTTTTTGTTTGTTGATTTAAGTTCTTTATAGATTCTGGAATTTAGACTACTGTCAAGTGCATAGTTTGCAAATATTTTCTTCCATTCTGTTGTCTGTTTACTCTGTTGATGGTTTATTTTGCTATGCAGAAGTTCTTTAGTTTATTTAGGTCCCATTTGTCAATTTTTGTTTTGGTTGCAATTGCTTTTGGAGTATTTGTTAATAAAATCTTTACCATGGTCTATATCCAGAATGGTATTTCCTAGGTTTCCATCTAGGATTTTTATAGTCTTGGGTTGTACATTTAAATGTTTAATCTATTTTGAGTTGATTTTTACATATGGTGAAAGGAAGGGGTACAGTTTTAATCTTCTGCAGATGGCTAGACAGTTATCCCAACACCATTTATTGAACTGGGAGTACTATCCCCAGTGGCTGTTATTGTCATCTTTGTTGAAGATCAGATGGTTATAGATATGTGGCTTTATTTCTGGGTTCTCAAATGAGGACCCCCGCTACGGTCCCACTGAAGTTCTTTTGCCAGCATCCTCCATGGGAATGTTGTTGCCATTGGATGGGGAACACTTCAGCTCCTCCAGCACAGTAGGTGCTTAACCTTGAGGAGCCAGAGAACAAAGCCATTGGCCTACATCCAGCCCCTCAGGGTTAGAGCATGCAGCCCAGGAATGCTGACCTCAGCCTTGGCCCCCTGAAATCATCCCATGAAACAAAGTCAGTAATAATCAAAGCCAATTCATAATCACAAAAGCTGAAAACATCTACATAATCCCTTAAGTGGATAAATAAATTATGGTAGGATTTGCCACTTTCTAAAAATACTTTGTTTACTTGCTCCTATCTATCGTCTTTATTCACATAATAGAAAATAAGCTTCTCCAGAACAGAAGAACCTTATCTGTCTTATTCAACTGATTCCTGAATGCCTAGAACAGTATCTGGCATACATAATAAGTATTTATTGAATATAAATAATAAGAAAGTAACATTTATGGAAAGCTTTCTATATGTTAGGCAAAACTGCAATTGTTTTGCATATATTACCTCAGGTAGGTAGGAAACTGAAACAGAGGGAGTATAAAATAATTTGCCCAGGTGACACAGTAAATAGTTGAAGTAGAATACCAACCCTGGCAGTCTGACTGCAAAGCTTGAGCTTAATCCAAATGGACAAATGTTAGAATGGCATTATAGGAAAAATACAGCAAAATTTATGGAAGTATGAAACAACATGGTCGCTGTAGGGAACTACAAGAAGGCCAATAAGTATGTAAGTCAAAAGCAAACTAGATCAGAACTAGACCATGAATGGTACCACATGCCAGGCTAAGAAGTTTGGACTTTACCCTAAAGGTAATAGAAGGGTATTTAATGCATTTAGCAGTGGAGTGGCAAGGTTAAATTTGCACTTTACATATAATGCTCCAGCTTCAGTGTGAAGGATGAACTTACATAGAATGAGAACCTGGACAAAACCAGTTGGAAGACAACCGCCATAGTTCAAATAATATATGTAAATAGATTAAACTTGAATGGTTGTAGCAGAGATAGAAAGGCACAGATAAACTCAGGAAATGACTTTAAAAGTGGTAAAGTAAGGAAACAAATTTGATTTTGTCATTTGTAATATGAACTTAATAATGGGAATAGTAACTAGGTTTATTATCAATCCCCAGAAACTTAAAGTTATCTCTGTAAAACAATAGAAGCCGACTTGAAAGAATAAAAATATGGACGGAGCACAATGGTTCATGTCTGTAATCCCAGCACTTTAGGAGGCCGAGGGGGACAGATCACTTGAGATCAGGAGTTCAAGACCAGCCTGGGCAACATAGTGAAACCTCATCTCTACAAAAATACAAAAAAGTAGTCCAGCATGGTGGTGCGTGCCTGTAGTAGTATCAGCTACTTAGGAGGCTGATGGAGGAGGACTGTGTGAACCCAGGAGGCAGAGGTTGCAGTGAGCTAAGATCATGCCACTGCACTCCAGCCTGGATGACAGAGTGAAAGCCTATCTTAAAAAAAAAAAAAAAAAAAAAAAAAGAATACAAGTATGTTCATGTTTGCCACACTTACACTAAAATTGAAATAATAAAGTACATATGCAAATTCGTTAAGCTAACCATATCTTCCACATATTGAATACAACGCTTTCCTCTGAATGTTTTCTATTTTTACTTTTTATAGGTACATAGTAGGTATATATGTTTATAAGGTACAGGAGATTTTTTGATAAAGGGATACAATGTGTAATAATCACATCAGGGTATTTACCGTTTGTCTTATAAACAATCCAATTATACTATATTATTTTTAATGTACAATTAAATTATTATTGACTATAGACACTCTGTTGTGCCAGCAAATACTAGGTCTTATTCATCCTTTCTAACTATTATTATACCCACTTCCAAACCCTCCCCACCACAATCATGCCACTACCATTCCCAGCCTCTGGTAACCATCCTTCTACTTTCCACCTCCATGAGTTAAATTGTTTTAATTTTTAGCATTTAGCTAATTTTAGCTACCACAAAAAGAGAGAGCATGTAAAGTCTGTTTTTCTGTGCACTGCTTGTTTTACTTAACATAATGGCCTCCAATTCCATCCATGTAGTTGCCAAATGAAAGGATCTCGTTCTTTTTTATGGCCGAATAGTACTCCATTGTGTATGTATACCATTTTTCTTTATCCATTCATCTGTTGACAGACACTTGAGTTACTTCCAAATCTTGCCTATGGTGAATAGTGCTGCAATAAACATGACATTGCAAATATATCTTCAATATACTGATTTCCTTTCATGGGTATATACCTAGCAGTAAGATTTTTGGATCATATGGTAGCTCTACTGATTTTTGAAAAAGCTCCAAAACTGTTCTCCATAGTGGCTGTGTTAATTTACATGCCCACTCACAGTGTATGAGGGTTTCCTTTTTTCCATATCCTCACCAGCATTCATTATTGCCTGTCTTTTGGATATAAGTTATTTTAACTGAGATGAAATGATATCTAATTGTAGTTTTGATTCGCATTTCTCTGATGATCACTGATGTTGAGCACCTTTTCATATACCTGTTTACCATTTGTATGTCTTCTTTTGAGAAATGTCTGTTCAGAACTTTTATCCATTTTTAAATCATATTACTTGATTTTTTTCCTATTACTTGAGTTCCTTATATATTCTGATTATTAATCCCTTGTCAGGTGGGTAGAGTTTGCAAATATTTTCTCCTATTGTATGAGTCATCTTTCACTTTGTTCATTGCTTTCTTTGTTGTGCAGAAGCTTTTTAACTTGATATGATCCCATTTGTCCATTTTTGCTTTGGTTGCCTATGTTTGTGGATTACTACTCAAATAATCTTTGCCCACGCCAATGTCCTGGAGAGTTTCCCTGATGTTTTCTTTTAGTAGTTTCATAGTTTGAAGTCTCAGATTTAAATCATTAATCTCTTTTAATTTAACTTTGTAGATGGTGAGAAACAGGAGCCTAGTTTCATTCTTCTGCATGTAGATATCCAGTTTTCTTAGCAGCATTTATAAAAGTGACTGTCCTTTCCCCAATGTATATTCTTGGCACTTGGGTCAAAAATGAGTTCACTGTAGATAATATGGATTCATTTCTGAGTTCTCTATTCTGTTCCATTGGTCTACGTGCCTGCTTTTATGCCAGTACCATGCTGCTTTGTTTACTATGGCTCTGTAGTATAATTTGAAGTCAAGTAATGTGATTCCTCCAGTTTTGTTCTTTTTGCTTGGGATAGCTTTGGTTCTTCTGGGTCTATTGTGGCTCTATGTAAATTTTAGGATGTTTTTCTATTTCTGTGAAAATGTCATTGGTATTTTGATAGAGATTACATTCAATCTATAGACTGCTTTGGGTAGTATGGACATTTTAATAATGTTGATTCTTCTAATCCATGAACATGGAGTATCTTTCCTTTTTTTGTGTCCTCTTTGATTTCTTTGATCAATATTTTATAGTCTTCTATAAACAAGAGCTTTCAGTCCTTTGGTTAAGTTAATTCCTAGGTATTTAATTTTATTTTTGGCTACGGTAAATGGGGTTACTTTTCATGATTTGAGAGGACTGACTCCAATTTTGAAAGAAGTTCTACTGTGAGTAAAATGTTATCAGACAGCTTCACCTGCTACAGAAAAATCTTTCATGAGTTAATTGATGAAGTCAACTGATGTGGTATACCTCATTGCTGTCTTATTTTAAGGAATTGCGACAGCCACCCCAACCTTCAGCGATAGCACCCTGATGGGTCAGCAGCCATGAACATCAAGGCAAGACCCTCCACCAGCCAAAAAGACTAAGACTCACTGAGGCCTCAGAAGAATATTAGCTTTTTTTTTTTTTAGCAATAAAGTATTTCTTAATTAAGGTGTATACCTGGATTTTAGACATAATGCTATTGCTCATTTTATAATATAGTGAGCATAACTTTTATATGCACCAGGGAACCAAAAAATTCATATGACTCACTTTATTGTGATACTCATTTCATTGCTGTGATCTGGAACCAAACCCGCAATATCTCTGAAATATGCCTGTATGTTAAAAGGTTCACAATCATTCCTTTTAGGTAGGAGGATTATGTGTTTGAGTTTTTTTCTTGCTTGCTTTCAAACTTAGCTATATTTTCCAAATTTACTACAGTGAGCATTTCTACAGTGACTACCTAGGCACAAATCCTGTATATACCACTTACTAAGTGTATGATCTTCAGCAAGTTATTCATCCTTTCTTTGTCTCAGTTCCTTTCAGCTTCTTCAATTGTAAAATGGGAGTGAGAATGCTAATAATGGTACTTACTTCAAAGAATTGCTTTGAGGAATAAATGAATTAATTAATATAAAGGGCTTAGAACAGTACTTATGCCATTGAAGTGTTCCGTAAATTTTAGCTATTAATATAATGAGTTGAATGACAGAGCAAATGAGAACCTGTGTTATGTTTCCTAGTAGTATTATAAGTATAGTAATATTAATAGATAACATTTGCTACACAATTCCTATGCACCAGGCATTAAATTTAGTGTTTTATCTGCATCATCCCATGTGTTTCTTACATCAACCCTATTAGGTACTACTAACCCCACTGAATAAATATAGAGATTAATAATTCAAATGGACAAATAGTTCAATAACTTTCTCAATGTCACAGACGCAGTAAGTGGAAGAGTTAGGCCTGGAATGCATGTCTAATGAAAAGTTCATATTCTTAACTAGTACATTTTGCTTGATGATCATGAGCATCAATAACAGGTTTTGAAAGAAGGTGGAGGAGGAGGTGAAGAATAAACACGAGAAGAGGGAGGACAAAAAGGAATAAGGGCAAAAAACCTGTTTTAGTAGCAGTTTTCTAGTAGAAATCTGTTGTGGTGGTAGTTTTTGTTCTTGCTGCTGTTGTTGGTATAGTTTGAATGAGAAAGCAACTTTACTTCATTCTGAGGTCTGGGCAGATGTCCAGTCTCAGAACTTCTGAAATTGCTTCTTGGTGGTGGTGGCCTTGGTGACCTTGAGAATGTTGAAGTGCACTATCTTCCTCAAGGGCTAGCACTTGTTCACCATGATGATGTTGCTGACCTGAAACAGAGGGACAGGTGTGCAGATATGTTCTTGGGGTGCTTCTTGTAGGATTGTACTTGTGGATGTAGTGGAGATAGTCCTGGTGGATGACAATGGTCCTCTGCATTTTCATGTTGGCCACCATGACAGAGAGGATACTGTTGGGGTGTTTTAATAAAAACAATAGCCATCAAGTATTGAGTCCCTATTGTCTACCAAACACTATGGTAGTTGTGCTGGTTAATACTGAGTGTCAACTTGATTGGATTGAAGGATACAAAGTATTAATCTTGGGTGTGTCTGTGAGTTTGTTGTCAAAGGAGATTAACATTTGAGTCAGTGGGTTGGGAAAGGCAGACCCACCCTTAATCTGGGTGGGCACAATCTAATCAGCTGCCAGCGCAACTAGAATATAAGCAGGCAGAAAAATGTGAAAAGAGAGACTGGACTAGTCTCCCAGCTTGCATCTTTCTCCCTTGCTGGATACCTCCTGCCCTCAAACATCGGACTCCAGGTTCTTCAGTTTTGGAACTCAGACTGGCTTTCCTTGCTCCTCAGCCTGCAGATGGCCTATTGTGGGACCTTGTGATCGTGTGAGTTAATACTTAATAAACTCCCCTTTATATAATCATCAGATCTCATGAGACTTAGTCACTGTCATGAGAACAACATAGGAAAGACCTGCCCCCATGATTATCTTTAACCAGGTCCCTTCCACAACACGTGGCAATCAAGATGAGCTTTGGGTGGGGACACAGCCAAACCATATCAGTAGTCTCTTTACTTAACATTGTCTTGTTGAGTTTTCACAAGACCCCTATGAATTAGTATTATTACTTTCATTTTACAGATGAGAAAACTGAGGTACCAAGAGATTATTTAAACTGATCACGGGTAAAACAGCTCATAAGTAAGAGTCAGAAACATAAACCCAAATTGGTTTAAATCCATTGTCTGTGCTAATTGCACTGTGATATGCTTGCTACCTTTGTGGACTGCTGATTTTGGCCATGACCAGGATGAAATTTCAGAGCCTGAATTCTCCAGGAGGGAGACTAAAGAATCAGCAAACTGGCTAGACATAGTGACTCACGCCTGTAATCCCAGCACTTTAGGAGGCCGAGGCAGGCGGATCACGTGGTCAGGAGATCGAGACCATCCTGGCTAGCATGGTGAAACCCTGTCTCTACTAAAAACACAAAAAATTAGTCAGGCATGGTGGCGGGCACCTGTGGTCAGAGTTGCTCGGGAGGCTGAAGCAGGAGAATGGCGTGAACCTGGGAGGTGGAGCTTGCAGCAAGCTGAGATCATACCACTGCACTCCAGCCTGGGCGATAGAGCAAGGCTCTGTCTCAAAACAAAACAAAACAAAACAAAAAGCAGCAAACTTTCTCAGAATCTTAAAGGAAAATCTAAACACATCTATATAAAAGTGTGTATGTGTGCATGTGTATGTTTAAACTACATTATTTCTTATAATAATCCAAGAAATACTATACTGTTAAACAACACTTCTTTTTTAAGATTCTCCTATTACATACATCAGACGACAATCTGTTGGCACTCCCAGGTAAAACAGGATTGATGAATTGAGAAAAGGAGTCAAAATAATAACTCTATCTGTTTTGATGTCTCATGTTATTGCTGGAATGCAATTAATTTATGACTAGAGGCCTGAGACATTGCATCATATCCCATTTATCTGGTGGAGTTTCAAAACAAGTGAGGAAAAAGTAACAATTTATCATGGATTTCTGAACACTGGAGTTTATAAAACAAAGAAAGAAATTCAAATAAATGAACCTTATACACTGCTGATAGGACAGCAAAATAGTGTAAACCTTCTGGCAATAATTTGGATATATGTGTAAAGAGTCTTTAAAATGTTCATATCCCTTTGCCTGTAAGTTCCGCTCATACAAATTTATCCTAAGGAAGCAAAATAAAATTTGGGTAACATTTCCTGCATCAAGATGTTCACTACATTATTACTTATAACAACAACAAATGGCAAATAATCTTTATGACCAAGAATAATAAAATGGTATAATAGTAAAGAGCTATTAATATTTTATAGCCAATTTATTAAACTTTTGATAACAGAAAATTGCCTGTGATAATATTTAGGTTCTTTAGAAGCAAAATATGAAAATGCATATACAGTACAAATTTAATTATGCTCCAAGAAAGAAAATAAATAAGTTTAGAAATAAAATGCCAAAATATTAACAGTATTTGCTTCTAGTTAGTAAAATTGTAATTTGTGTATGGGGGGGGATGCTTCTTCTCTGCTTCAAATAATTATATTTCCCAAATTTACTACATTCTGCCTTGACTATTTTACAATAAAGATGGGAAAATAACTTCAAAAGATAAAAAAAAAATACAAAACGAAATAGAGCTTAATCAATCCAAGCATATCATTTTATTTTCTCTTATTGGCTAAACTTTTAGCATATTTAAATAGGAAGATCTGCTTTCATATCACAGAAGTGCTCTCAGCTGCATTAATAAATTTCCACTAAGAATATTTATTATCAGTTTTTTAGAGAGAAAATCACCTTTCCATAAAGGAATTTGGACATTTAGTTTTCACTGATTCTTGCAAATGCACTATTTAGCAACTACTTTCAAGGGTTAATATATCAGTCCTGGGATATAACACCATATGTGGTGAGCTTTTATTATTTCCTGGAAACATCAAGAAATATAATGCAAAAGCTAGACGTGTTTATACAATATATTTGATGCTGCAATTTTTAAAATTTATTTAATGGAGTCAGCCTGTGATGACTAATACATACATATGTGTTTGCCTGCTAGTAGTACCAAGACCTAAATGACATTCTTGACTAGACTACACTTACGCAGGTCTCATTTTAACGGAAATTAGAGAGATGAAAAAAAGATTACAGAAAGAGATGCTCTAAAAACAGACCTCACAAGTCAAACTTCATAGTAAAACTATTTTCTTTAATGTAGACTAACATGAAAACAAATATCCTGTGAGCTAGAGATACATATTGTATCTTTCCTGCAGATCTCTATGCCTTCTTGAGACAGATTTCCATAATGTGATTACAGCTGATGAGGCAATGGCCTACAGAAAGAGGCTGATAAAAGCATCAGGCTCCAGGAAACCAGATAAACATGTTCATGATTTCTAATTGGAACAAGGATAGGACAGCACCTTATACGCAGACAGAACCCAGAGACAGGGAAAATATTGGTCTCTTCAACTTTAATAAATATGCATCCACACAACAGACCCAACTGTCTTATAAGAACCCTTTAAAAAACATTCATGTTACTTGCTTAATTAATTGACGGATAAGATTCCAAAAGAGGCTGTATACTTTAACATGTAATAAGTAAGTTATAACACTCTGGCAGAGACATTTTGAACAACAAAACAACATCCTCGTAAACAAACTAGAAGAGCAAAGAACCTTGTATGAGAAGGTTGTCCAAAAGGCTATCTCAAGTAGTTTAACTGAAGGAACACATTATTTCCTAACTCTCTTATCATCTCACCCCTCTACCCCTCCTTATATAAGCTGTATAAAGATACACTTTATAGACACTAAAGTGAAAGAAAAACGGGGCCAGGAATTTAATGTGACCCAGAGTTAAAGAAACAGTATAATTTCAGAGCTTCTGCTAAATCTCTATTTAACAAAGAACATAATGAGGATAGATGATTCTCTTGTTTGAAAAGTAATTGGCCCCACTTCTTAGGAGTTAGTGGGTTCCTGGATCCAGCAGGCAAGCTGAGGGATGTGATATGAAAAAAAAGAGGAAAAGAATAATTTCCTTTATGAATTTAGAAATCATGGCAGATTATATTGCTTTTAATAAAATGTTTTCCTTCCTTCATATAAATTTACTACACTGCTTCAGAATTATTGTTTGTTTTCCAGAGGTATGTGTTTGTGACAACCATAAGTTGCTGATATGAGATAGGAATATTAACAAAAGAATGAGAGACGGGCGGATCATGAGGTCAGGAGATCGAGACCATCCTGGCTAACACGGTGAAACCCCGTCTCTACTAAAAATACAAAACTAGCCGGGCGAGGTGGCGGGCGCCTGTAGTCCCAGCTACTCAGGAGGCTGAGGCAGGAGAATGGCGTAAACCCAGGAGGCAGAGCTTGCAGTGAGCTGAGATCTGGCCACTGCACTCCAGTCCGGGCGACAGAGCGAGACTCCGCCTCAAAAAAACAAAAAAAAACAAAAAAAAACAAAACAAAAGAATGAGAGAGGTAATGAAGAAAACCTCATAGGCGTCCCAAATTTGGAGTGAAAGACTCAGTCTACTACATAAGACTAAAGTCTTCTATTGTGGATTACACTCTCTAGATTCAGTAACATAGACTTTGGAAAATATACTTGAAGGATTATTGATTATCTTAGTATAACAAGTAGGACAGTCCTACAATGAGGTGAACCCCTGTAGGTAAAGAGAGGGTTTTCCTGAGATCAGGAGAAAGAGAATGCCTACTGTTACTGTGAAAAACTGAAAAGGGAACTCTGCCATAGGAGAGTAAATAAAACCAAAAAGCAAAGCTAGGAACTAAAGTTTGGCCTTAAGACGCTCTCTGTGTGTGGTGTAACTTTTTCTCCCCTTGTCCTAAAATTCTGAGACAAGTCAGATTTAGCAAATAATGTTCAGGGCTCTTCCCTAGATTTTATTCCCTCCTGTTAGCCCCTAAACTTTAGTAAATATTGCATGCAATCAGTCTTGTGTCCATGGTGTTGTACAAAATTAAACTATAAAAGTAAAGTGGCTGTATTTGCACCCCCTTTTTACTGAAGCTAGCATGCCAGGAATAATATTGTATAGAAGAAGGCTCAGAGTCCCTAAATTCTAGACACTGGCCACTGTCTGACACCCAAGGAGAGTTACAGCTGAGATAAAATGATGAGAAGCAAAAAACCAGGGGATAGAACAAGGAGAATGGATTGACTCAGGAGAAGCTAAACTCCCTACTTTTTCCCAAATATGCTAGCAAAAGACAACATAAAGTAAGAAGGTAGATGTTGGATTACAGGACTATGTTTTCATCTGCTTAAAACAATCATACTCTCACTATGTGTACGGAATTTCCGCAGAGTCTTTCATGATCCGTTATCTCAATATAACAGAATAATAACTGACATCTTACAATTTGAGTTTTATTAATGTTTATTCAAAGCATACGTTTTTAGTTCTCTTTATTTTCATCAATACCCTCTCATGAAAAATAGAATTTCAAAGTATTATAAAAACGTGCACTACTAAATAAATGTAGCTGAAGAAATTGTGGTTAAAAGCAGATTAATACGTTCGAAATACAAGTTGAGCATCCCTAATGTGAAAATCGAAAATCTAAAATGCTTCAAAATCCAAAACTTTTTGAGCACTGAAATGATGCCACAAATAGAAAATAATAGTTTTTCATGGACAAAATTATTCAAAATATTGTATGAAATTACTTCCAGGCTATGTATATAAGATGTATATGAAGGAGCACTGGAGAAGATGGCCGAATAGGAATAGCTCCAGTCTCCAGCTCCCAGCGAGCAACACAGAAGACAGGTGATTTCTGCATTTTCAACTGAGGTACTGGGTTTATCTCACTAGGGAGTGCCAGACAATCGGTGCTGGTCAGCTGTTGCAGCCCGATCAGCCAGAGTTGAAGCAGGGCGAGGCATCGCCTCACCTGGGAAGCTCAAGGGGGAAAGGAATCCCTTTTCCTAGCCAGGGGAACTGAGACACACAACACCTGGAAAATCGGGTAACTCCCACCCCACTACTGCGCTTTAAGCAAATGGGCACACCAGGAGATTATATCCCACACCTGGCCGGGAGGACCCCACGCCCACGGAGCCTCCCTCATTGCTAGCACAGCAGTCTGCGATCTAACTGCAAGGCAGCAGCCAGGCTGGGGGAGGGTGCCCGCCATTGCTGAGGCTTAAGTAGGTAAACAAAGCCCTGGGAAGATCGAACTGGGTGGAGCTCACAGCAGGTCAAGGACGCCTGCCAGTCTTTGTAGACTCCACCTCTGGAGACAGGGCACAGCTAAACAACAATAACAACAACAACAACAAAAAGCAGAAGAAACCTCTGCAGAGGCAAACGACGCTGTCTGACAGCTTTGAAGAGAGCACTGGATCTCCCAACACGGAGGTTGAGATCTGAGAACAGACAGACTGCCTACTCAAGTGGGTCCCTGACCCCTGAGTAGCCTAACTGGGAGACATCCTCCACTAGGGGCCGACCAACACCCGACACCTCACACGGAGGAGTACACCCCTGAGAGGAAGCTTCCAAAGCAAGAATCAGACAGGTACACTCGCTGTTCAAAAGTATTCTATCTTCTGCAGCCTCTGCTGCTGACACCCAGGCAAACAGGATCTGGAGTGGACCTCAAGCAATCTCCAACAGACCTACAGCTGAGGGTCCTGACTGTTAGAAGGAAAACTAACCAACAGGAAGGACACCCACACCAAAACCCCATCAGTACGTCACCATCATCAAAGACTAGAGGCAGATAAAACCACAAAGATGGAGAAAAAGCAGGGCAATAAAGCTGGAAATTCAAAAAAATAAGAGGGCATCTCCCCCTGCAAAGGAACGCAGATCATCGTCAGCAACGGATCAAAGCTGGATGGAGAATGACATTGACGAGATGAGAGAAGAAGGCTTCAGTCCATCAAACTTCTCAGAGCTAAAGGAGGAATTACGTACCCAGCGTAAAGAAACTAAAAATCTTGAAAAAAGAGTGGAAGAATTGATAGCTAGAATAATTAATGCAGAGAAGGCCATAAACAAACTGACAGAGATGAAAACCATAAC
>NW_016805104.1:12031-59378 GCF_001698545.2 Rhinopithecus bieti | reverse complement strand
GCCATCAGAGAAATGCAAATCAAAACCACAATGAGATACCATCTCACACCAGTTAGAATGGCAATCATTAAAAAGTCAGGAAACAACAGGTGCTGGAGAGGATGTGGAGAAATAGGAACACGTTTACACTGTTGGTGGGATTGTAAACTAGTTCAACCATTATGGAAAACAGTATGGCGATTCCTCAAGGATCTAGAACTAGAAGTACCATATGACCCAACCATCCCATTACTGGGTATATACCCAAAGGATTATAAATCACGCTGCTATAAAGATACATGAACACGTATGTTTATTGCGGCACTATTCACAATAACAAAGACTTGGAATCAACCCAAATGTCCATCTGTGACAGACTGGATTAAGAAAATGTGGCACATATACACCATGGAATACTATGCAGCCATAAAAAGGGATGAGTTTGAGTCCTTTGTAGGGACACGGATGCAGCTGGAAACCATCATTCTCAGCAAACTATCACAAGAACATAAAACCAAACACCGCATGTTCTCACTCATAGGTGGGAACTGAACAATAAGATCTCTTGGATTTGGGAAGGGGAACATCACACACCGGGCCTATCACGGGGCGGGTGGGGGAGGGATTGCATTGGGAGTTATACCTGATGTAAATGACGAGTTGATGGGTGCTGACGAGTTGACGGGTGCAGCACAGCAACATGGCACAAGTGTACATATGTAACAAACCTGCACATTATGCACATGTACCCTAGAACTTAAAGTATAATAAAAAAAAAAAAACTAATTTTTTGTGCATTACAAAAAAAAAGCTGTATATGAAATATCAATGAATTTCATGTGCAGACTTGGGTACCCTCCCCAAGATATCTCAGTATGTATTATATATGCAAATATTTCAAAATCTGAAAAAAATACTGAAACACTTCTGGTCCCACGCATTTAAGATAAGGTATACTCAACCTGTAAAAGGAAAGTCAGTACACAGAAGCACAAGCAAAAATATTTTCCAGAATCACTAGAGAGGGCTGTAAATATGGTTCCAAGTTTCCCAGCAGCCAAAGCAAAGAGAAAATAGGATCAGTTACAAGAATCATATTGTTTTAAAGATGTAAACACCCTGTTGTATGGAAGAAAAGCTTTTCTTCTGAAACTGAGACTTGTGAGAAATGTTTCTCACAGATCTTTATAAAGAAGAGAAAATAGAGAACAATACCCTTTGTAAACATATCAGCAAGTCTCTTCCAGTGTTTCCATATAGTGTCCCTCAAGGAATCCTAATATATCATGCTAATGCTTCAATCAGTAGGAACACTTTATTCTCAGATGAAATATTTGTATTATTTAATAACCATCATACAACAAAAGTCAGCATATTGTACCTATTTCTCTGTATCTCTTGAACCAAAACTGTATCATTGCTGTGGATAAACAAGAATATATTCTTAATACAGTCATCATTTTGATATTCCTAAAACAAGACAAAAGCATAATATTCTTACCAAAACCACTCTGAAGGTATTCACTATTTCCCTCACCTGTGATTCTTTCACATTTTCAACAGTAAAGTTGAACCAGACTCGGAATCGTGGATTACAGGTGTCCGGCCTAATGAAGAGATCATACTCAAACTCAGAGACCTGGTCTACCCGGCCCAGGTTACCTGGTAATAAAAATTAAGAGAACTGTGTTTTAATAGAAGTTCATGCAGCTCAATGGTACACACATTTAAATATTATGCTCTCTGATAGTCGCATTTGTCAACATTCAGTACTTGAAGGTTCAGTGTTCATCATCCATAGGGCTGCCAAGTCTGAATGCAGCCCAGAGTAAGAAAAGCTTTCAGCTAGGCCAGGCTGTGGTGCAAGCTTCTCTGTCTGGCCCTTCTAACCCAGATCCTTTTGTGCTACAGGTGTCTTTTACAGACCAGAATATTATATGAAGCCTGTGGTAAGCCCCTATAAACCAAGAGAAGAATCGCAAACTTCGGTTTCTTACTTAAAGTGAGGATGATAATACCTTATGTATTTTGTATTAAGCTTTATAGTTTATATATGTTAAAATATGTTAAAAAATATGTAGAGTAAGGTTTTAAACAAAATTAGAAGCAATTGCTACATAAGAATAACACAATCATGAAACTTAATTTCCATTTTCTCCATCAACAGAACTAACAGTTATGTAGAAAATGTGTAAACTTAGGTGTTATCTCCATTTTCCATATTGTCTCTCCTTTTTCTCCCTGATAGTCTAATGAGCAGTGAATTACCAAAAATGTTAATAACAGAATGGGATTAAGTAAAGCAGAGTCTGGTGAATTCGCAAACCAGATGATTGACAGCTAGAGAAGAGTGAAGATGACTACAGACAGCAACAAAGCAATTGAGTGGAAAGTTAGTATTGTATTGCTCTCGAAGAACACAGCAATATACTGCTTTAAAATGAGCTCTAGTGTGTGTACCTCCAAAAGAACACTCAAAAATAAACTTTAACCTTATACAACACCAAAGTTTTGAATTACTTCTTTCACTAGTTCTGTTGGCATGTCACCTGTTTTTCTGAGCACTAATTATGCTATAATAGACAAAGTATTAGCCCAGGAATCCTGGATTTTAGTCCAATTGACATACTACGTGACAAGCAATGGGCAAGATATTTACTCTCTGAGCATCATCTGAAAAATGAGAATATCAATTTACATAACCTCTAAGGTATTTTCTGCTGTAACATTATTTGGCTGCCTGATTCTAAGACTGATCAGACAGTGACAATGACAAGATGCATTTCGTCCCAAACTGTATTAATCAGCCTTAGGTTGCTTATATCTGTTCTCATTAAAATGAGGCCTGAGAAGCCAGACTGGAGGACAGTCACCTCTAGTTAAGTATACATATATTTAAAATTTTGCATTGATATGAAAGTACAAACATAGTGACCAAAGACTTTAATGTTAATTTTTCTAGTTTCCATTATATTCAGAATTCTCAACATTTCTGAATTAAATTGTTTCTTTCAACTAGTATAAAAAAATGTTTACTAAGCCTTATGTTAGGTAAAGTTTCTGAATTAAATTGTTTCTTTCAACTACTATAATAAAAAATGTTTACTAAGACTTATGTTAGAGAGGCAAGATATTTGTTACACAATGGTACTGAATTTGGAGTCAGAAGAGCTAGTTTAGTTTTAGTTCTGGAACTAACTAAGCAACTTTATAGATAATTCACTTAACCTCTTCCAACATCTGTTTCCTCAAATATAAAGTTAGAATCATATTAATAGAAATATGAAAATTTATTCCTATGCCAATTACTATGAACACTACTTGAAATTAACATATATAATTTATATGAATATTAAGTTTTGATAGAAAATTAAAGTTTTCTGAGCATTTCTACATGCCACATACTGTGGTAAATGTTAAACGAACTAACATATTTGATCCTCACAACAACTCCTATGAGGTAGGGACCATTACTATCCCCATTTTACATGTGAGAAAACCAAGGTACAGAGAACTTACCCAAAGTTATATAGCAAGTAAACAAGTAAAAGTCACATTTAGGATTTGAATTCAAGCAACTTGGCTCTAACCACTAGACAATATAGCTCTCTACCTAACAGAGCTGGTAGGAATAATAAACAAATAATATAAATTGAAAGCACATTATAAGTGATAAGGCTTAATAAAATTACTATTCTTAAAATAACAAGAAGTTGAAAAGGTACTTTTTTCCCTCTAAAAGTTCATGAGCTAAAAATTCATATTCACTTCAATATTCAAAGGAATGCAGATTTACATTTTGTTCTTAATACTAAAACAGTATAAATGGGTTCTGATAAACAATAACATCTTAAAATTACTGCTGCACATAGTGTCTAATAATAATGCACCATGTGTCTAGAAATTTATAGTTTCAAAATGATGACATCTTTTATATTATTAAATCCTCACCATGACCCAGTGATAGGTAAATTGAAACCCAGAAATGTTTAGTTCTTGCTTAAGTTCATGTTTTAAAGCACCCCAGGGTGAGACCTTAAATTAAAGACTTCTGATTTCATTATGTTTTTCTCTCAGAATCTACCATAGCTACAACCAATTCATTTACTAAGCCATTTAATCAGTAATTCATTCAAAAGGCACTATGTTTTGTGTTATAAAAGAGACTAGATAGTATCAAACATATACTTTCTTTGTGCTCATTAAGCTTATAGTCTCAAAGAATAGTGAACATCTGGTCTTTGGCCTTCTGTAACTATTCTGTTGACCTTCTTCATCATTCTTGTGATGAGCATTCTCTGTATGTGTGTGTGTGTACATAAATAATACCTCCCTCATATGCAATTAAGTGCCAGTTTATGGCCTTCTGGAAATAACTATTTCAAAATAAGTTAATAATGCCTCCATATCATCTAGTTCTCTTTCATTAAATGAAACACAAGGAAAGAAAACAAACACAATCTAAAACATATAGGTAGGACAAATACAACACAAAACATAAGCTGTAGATTTTATACCCAACTGTATCACTAAATGTGTTATATGTAAACTGATTAAAATTAAAAATAAGACAAAATGGATGAACCTGGAGTACATTATGCTAAGTTAAATAAGCCAGATGCAAAAAGAAAAATATTGCATGACTTCACTTATATGTAGAATCTACAAGAAAAAAAAGCCAAACACACAAAACCAGAAAATAGAATGGTGGTTACCAGGGGCAGATGGTGGTGGACAAAATGAGATACATAGGTCAAAGAGTAGAAAATCACAGTTATGTATGATGACTAAACCTAGAGATCATGTACAGCATGAGGATTATAGTTAATAATATTATATAATATACTGGAAATGTGCTAAGAAAGTAGATTTTAGTTGCTTTTACCGTGCATACATATACCAAAAAAAGTTAACTATATGAGATAATGAATATGATAATTTGCTTGACTTTGGTAGTCATTGCATTATGTATATCTACATAATGTTCTACATCATATATATATATATACATATAAAATAAAATAATTTTTTAAATAAAAGACAAAATTTTATTTTGGATATAATACCAACCCTATTTTGCTTATAAACACAAGCTTTACTTTTAGGAGAACAAAAAGATTGAAAATAAAATGACAAAACATTTTAACAGAAAAGCACTATCAATAAGAAAGCAAATACAACTATATTTATATCAGATAACATAGACTATAAATCAAGTAACATTACTAGAAATGAATAGGGGTATTTCATGATGAGAAAGGGTAATTCCACCAAGAACATATAGATAGATAGATAGATAGATAGATAGATAGATAGATAGATCTTTAAAGTATGTAAGTAAAATTTGACAAAATTAAAACATAGATTAATCTAGAATCAAAATGAGAAATTTAACACACCAATACTCCTTACTGTAAAAAATACCAAAAGAAATATTCAGCAAAGGATTGAAATAATTTGAAAACATGATTTAAAAAATACCTAGTTTTAATTATGAAACACATCGCATTTATACAACTAAATAATATACATTCTTTTCAAGTGTACATGATGTTCTTCTCAAAACTGATCATATGTTGGTCCATAAAGCAAGTCCCAACTAATTTCAAAGGAGTGATATCATACTGCACGTGTTCTCTCATTTCAGTGATAATATTTTAAACTGAATTGTGTTCAATATGTGAGAATCAAAATGTGTAAAATATAGCTAAATCCACTCTAAGATGTAAATTTATAACCATACATGTGCATACATATACATATATAGTTACAGATGAATAATTTTTCAGTGATTTATACATGTAGCTAAAGATCAATGATCTATGCTTCTATTTTAAAAGGTAAAAAAGAACAGTATTTTCAAAACAAAAGCAGAGGCAAGCAAAAGAACAGAAAATGTTAAAAAAAATTCTCTGAATGTACCCTAAAATTTTAAATGTGAAAGTTTGATGCTTTGAAATAGACTTTTAATATTAAAAAACTCTAGCAAAGCTCACCAAGAAGAAATAAACCACATATTATTAATACCAAAATAATAAAAAGAGATTGAATTCATCAGGATGGTAAAATAGGTGGTTTTAGCTCTAATACCCCCAGATAAATACTGGTTTAATAAGCATTCATGGTGGGTGCCTGTAATCCCAGGTACTTGGGAGGCTTAGGCAGGAGAGTCTCTTGAACCTAGGAGGTGCGGATGTAGTAAGCCAAAATGGCGCCACTGCACTCCAGCCTGGGTAACAGAGTGAGACTCTGTATCAAAAAAAAAAAAAAAAAAAAAAAAAAAAAAAAAAAAAAAAAAAGATTTGCTAAGACAGTAGATCTTAAGTATTTTTATCACAAAATAGTAATAATATATAAAGAAAGCGGAATGAAACTTTTGGAGGTGATGGATATATTTATGGATGAGTCTGTGGTAATGGTTTCACAGATGTATAGTTATCTCCAAACTCATCAAGTTGTATACAACAAATATGTGCAGCTTTTGTATGTCAATCATACCTCAAAAAAGTGATTTAAAGAAAATAATACTTGGGGAAAAGGAAAAAAGAGCAAAATAAACCCAAAGAAAGCAGAATAAAGATAACAATAAAAACAAGAGTAGAAATAAATGACATAGAGAATAGAAAACATTAGTAAAAGCCAATAAACACAAAATTCGTCTGTTGAAGGGATCAACAAAATTGACAACTTTAAATTGATTGTCTAACAAAAAAGAGAGAGGACTCTAATTTGTAAAATCAGAAATTAAACAGAGGACATATGATAACCAACTGTATGTCAAAAAATTAAATAACCTAAATGAAATGACATTTGTTGTTTTAACAGAAAAGCACTATCAGTAAGAAAGCAAATGTAACTATACTTATATCAGACAACATGGACTATAAATCAAGTAACATTACTAGAAATGAATAAGGGTATTTCATGATGAAAAAGGGTAATTCCGCCAAGAACACATAAAAACATTAAAAAATATAGATGATAGATAGATAGATAGATAGATAGATAGATAGATAGATAGATAGATAGATATTTAAAGTACATTGCCTAGAAAGACAACAACCAAAGTTGACTAAAAATAAATATGGATACCTGAATAGATCTAAAACAAGTAGTAATAAATTAATAATCAAAAAACTTCCCACCAGGAAAATTCTATGTCCAGATGTTCTCACGGGTAAATTCTGTAAAATTAAAACTTGTTAAAAAATTAACACCAATTCTTGGTTGGGCGCGGTGGCTCAAGCCTATAATCCCAGCACTTTGGGAGGCCAAGGCAGGCAGATCACAAAGTCAAGATATCGAGACCATCCTGGCCAACAGAGTGAAACCCTGTCTCTACTAATACTACAAAAATTAGCTGGGCGTGGTGGTGCATGCCTGTAGTCCCAGCTACTTGGGAGGCTGAGGCAGGAGAATCACTTGATCCTGGGAGGCAGAGACTGCAGTGAGCCAAGATCGCGCCACTGCACTCCAGCCTGGTGACAGAGCAAGGCTCCGTCTCAAAAAAATAAAATAAAATAACACCAATTCTTAACAAACTCTTACAAAAAAAAAAAAAAAAAAAAAAAAAAAAAAAAAAAAAAAAAAAAAATGAAGAAAAGATAACACTTCTAAACTCATTCTATGAAACCAGGATTACCTGGATCCTAAAATCAGATGGAGACATCATGATGACAAAACAATAACAATAAAAAATACAGAACAACATCCCTTTAAATATAAACTCAAAATTTTAAAGAAATACTAACAAATGAATCTAGCAACATAAAAAATGATTATACACCATGACAGGTGAGATTTATCCCAGAAATTCAAAGTTGGTGCAACACACGAAAATCAACTAATGCAATACAACACATTATTAAAATAAAGGCCAAAACACATGGATCGTCTAATAGATGCAGAAAAAACATCTGACAAAATCTTACACATTTCATGATAAGAATACTCAAGACAAATGAATACAAGGGACATTCATCAAACTCATAAAGGGTATCTTTGAAAAAACACACAGCTAACAAGCCCACTTAATGGTGAAAGACTGAACATTTTCCCTCTAAGATCAGGGAGAAGATAAGCATCTTTGCTTTTGCCATTTCTATTCAAAATTGTAGTGGAGATTCCAGGAAGGATAAATATGCCAGAAAAAAAAAGCATTCATATTGAAAAGGAAGAAATAAAATCATTTTATTTGCAGATGGCATAATTTTATACAGAAAACCTAAGGAATCCACACACAAAACAACTATTTGAGCTAAAAAAACAATTTCAGTAAAGTTTCAGAATGCAATCCATATACAAAATCAACTGTATCTCTATATGCCAGCAATGAACATTCTGAAAATAAAATAAACAATTCCATTTACAATGGCATCAAAATAATACTTAGTATAAGTTAACAAAAGGAATGCCAATAGATTTAATCCAAGAAGGAAAGGTTCTTTTAACACTTAAAAGCAAGCAACACAATTCACCATATGGACAAAATAAAGGAGAATAACCTTAAGATTATTTCAGTAGATGCTGAAAAAACATTTGACAAATTCCACACGCATTCATGATTAAAAAAAAACTTCCATCAAACTTCAACTGCTAGCAAACTTCCTGATATTGACAAAGGGCATGAATTGAAAACAAAATGTAGCACTAATATCATACTTAATGGTATAATATTTAATTATTTATCCAAGATCAAGCATGTAGGGTGTCCTATTCAACATTATTATAAAGATGCAAGCTATTGCAATAGAGCAAGAAAAGAAATAAAAGACATAAAGATTAGGAAGGAGGAAATAATACTAGAACTTTCTGTACTTAAAGATGATAGCGTTATTTACATAGATTTTCTATGTAAAGAATAGAAAATCGACAACATAACTACTTGAGCCAATAAATAAATTTAGCAAAGTCACAGATACAAAGTGAATATATGAAAATAATTGCAGTAGCAACAAGCAATGGCACTACTAGCAAAAAAATTAAAATAAAATTTTAAGGATCTCATTCATGGTTGAAACAAAAAAACCACAAGATACCTAGAAATAAATCTAACCAGATATCCAAGTCTTCTGCACTAAAACTACAAAATATTATTGAGAGAATTTGAAGAATACCTTAAAATGGTATTTCTCCCCAATGTATGTATATAGACTCAGAGGAACCACAATGAAATTCTGGAAGCCTTTTGTAGAAATTGATTATCTCATTTTACATTGTATGTGAAAATGTAATATAATATCATAAAAGCAATTTTAGTGAAAACTGTTATAAATTTAGTAATCAAGACAGTTTGGTATTTCAAAATGATAGACCTATACAGGTATGAAACAGAATGGAGAGTCCAGAAATAGGCCCACATATTTATGAGCAATTTACTTTAACAAAGATGACAAGGCAATTTAATAAAGAAGTAAGTATTTTAATGAGTAATGTTCAATATAAATAATTAACCCTTACTGAAAATCTTATACAAAATTACCTCAAAATGGATCATAGACCCAAATGTAAAACTCAAAATTATAACATGTGTAGAAGAAAATATAAAAGAATGATACTGCCTAGCTTTTCTTCTAGGTTTTTTATTGTTCTAGGCCTTACCTTTAAATTTTAATCCATTGAGTTAATTTTGTGTAAGGTGTAAAAGGGGTACAGTTTCAGTTTTCTGCATATGGCTAGCCAGTTTTCCCAGCACCATTTGTTAAATAGGGAATCCTTTCCCCATTGCTTGTTTTGTCAGGTTTGTCAAAGATCAGATGGTTGTAGACGTGTGGTGTTATTTCTGAGGCCTCTGTTCTGTTCCATTGGTCTATATATCTGTGTTGGTACCAGTACCATGCTGTTGGGATTACTCTAGCCTTGTAGTATAATTTGAGGTCAGGTACTGTGATGCCTCCAGCTTTGTTCTTTTGCTTAGGATTGTCTTGAATATATGGGATCTTTTTTGGTTCCATATGAAATTTAAAGTAGTTTTCTAATTCTGTGAAGAATGTCAATGGTAACTTGATGGGAATAGCAGTGAATCTATAAATTACTTTGGGCAGTATGTTCATTTTCACAATATTGATTCTTCCTATCCATGAGCATGGAATGTTTTCCCACTTGTTTGTGTCCTCCCTTACTTCCTTGAGCAGCAGTTTGTAGTTCTACTTAAAAAGGTCCTTCACATCCCTTGTAAGTTGTATTCCTAGGTACTTTGTTCTCTTTGTAACAATTGTGAATGGAAGTTAACTCATGATTTGGCTGTTTGTCTATTATTGGTGTATAGGAATGCTTGTGAGTTTTGCACATTGATTTTATATCCTGTGACTTTGCTGAAGTTACTTTTCAGCTTAAGAATATTTTGAGCTGAGACAAAGAGGTTTTCTAAATATACAGCCATGTCACCTGCAGACAGAGACAATTTGACTTCCTCTCCTCCTATTTGAATACCCTTTATTTCTTTCTCTTGCCTGATAGCCCTAGCCAGAACTTTCAATACTATGTTGAATAAGAGTGGTGAGAGAGGGCATCCTTGTATTGTGCCAGTTTTCAAAGATAATGTTTCCAGCTTTTGCCCATTCAGTACGATATTGGCTGTGGGTTTGTCAAAAATTGCTCTTATTACTTTGAGATACATTCCATCAATACCTAGTTTATTGAGTGTCTTTTAGCATGAAAGGGTGTTGAATTTTATCGAAGGCCTTTTCGGCATCTGTTGATATAATCATGCAGTTTTTGCCATTGGTTCTGTTTATGTGATGGATTACATTCATTGATTGGCGTATGTTGAACCAGCCTTGTATCCCAGGGATGAAGTCAACTTGATCGTGGCAGATAAGCTTTTCAGTGTGCTGCTGGATTCGGTTGGCAGTATTTTATTGAGGATTTTCCCATCAATGTTAATCAAGGACATTGGCCTGAAATTTTCTTTTTTTGTTGTGTCTGCCAGGTTTTGGTATCAGAACAAGGCTGGCCTCATAAAATGAATTACAGAGGAGTCCNAAAAAAAAAAAAAAAAAAAAAAAAAAAAAAAAAAAAATGAAGAAAAGATAACACTTCTAAACTCATTCTATGAAACCAGGATTACCTGGATCCTAAAATCAGATGGAGACATCATGATGACAAAAACAATAACAATAAAAAATACAGAACAACATCCCTTTAAATATAAACTCAAAAATTTTTAAAGAAATACTAACAAATGAATCTAGCAACATAAAAAATGATTATACACCATGACAGGTGAGATTTATCCCAGAAATTCAAAGTTGGTGCAACACACGAAAATCAACTAATGCAATACAACACATTATTAAAATAAAGGCCAAAAACACATGGATCGTCTAATAGATGCAGAAAAAACATCTGACAAAATCTTACACATTTCATGATAAGAATACTCAAGACAAATGAATACAAGGGACATTCATCAAACTCATAAAGGGTATCTTTGAAAAAACACACAGCTAACAAGCCCACTTAATGGTGAAAGACTGAACATTTTCCCTCTAAGATCAGGGAGAAGATAAGCATCTTTGCTTTTGCCATTTCTATTCAAAATTGTAGTGGAGATTCCAGGAAGGATAAATATGCCAGAAAAAAAAAGCATTCATATTGAAAAGGAAGAAATAAAATCATTTTTATTTGCAGATGGCATAATTTTTATACAGAAAAACCTAAGGAATCCACACACAAAACAACTATTTGAGCTAAAAAAACAATTTCAGTAAAGTTTCAGAATGCAATCCATATACAAAATCAACTGTATCTCTATATGCCAGCAATGAACATTCTGAAAATAAAATAAACAATTCCATTTACAATGGCATCAAAATAATACTTAGTATAAGTTAACAAAAGGAATGCCAATAGATTTAATCCAAGAAGGAAAGGTTCTTTTAACACTTAAAAAGCAAGCAACACAATTCACCATATGGACAAAATAAAGGAGAATAACCTTAAGATTATTTCAGTAGATGCTGAAAAAACATTTGACAAATTCCACACGCATTCATGATTAAAAAAAAACTTCCATCAAACTTCAACTGCTAGCAAACTTCCTGATATTGACAAAGGGCATGAATTGAAAACAAAAATGTAGCACTAATATCATACTTAATGGTATAATATTTAATTATTTATCCAAGATCAAGCATGTAGGGTGTCCTATTCAACATTATTATAAAGATGCAAGCTATTGCAATAGAGCAAGAAAAAGAAATAAAAGACATAAAGATTAGGAAGGAGGAAATAATACTAGAACTTTCTGTACTTAAAGATGATAGCGTTATTTACATAGATTTTTCTATGTAAAGAATAGAAAATCGACAACATAACTACTTGAGCCAATAAATAAATTTAGCAAAGTCACAGATACAAAGTGAATATATGAAAATAATTGCAGTAGCAACAAGCAATGGCACTACTAGCAAAAAAATTAAAAATAAAATTTTAAGGATCTCATTCATGGTTGAAACAAAAAAACCACAAGATACCTAGAAATAAATCTAACCAGATATCCAAGTCTTCTGCACTAAAAACTACAAAATATTATTGAGAGAATTTGAAGAATACCTTAAAATGGTATTTCTCCCCAATGTATGTATATAGACTCAGAGGAACCACAATGAAATTCTGGAAGCCTTTTTGTAGAAATTGATTATCTCATTTTACATTGTATGTGAAAATGTAATATAATATCATAAAAGCAATTTTAGTGAAAACTGTTATAAATTTAGTAATCAAGACAGTTTGGTATTTCAAAATGATAGACCTATACAGGTATGAAACAGAATGGAGAGTCCAGAAATAGGCCCACATATTTATGAGCAATTTACTTTAACAAAGATGACAAGGCAATTTAATAAAGAAGTAAGTATTTTAATGAGTAATGTTCAATATAAATAATTAACCCTTACTGAAAATCTTATACAAAAATTACCTCAAAATGGATCATAGACCCAAATGTAAAACTCAAAATTATAACATGTGTAGAAGAAAATATAAAAGAATGATACTGCCTAGCTTTTCTTCTAGGTTTTTTATTGTTCTAGGCCTTACCTTTAAATTTTTAATCCATTGAGTTAATTTTTGTGTAAGGTGTAAAAAGGGGGTACAGTTTCAGTTTTCTGCATATGGCTAGCCAGTTTTCCCAGCACCATTTGTTAAATAGGGAATCCTTTCCCCATTGCTTGTTTTTGTCAGGTTTGTCAAAGATCAGATGGTTGTAGACGTGTGGTGTTATTTCTGAGGCCTCTGTTCTGTTCCATTGGTCTATATATCTGTGTTGGTACCAGTACCATGCTGTTGGGATTACTCTAGCCTTGTAGTATAATTTGAGGTCAGGTACTGTGATGCCTCCAGCTTTGTTCTTTTGCTTAGGATTGTCTTGAATATATGGGATCTTTTTTGGTTCCATATGAAATTTAAAGTAGTTTTCTAATTCTGTGAAGAATGTCAATGGTAACTTGATGGGAATAGCAGTGAATCTATAAATTACTTTGGGCAGTATGTTCATTTTCACAATATTGATTCTTCCTATCCATGAGCATGGAATGTTTTCCCACTTGTTTGTGTCCTCCCTTACTTCCTTGAGCAGCAGTTTGTAGTTCTACTTAAAAGGTCCTTCACATCCCTTGTAAGTTGTATTCCTAGGTACTTTGTTCTCTTTGTAACAATTGTGAATGGAAGTTAACTCATGATTTGGCTGTTTGTCTATTATTGGTGTATAGGAATGCTTGTGAGTTTTGCACATTGATTTTATATCCTGTGACTTTGCTGAAGTTACTTTTCAGCTTAAGAATATTTTGAGCTGAGACAAAGAGGTTTTCTAAATATACAGCCATGTCACCTGCAGACAGAGACAATTTGACTTCCTCTCCTCCTATTTGAATACCCTTTATTTCTTTCTCTTGCCTGATAGCCCTAGCCAGAACTTTCAATACTATGTTGAATAAGAGTGGTGAGAGAGGGCATCCTTGTATTGTGCCAGTTTTCAAAGATAATGTTTCCAGCTTTTGCCCATTCAGTACGATATTGGCTGTGGGTTTGTCAAAATTGCTCTTATTACTTTGAGATACATTCCATCAATACCTAGTTTATTGAGTGTCTTTTAGCATGAAAGGGTGTTGAATTTTATCGAAGGCCTTTTCGGCATCTGTTGATATAATCATGCAGTTTTGCCATTGGTTCTGTTTATGTGATGGATTACATTCATTGATTGGCGTATGTTGAACCAGCCTTGTATCCCAGGGATGAAGTCAACTTGATCGTGGCAGATAAGCTTTTCAGTGTGCTGCTGGATTCGGTTGGCAGTATTTTATTGAGGATTTTCCCATCAATGTTAATCAAGGACATTGGCCTGAAATTTTCTTTTTTTGTTGTGTCTGCCAGGTTTTGGTATCAGAACAAGGCTGGCCTCATAAAATGAATTACAGAGGAGTCCGTCTTTTTCTAATATTTGAAATCATTTTAGAAGGAATGGTACCAGCTCCTCTCTGTACTTCTGGTGGAATTCGGCTGTGAATCTGTCTAGTCCTGGACTTTTTTTGGTTGGTAGGCTCTTAATTGCTTCCTCAACTTCAGAACATTTTATTGGTCTAATTCAGGGATTTGACTTCTTCCTGGTTTAGTCTTGGGAGGGTGCTTGTGTCCAGGAATTCATCCATTTCATCTAGATTTTCTAGTTTATTTGCATAGAAGTGTTTAAAGTATTCTCTGATGGTAGTTTGTATTTCTGTGGGATCAGTAGTGATGTCCTCTTTATCATTTTTTATTGTGTTTATTTGATTATTCTCTCTTTTCTTCATTAGTCTGGCCAGCGGTGTATCTATTTTGTTAATCTTTTCAAAAAACCAGCTCCTACATTCATTGATTTTTTGGAAGGGTTTTTTGGGTCTCTATCTCCTTCAGTTCTGCTCTGATCTTAGTTATTTCTTGTCTTCTGCTAGCTTTTGAATGTGTTTGCTCTTGCTTCTCTCGTTCTTTTAATTGTGATGCTAGGGTGTCGATTTAGATCTTTCCTGCTTTCTCATGAGGGAATTTAGGGCTACAAATTTCCCTCTAAACACTGCTTTAGCTATGTCCCAGAGATTCTGGTACATTGTCTCTTTGTCCTCATTGGTTTCAAAGAACTTCTTTATTTCTGCCTTAATTTTATTTACCCAGTAGTCATTCAGGAGCAGGTTGTTCAGTTCACATGTAGTTGTGTGGTTTTGAGTGAGTTTCTTAATTCTGAACTCTAATTTCATTGCACTGTGGTCTGAGAGACTGTTTCTTATGATTTCTGTTCTTTTGCATTTGCCAATGAGTGTTTTACTTCCACTTATGTGGGCAATTCTAGAATAACTGTTATGTCATGCTGAGAAGGATGTATATTCTGTTGATTTGGGGTAGAGAGTTCGGTACATGTCTATTAGGTCTGCTTGGTCCACATCTGAGTTCACGTCTTGAATATCCTTGTTAATTTTCTGTCTCGTTGATCTGTCTAATATTAACAGTGGGTTGTTAAAGTCCCACACTATTATTGTGTGGGAGTCTGTCTCTTTGTAGATCTCTAAGAACTTGCTTTAAGAATTGGATGCTCCTGTATTGGATGCATATATATTTAGGATAGTTAGCTCCGTTATTGTGTTGATCCCTTTACCATTATGTAATGCACTTCTTTGTCTCTTTGTCTTTTGTTTTATCTTTGTTGGCTAAAAGTCTGTTTTATCAGACACTAGGATTGCAACCCTTGCTTTTTTTTTTTTTTTTTTTTTTNTGCTTTTCATTTGGTTGGTACATATTCCTCCATCCCTTTATTTTGAGCCTATGTGTGTCTTTGCACATGAGATGAGTCTCATGAATATAGCAAAAGATGGATCTTGACACTTTATCTAATTTGCCAGTCTGTGTCTTTTAACTGGGGCATTTAGCCCATTTACATTTGAGGTTAGTATTGTTATATGTGATTTTGATATTGTCATTATGATGCTAGCTGGTTATTTTGGCTACTGGTGGGATGCAGTTTCTTCATAGTGTCCATGGTCTCTACATTTTGGTAAGGTTTTGCAGTAGCAAGTACTGATTTTTCCTTCCCCTATTTAGTGCTTCCTTCAGGAGCTCTTGTAAGGCAGGCCTGGTGGTGACAAAATCCCTCAGCATTTGATTGTCTATAAAAGATTTTATTTCTCCTTCCCTATAAGCTTAGTTTGGCTGCTATGAAATTCTGGGTTGAAACTTCTTTTCTTTAAGAATGTTGAGCATTTGCCCCCACTATCTTCTGGCTTGTAGGGTTTCTGCAGAGACATTCCCTGTTAGTCTGATGGGCTTCCTTTTGTAGGTAATCGAACCTTTCTTTCTGGAGTATCTTTGTGGTGTTCCCTGTATTTCCAGAATTTGAATGTTGACCTGACTCACTAGGTTGGGGAAGTTCTCCTGGATAATATCCTGCAGGGTGTTTTCCAACTTGGTTCCATTCTCCCCCTCATTTTCAGGTACACCAATCAAATGTAAATTTGGTCGTTTCACACAGTCCTATACTTCTTAGAGGCTTTATTCATTTATTTTCATTCTTTTTTTCTCTAATCTTGCCTTCACATTTTATTTCATTAAGTTGAGCTTCAATATCTGATACACTTTCTTCTGCTTGATCGATTCGGCCATTGATACTTGTGTATGCTTCATACAGTTCTCATCCTGTGTTTTTCAGCTCCATCGGGTCATTTATGTTCTTCTCTAAACTGGTTACTCTAGTTAGCAGCTCCTATAACCTTTTATCAAGGTTCTTAGCTTCCTTGCATTGGGTTAGAACATGCTCCTTTAGCTCAGAGGAGTTTGTTATTATCCATCTTCCGAAGTCTACTTCTGTCAATTCATCAAACTCATTCTCCATCCAGTATTGTTCCCTTGCTGGCAAGGAGTTGTGATCCCTTGGAGGAGAGGAGGCAGTCAGTTTTTTGAATTTTCAGCCTTTTGGACTGGTTTTTCCTCATCTTCATGGATTTGTCCTTTGATGTTGGTCTTTGATGTTGGTGACCTTTGGATGGGATTTTTCCATGGACGTCCTTTATGTTGATGCTATTGCTCTCTGTTTGTTAGTTTTCCTTTTAAGAATCAGGCCCCTATTCTGAAGATCTACTTGAGTATGCTGGAGGTTCACTCCAGACGCTGTTTGCCTGGGTATCACCAGTAGAGCCTGCAGAACAGCAAAAATTGCTGCCTACTCCTTCCTCTAGAACCTTCTTCCCAGAGCGACACATGCCAGATGCCAGGCAGAGCTCTACCGTACGAGGTGTCCGCTGACCCCTGCTGTGAGGTATCTCTCATGCAGGAGGTACGGGGGTCAAGGACTCAACTGAGGAGGCACTCTGTCTCTTAGCAGAGCTCAAGTGCTGTGCAGGGAGATCTGCTGCTGTCTTCAGAGCTGGCAGGCAGGAAGGTTTGTATCTGCTGAAGCTGTGGCCACAGCTGCCCCTTCCTCCAGGTGCTCTGTCCCAGAAAGATGGGAGTTTTTATCTGTAAGCCTGTGACTGGGGCTGCTGCCTTCCTTTCAGAGGCGCCCTGCCCAGAAGGGAGGAATCTAGAGAGGCAGTCTGGCTACAGCAGCTTTGCAGCACTGTGGTGGGCTCCATCCAGTTCAAACTTCTTGGAGGCTTTACTTATACTGTGAGGGAAAAAACACCTACACAAGCCTCAGCAATGGTGGATGGCCCTTTCCCCACCAAGCTCAAGTGTTGCAGGACAACTTCAGATGGCTATGCTGGCAGCAAGAATTTGAAGCCAGAGAATCTAGGAAATACAATTCAGGACATAGGCATGGACAAAGACTTCATGACTAAAACACCAAAAGCAATGGCAACAAAAGCCAAAATTGACAAATGGGATCTAATTAAACTAAAGAGCTTCTGCACAGCAAAATAAACTATCATCAGAGTAAAAGGGCAACCTACAAAATGGGAGAAAATGTTTGCAATCTATCCACCTGACAAAGGGCTAATATCCAGAATCTACAAGGAATTTAACAAATGTATGAGAAAAAACAAACAACCTCATCAAAAAGTGGGTGAAGGATATGAACAGATACTTCTCAGAAGAAGACATTTATGCAGCCAAAAAACATATGAAAAAAAGCTCAACATCNTAATATCCAGAATCTACAAGGAATTTAACAAATGTATGAGAAAAAACAAACAACCTCATCAAAAAGTGGGTGAAGGATATGAACAGATACTTCTCAGAAGAAGACATTTATGCAGCCAAAAAACATATGAAAAAAAGCTCATCATCACTGGTCATTAGAGAAATGCAAATCAAAACCAAAATAGATACCATCTCATGCCAGTTAGAATGGCAATCATTAAAAAGTCAGGAAACAACAGATGCTGGAGAGGATGTGGAGAAACAGGAACACTTTACACTGTTGGTGGGAGTATAAATTGGTTCAACCATTGTGGAAGACAGTGTGGGAATTCCTCAAGGATCTGGAACTAGAAATACAATTTGACCCAGGAATCCCATTACTGGGGATATACCCAAAGAATTATAAATCATTCTACTATAAAGACACATGCACACATATGTTTATTGAGGCACTGTTCACAATAGCAAAGACTTGGAACCAACCCAAATGCCCATCAATGATAGACTGGATAAAGAAAACATGGCACACATACACCATGGAATACTATGCAGCCATAAAAAAGGATGAGTTGATGTCCTTTAAAGGGACATGCATGAAGCTGGAAACCATCATTCTCAGCAAACTAACACAGGAACAGAGAAAAGCAAACACCACATGTTCTCACTCATAAGTGGGAGTTTAAAAATAAGAACATATGGGTACAGGGAAGGGAACATGACACACCAGGCCTGTTGGGGGATGTGGGGAAAGGGGAGGGATAGCATCAGGAGAAATACCTAATGTAGATGACAGGTTGATGGGTGCAGCAAACCACCATGGCCCAGGTATACCTATGTAACAAACCTGCACGTTCTGCACATGTATCCCAGAACTTAAAGTATAATAATAAAACAAAAATAAAGAAATAATTTTTTGAAAAGAAAATTTAAAAAAAGAAAATATTAATAGAAAATTCTTTGTGGCCTTTGAGTAGGCAAACATTTCTTAGAAAGAACACAAAAGCATAAACTATATTTTAAAAAACTAATAAACTGAACTTCATAAACAGACACCAAAATCACTTTACCTCTTTAGTTCTCTGAAAGGCACTATTAAGAAATGAAAACAAAGACACAGACTAACAGAAGATATTTGTTACATAGAAAAGAACTCGCATCTTGAATATACAAAGAACTCTTATGAAGCAAAAAATTAAATTAAAATTTAAAAATAAGCAAAAGATCTGAACACTCGAAAAAAGAAAAAAAGATTTATGAGTTGCCAAGAAGCATATGAAATGTTACTACACATCACTTATTATCAGAAAAATGCACATTAAAACCACAAAGGAATACCACTGCACACCCATAGAATAGCTAACAAATAAAAACATAAAAAACAATTGAAAATCTGGCCCCACCAAGCGATACTGAGGATGTGAAGGAACTAGAAGTTTCATACGTTTCCAGTGAAAATGTAAAAGGATAATCACTTTGGAAAACCATTTGATAATTTCTCATAAAGGTAAATTTACACCAATTATATGACCTGGCTGGTCACAGACATCTAACGAAGAAAAAAACATTAAAAATTGTGTTTACACAAAGACTTGTAAATAAATGTTCATAGAAACGTTATTTGTAATAGCTGAAAACTGGAAACAACCTAAATGTCTTTCAATAGATTGAATGGATAAACACATATTTGTACAATGAAATAGTACTAAGCAATAAAAAGAAATGAATTATCAATACATACAACATGGATCAATCTCAAATCATTATGTCAAAATAAAAAGGTCAAACCAAACAAGGTACACAATGAATTCCATTTATTCACGAAAATGCAAATTCATATTTATGGATAGAAAGCAATGATCAGTGTTTGGGTGGAAAGAGGGATATATTATGAAGGAGCCTGAGAAATTTTGCAGGTGCTGGATATATTTTCTCTCTTGATTGCAGTGACACTTTCCTAAGTGTATGCATATGTCAAAATACATCAAATTTTATACTTTAAATATGTTCAGTTTAATGTTGTTCAATTATACAGTACTTTAATAGTTTTAAAAAATACTTACACCTCTCCATTATCTCATGGAATGTCCCAGAAATAACAGCTATCTTAAATTTAGTGTTTCCCTTTTACATGCATTTTTTTTGAAATAAGTATTACACATAGTATAATGGTTACGTACAGGCACTGTAAAGCCAGACAACATGAGCTGTAAATCTGTCTCTATCACTTAATAGCTTTGTTTCTTTAGAAAAATTAATTCATTTTTATGTGCCTCAATTTACTCATTGTAATGGGATGATAATAGTACTTTTTTCACAGGGTCATTGTGAGTATTAAGTGACTGAATTTATATAAATAGCTAGAAGAGTATCTGTCAAATGGTAAATTATGGTTATGCCATATACTAGAAAACTTGGTAGATATTAAATTGAACATGAAAGAATTGTTAATAACATGGAACATAAGGCAAAATATATTAAGGATGGTTAGAAATATGGGCTCTGGTTTATCCATGTTGTCCCAAAGGGTAAGATCTCCTTTTTAAAGGCTGAATAATATTCCATTGAATAATATCCTATAATTTTGTTGTCTATTCATCCATCAACAGACACCTTGGTTAAGTAAGTTAGACACAAAAAGAAAAATACTGCATAATCTCACTTATATATGGAATCTTATTTTTAAAACTTGAATACATAGAAACAAAGAGTAGAATGGCAGTTACCAGATATGGGGGTGGGGTCAGGGAATGAAGAATGGGGAGATAAAGATCAAAAGTATAAAAAGTTGCAGTTATGTAGGATGAATAAGTCTAGAGACATAATGTATACCATGAGGACTATAGTTAATAATATTGTATATTGAAAGTTTGCGGCCGGGCGCGGTGGCTCAAGCCTGTAATCCCAGCACTTTGGGAGGCCGAGACGGGCGGATCACGAGGTCAGGAGATCGAGACCATCCTGGCTAACACGGTGAAACCCCGTCTCTACTAAAAACTACAAAAAACTAGCCGGGCGAGGTGGCGGCACCTGTAGTCTCAGCTACTCGGGAGGCTGAGGCAGGAGTTGACGTAAACCCGGGAGGCGGAGCTTGCAGTGAGCTGAGATCCGGCCACAGCACTCCAGCTTGGGTGACAGAGTGAGACTCCGTCTCAAAAAACAAAACAAAACAAAACAAAACAAAACAAAAAAAAAAAAAAAGAAAGTTTGCTGAGAGTAGATTTTAGTAGCTCTTACCGCCAAAAAAAAGTAACAGATATGTCAATTTTCATGATTATAGAAACCATTTCACTATATGTATGTATATGAAAACAGCAAGTTGCACATCTTAAACGTACAATTTTTTCTAAAAGATGAATATGGGCTTTGGGTTAGACCACTTGGATTCAATCTCAGCTCTACCACTTATTATCTGGGTCATCTTGAGTATGTTTCTTGTTTCTTACTTTCTTTGTGCTTTAGTTTTTTCATCTTTAAAAGATGAATAATGACAGCACTTTCTTCTTAGGGTTGAATTAAACAACTTGACATAAAATCATGTGGAGTAGTGTTCTCAGCACAGAACAAACATTCAATAACATTAACTATTAGTAGTAGCATACATTCAGAAGTAATATATAGTTGCCTCCAATAATTCAGTGTTACATCTTCAAGTAAAAGTAACATATATTAAACGTAAGTTAACGGTTTGTATTTTTTTGATTTATTCAGACTCATAGGAGAAACATTTTTTATCTTTGCCAAAAGATACTGTAAATTCACTGGACATAAGCCTACTCTTCATTGTTATTTGTCACCTATTTCTCTGTTCTTTTATTCATTCCTAACATGTTTTCATCAATTTAGATAACTCAGTGAGAATATCCTATGGATTTCATTTGAAAAGACTGCACTTAACAATAACTAATGTGCCTTTTGTAAACTCCAAGCTTAAAGAGGCCCAACAGTTTATTTTTGCTATTAATTTCCACTGCACCTTTTCTCATGTTAACACCTTGTCTCATTTAGCAATTCTTTAACATGGATAGTTCTATCCAATTCATTGACAGATTCATTTTTGATCATTTTATTTTAATGTTTTATAAGTATCAAAATATTAATATATCCACATTATTTGATCATTTACATACTAATAGTAGCTGTAATAAACTAATCCAAGCAAATTTTTAAATCAGTAGCTTTTATGTTTTAAGAAAAAATTCTTTGAATATTTATATATACCATATACATATACATACACACACACACATAAACAGATTTTATTGTGAAAAAGCATGATATGTTGATCAATAAAAGACTTTCAAGCAAAAAAAAATACTGCATTTTTAGGATAATTCTTTGGAGAAACTAATAAGGAAACTATGAGTCTTGTACAAACGGGGAACAACGTAAAATTTCTGCTTAGAAAAGTCTCCTCATTTATTTTTTAAGAGATAGGGTATTTGTATATTGCTTAGGCTGGACACAAACTCCTGAGCTCAAGGGACGTCCTGCCTCAGCCTACAGAGTAGCTGGGAATACAGGCATGTGCCACTATGCCTGGCTTTACTTCTAAATGGATTTTAACCACCAGTAGCTACATAGTATTTACCATATGCCAAACACTCCTAATGGCACTCTTCTAAACACTCTTCTAATTGCCAAATTAACTTAACATATTTAAACAGCATGACTATCCCAAGACGTAGACTGTGTTAGCCATTTCATTTTAATACGTGGAAACTGAAATACTGAGAGATTAAATAATTTACTTAAGGTCATAAAGCTAAGGAAGTAATTCACAGAAACTGAATGTGAATCCAGGTACTCCTGCGTGAGTGCCTGATATTTTAAAATAGATTTTAGGGTGAAAGAGCAGTTTTGTAACATGGATATATTGCATAGGGGTGAAGTCTGGATTTTCAGTGTAGCCATCACCTAAATAGTGTAAATTGTACTGATTAAGTAATTTATTTCCTCTCGCCCCCTCCAAAGCATCCACTCTTACAATTCTCCAATGTCTATTATCCTATACATTGGAGAATGTCCATGTATACACATTATTTAGCTCCTACTTATAAATGAAAACGAGGTGCTTGACTTTCTATTTCTGAGTTATTTCACTTAAGATAATGGCCTCCAGTTCCATCTATGCTGCTACAAAATACATGGCTGTACTGTTTGTTATAGTTGAGTAGTATTTACATATATATATATATACACACACACACACACATATATTCACACATACACACACAAATACTTACACATCACATTTTCTTTGTACAATCATTCATTGATGGATTCTTGGATTGATTCCACTATCTTTGCTATTGTAAATAGTGCTGCAATACAACTACAGGTTCATTTTTTATTAAATTATTTCTTTTCATTTGGGTAGATACTTAGGAATGGGGTTGCTGGATTCAGTGGTAGCTCTATTTTTAGTTCTTTGAGAAATCTCCATACTGTTTTCCATAGAGATTGCACTAACGTACTTTTTCACTAATAGTGTATAACCATTCTCTTTTCTATGCGTCCTCACTAGCATCTATTATTTTTTGAATTTTTATTTAATTTTTTTAAATGTTTTCAATTATAGTTCTGGGATACATGTGCAGAACATGCAGGTTTGTTACATACACATGCCATGGTGGTTTGCTGCACCTATCAACCCATCATCTACATTAGGTATTTCTCCTAAGGCTATCCCTCCCCTTGCCCAACAACCCCCAACAGTCTTTGGTGTGTGATGTTCCCCTCCCTGTGCCCATGTGTTTTCATTGTTCAACTCCCACTTATGAGTAGGAACATGCGGTGTTTGGTTTTCTGTTCTTCTGTTAGTTTGCTGAGAATGAAGGTTTCCAACTTCATCCATGTTCCTTCAAAGGAAATGAACTCATCCTTTTTTATGCATAGTATTCCATGATGTATATGTGCCATATTTTCTTTATCCAGTCTATCATTGATGGGCATTTCAGTTGGTTCCAAGTCTTTGCTATTGTGAACATTGCCACAATAAACATATGTTGCTTTATAGTACAATGTGTCTTTATAGTAGACATGTGTCTTTATAGTAGAATGATTTATAATCCTTTGGGTATATACCCAGTAATGGGACTGCTGGGTCAAATGGTATTCTGGTTCCAGATCCTTGAGGAATCGCCACACTGTCTTCCACAATGGTTGAACTAATTTACACTCCCACCAACAGTGTAAAGCATTCCTATTTCTCCACATCCTCTCCAGCATCCATTGTTTCCTTTTAATGATCACTGTTCTAACTGGCATGACATGGTATCTCACTGTGGTTTTGATTCGCATTTCTCTAATGACCAGTGATGATGAGCTTTTTTTCATATGCTTGTTGGCTGCATAAATGTCTTCTTCTGAGAAGTATCTGTTCATATTTTCACCCACTTTTGATGAGGCCGTTTGTTTTTTCTCATACATTTGTTTAAGTTCCTTGTAGATTCTGGATATTAGCCCTTTTGTCAGGTGGATTAGATGCAGAAATTTTCTCCCATTTTGTAGGTTGCCCTTTTTTACTCTGATGATAGTTTTATTTGCTGTAAGAAGCTCTTAGTTTAATTAGATCCCCCATTTGTCAATTTTGCTTTTGTTGCCGATTGCTTTTGGTGTTTTTAGTCATGAAGTCTTTGCCCATGCCTGTATCTTGAATGGTATTGCCTAGGTTTTTTCTAGGTTTTATGGTTGTTTAGGTCTTAGGTTAACCTTAATCCATCTTGAGTTAATTTTTTGTATAAGGTGTAAGGAAGGGTCCATTTCAGTTTTCTGCATATGGCTAGCAGTTTTCCCCAACATCATTTATTAAATAGGAATCCTTCCCCCTTGCTTGTTTTTAGTCAAGGTTTGTCAAAGATCGATGGTTTTAGATGTGTGCATTATTTCCCTGAGGCCTCTGTTTCTGTTCCAATGGGTCTATATATCTGTTTGGTACCAGTACCATGCTGTTTTGGTTACTGTAGCCTTGTAGTACATACATTTGAAGCAGGTAGGCATTGATGCCTCCAGCTTGTTCTTTTTTCCTTAGGATGTGTTGGCTATGCAGCTACTTTTTGGTTCCAATGAAATTTAATAGTTTTTTCTAATTGTGTGAAGAAAAGTCAATAGTAGCTTGCCTGGGAAAAATGAACAATAATCCTCAATAAAATACATGGAAAACCAAATCCACAACACATCAAAAAGCTTATCCATCCACGAATCAAGTCAGCTTCATCCCTGGGATGTCAATGCTGGTTTAACATAATCACTAATCAATAAACATAATTCATCACATAAACATACAGAAACCAGTGACAAAAACCACACGATTATCTTAACAGATGCAGAAAAGCATTCCCAAAAAATTTCACAGTGGCTTCATGCTTAAAAAACTCAGTAAACTTAGGTGTTGATGGAACTATCTCAAAATAATAAGAGCTATTTATGACAAACCTCACAGCTAATATCGATATGAATGGGGCAAAAACTGGAGCATTCCCTTTGCAAAACGAGCACAAAGACAAGGTGCCACCCTCTATTCAACAAGTATTAGAAGTATTGACCAGAGGCAATCAGGCAAGAGAAGGAAATAAAGGGTATTTCAAATAGGATAGAGAGGAATCAAATTGCTCTTTTTGCAGATGACATGATTGTATATTTAGAAAACCCCATCGTCATCAGTCCCAAATCTCCTTAAGCTGATAAGCAACTTCCAAGCGAAATCTCAGGAATCAAAAATTAAGTGCAAAAAAACACAAGCATTCCTATACACAAATAAATAGATGCAGAGGAGCCAAATCATGAGTGAATTCTTTCACAACTGCACCACTGCTCAAGGAAAAAGAGAGGGACACATACATATGGAAAAACATTTCCATGTCATGGATAGGAAGAATCATATTGTGAAATGGCTATTTCCGCAAGATTAATTTGTAGATTCAATGCTATCCCCAGTCAAGCTACCATTGACTTTTAAATAGAGCCCATTCTGACTTTGGTGAGATTTGTATCCATTGTGGCTTAGCAGTTTTATCAGAGTAAGAATATCAAAGTTTTTAATATATCTATATGAGCTACCCCTCTTCATGTGTCCTGACCTCATCTCCTAATTATTTCTACTTTACTTGGCTTCCTTCAAGTAATTGTTCAAATTTCACTTCCTCAATAAGGCCAACTTAACACCATGTTAAATAATGCCAAATACCCTTTTTCTAACATCCCCCGTTCCTTCTCACCTGCCCTAGTTTTCCCACTACATCCAAGTATATTATTAAAATTACTTATTTACTAATGACTATTGTTTATTTCTATCCACTCTAGTAAGAATGTACGTTCCTTTGAGATAAGATCTTCTTGTTTTGTTTATTGTTATATCCGCGAGCAACTGTAGTAGTACTGGCCTAAACTAAGATATTCAATAAATCTCTGTTAGCAAATGTATACATAAAAGCTAACTACAAAAGTTGTTTAAAGTAAAATGAAGTTACAGAGTCATTAAGTAATATATTAAAGCTCTATTGTCAGGCCAGACTTTGTGCAGGGAACCAGAATACAAAAGGAATATATCAGTCCTTGCTTTTCCATGAAGCTTATGATCAAGCTGGAGCAATAGTTCACAAAAGTAGATAACTCCAATCAAAAACATCAGTGCTGTTGGGATGGATAAGAAATGATGGAAGGATGCCCCAGGAGGAAAACCATAAGATGCTATGTAAAGTGGGTGATATGGTTCAGCTGTTTGTCCCCTTCAAATCTTCATGTTGAAATGTGGATCCCAATGTTAAAGTGTGGGGTAGGGTGGGAGGGTGACGCGGGTCATAAGGGAGGATGTCCATGAATGGATTAGCATTGATCCCCTGGCGAGAATTCAGTTCTCACAGCCGTTAGTTTGCACAAGCTCTTATTGCTAAAGAGTGGTAGCATCATCACACTTCTCGTCCATCTTTGGCTCTTGCTCTTACCATATGATGGTCCTGCCTGCCCCTTTACCTTCTGCATGATGCTGCAGAACCCTACCAGAAGCAGATTTGATACCATGCTTTCCTGTATAGCCTACAGAACTAAAAGCCAAGATAAACTCTTTCCTCATAAATTGGGCCCATGCCTCCATGTAGTTATTTACAGCATATGTAAAGAATAAAACCAGACTAATACAATAAAAAATTCATTATATCTAGCACCTAAAGAAAAACTGGTCCAAAATGAAAAAGCCATAAAGAATCTCCCAATAATGGATGCTTTATTGTGAAAACTACTTTTTTCTGTTCCCTTCATGTGACAGTTATTTTGGATTCTCAGTAAACTTAAACTGGCATATGTAAAAATTCTTTTCATATACACTGTGGCTTATTTCTATTAAACTTAACATTATACAGTTGATTCCAGAAAATGAGGGTATCTGCCTTTCCGTCTTTTGTCTGTATATCTTGCTTATTCCAAGAATATAAAGAAGATCCTGTAAAAAAACATTTCCCTCTACAAAAAATTTGTAAACTTTCTATTTTCAGAAAGAAAGACTATATAAAATAATATATTTTTCTTTCCCTATTCTAAAAGTGTCTGTTTGATGCATTTTTTTCCTCCAGATGTCTTACACAGGAGAGTCTGATCTGAAAACTATCTTAAATTATCTAGGAGTGAGACAAAGAACAACATGTAACTAAAAATGTTAATTGAAATGCCCATTCGAATAGGTACATTGGGTCAGGTGGTCCTTGCAAGTGGCCCTCTGCAGCCTCTTTCAATTATGTGATTCTATAAAAGAAGGAAACCCAAATCCTACAAGTAATCATACAAGTGGCTATCACTGGAATAGGAAATAAAGATGAGGAGCCCGTGGAAATAAAGGAGAAAAATAAGAATCTTACTATGTTAGAAAATTAGCAAAGGTCATATGACTTTCCCATTCTACTCAGTCTATTCATTTCCAAAATATCATCTTCTAAAACAAAAGTAACCACAATAATTGGACTTGCTGGGTAGAGAAGATTCTCTTAGAAAACAGTGTTCACCTATGTTAGAGAAATCACTTCTTTTTAGAAATCATTTAGAGCCCTGGATAAGGCAATTTACCAAATAGTGCCTGTCTCCCCAAAGGAGTTAATCTCTCTTTCCATGGCAAATCTGCCTCTTCCTGATAACATGTTTGTGATCATGGCTCACCATAAAAGCTGTGCATTTGCTTCATCAAAAGACTAGGAAGACAAAAAATAAATTTAGTCACCTTGCATCACTGTATTGCAGTCTGTATGTTTAAATAATAACAAGCAATGCAGAACTGTCATTAGTCCTTCCTCCATAAAAGACTGAAAGTAAGATAAAACTTGAAAAAGCCATTTATATGATTTGGTTGTGTCCCCACCCAAATCTCATCTTGAATTGCAGTCCCCATAATCCCCACATGCCATGGGAGGGATCTGATGGGAGGTAATTTAACCATAGAGATGGTTACCCTCATGCTATTCTTGTGATGTGAGTTCTCTCAAGATCTGACGGTTTTGTAAGAGCCTTTCCCCCTTTTGCTCAGCATTTCTCCTTGCTGCTTCCATGTGAAAAAAGGATGTGTTTGCTTCCCCTTCCACCATGACTGTAAGTTTCCCGAGGCCTCTCCAGCCATGGTAAACTGTGAGTCAATTAAACCTCTTTTCTTTATAAATTACCCAGTCTTGGGTATGTCTTTATTAGCAGCATAAGAATGGACTAATACAGCCTTGTTATTTCATAAATATCCTCAAAAATACACATTCTCTAAGACAAAAACTGAAAGGAAAACTGATCCCAGCAATAAGTATCTCCAAATAACAGCATTATAGGTTGAGCATCCCAAATATAAAAATGAAAATCCAAAATGCTCACAAATCCAAAACTCTTCTGAGAACCAACATGATACTCAAAGAAAATGCTCATTAGAGCATTTTGGTTTTCAGATTTTCAGATTTAGGATGCTCAACAGTAAGTATAATGCAAATGTTTCAAAATCTTTTTAAAAATGTAAATCCTGAAACACTTCAGGTCCCAAACATTTGAGATAAAAGATCTTCAATCCGTACTATATTTTGGCTACTACAAGAAGTTTTAAAAAGTCTTGTGTCCTTGGTTCAATCTCCAAGTGTTCACTGAGCACTTGCTACATAGCAGCTATTCTGCTATTCACTAGAGACTCCAATTTGTTTGTACAGAACAGCGATTAAAAGCATATACTTTGGAATAAAACTGCCTGGGTTCACATCACATCTCCATCCCTTTTTAGCTGTGTATTCTTGAATTAGACACTTCATTTCAGTGTTTCTAATTACAAATTCATAGAGTTGTTGTAAGGATCAAATGAGGTGATACGTGCAGAGGTGTGAGAACAGTTGCTGGTGCATGGAAGTGAATAGGCATAAAAGAAGCTATTAATCAATTGAGGGAAGCTAATACATTAGTCAAGATATTTAAAAAGTGTTATAGGGACATAAAATTAAAAGACTAACATACCTGGGGTTGCAAGACTTGCAAAGAGTTAACAGAAGTGACAAGTTACACTTGAAGGATGAGTAGTTTTCCATATGTCAAACGGAAGAAGGCAGAAAGATCATCATGTGACGGAACACGGAGTAATAATGAAAGACGAAGCCAGCTGGACTTCCTGGGTCAAGTGGGGACTTGGAGAACTTTTCTGTCTTACAAGAGGATTGTAAAATGCACCAATCAGCACTCTATAGCTAGGATTGTAAAATGCAACAATCAGCACTCTGTAGCTAGCAAGGGGATTGTAAAATGCACCAATCAGTGCTCTGTAAAATGCGCCAATCAGCAAGATTATAAAAGTAGCCAATTGCAGGGAGGATTGAAAAAAGGGCACTCTGATAGGACAAAAATGGAACATGGGTGGGGACAAATAAGGGAATAAAAGCTGGCCACCCCAGCCAGCAGTGGCAACCCACTTGGGTCCCATTCCACACTATGGAAGCTTTGTTCTTTTGCTCTTCACAATAAATCTTGCTGCCGCTCACTCTTTGGATCCGTGCCACCTTTAAAAGCTGTAACACTAACTGCAAAGGTAGAAGGCCTCATTCTTAAAGTCAGCAAAACCACAAACCCACCAGCAAGAACCAACTGCAGACACAATAAGACAGGATGGCCAGGCCAGGGAATTGCTGGTATGGCCAGAGTCCAATAATGCAAGGGATATCAGAACAACTTGCTGGAGAGGTAGATCAGGGTAAGAAAATAAGGAGCCATTGGAGGCTTTTAAGTGAAAGAGTGGCATTTTGAATTTTATCGTTAAAAGATTTCTCTAGTGGCAGTATAAATATAAAATGAGAGACCTGTAAAAAGCTTGAAATAGGAGCCAGTAATAATACTTAGGACTATATTGCAACAGGCCAAGCAATAATTGATGAAGACTCACATGAAGCAATGAAAGGAAGGAGTGGATTACAAAGATAGAATCTAAAGGTGTTTGTTAAGGGATGAACTCTTCTTCCCACTTGATAATTTTATATAAATACTTAACTGGCTTTCATAGAAAAGAAGGCACAAACCAGTAATATTTATGAAAAACAGTAATACTGAAATTTCCCCTCATCAAAGAATAATGAGATTATCTGAGATATGAGTTAATGATCAACATAGAACTTGAAGAGGAAGTTGGACAATTATTTGGCAGGTTTGGATTAGATAAGCAAAGGTTCCAACCAGAGGTGAATTTATTAAAAGAAGCAAATGAAATTTAAGCTTTAAGTTTCCTCAGTTACAAGGGCCCTTGGAAGGGTTGAGGACTGCCGAGAGCTATGAGTAGGAAGGGAAAGCAAGCCTGTACTTCTTCAAAGCAGTTCTAGTAAATAGCCTAAAGAGACTTCAGCAGAAAGGAACTTGAATCCCCAAGGTACCAGCAAGGTATTGTTATCTCCTTTCTTTTTCTGAAGATATAATTTTATATTCATAATTTGTACGATTTTTCATATAGAGGACTCTCTGAAATTATATAAACTTCAGGCCACATAAAACCTGGAACTGCCCTTGCTTCCAGCCTTCAGGTTTCTTTAGCATTAACAAATGGAGAGAATTTAGTCTAACTTTTGGAGTTGAATATTTTTATCTTGATGTACAGGAATTAATTCTCCAATTAAACAAATAAGGTGATTTCTTTAAAACCTATTAAGAGCTATTAACCAGCAATTAAACATTAAGTACATAATTAATAATTAATGCTTTATATCTCATCATACAATGATGACTAACAATAGGGATTTGAAGGCTGAGTGACATTTTCAAAATCATTCTTCTTCAAAGATTAACAATGCTTTCTGATACATGTTTTTAAGTGGATGTACCATTGATTTTACATTGATCGAATGGCAGTCAAAAGATCTGATTTAGCTCTACGTCTATCATTGATTACCTTTGTGACCTTGGGCCTATGACAGGATAACTTTCTATTCTAACTCCAAAAAGATTCTCACATTAACTTCTCTCCCTTTCCAGTGAATCTTCTTTCACTTAGTCTGTAGTAACTGAGAAAGAAAAAAATTTTATTTGGGGAATGTGAGCCCCTTTAAATTATCAGGCCCAGAGAGGTACTGAAATGTGGCAGCAGTCACATCTCACTCCCCAACTTGAGGTAAGTAATCATTTTGAAGCTGCCTGTTACATGAACTCTATACTGAGTGGTCACCACCAACAGTTTATAAATTAACCTAATAATGCCATATGCTGGGCACATAACTCTTATCGTTTTTTTAACAACGTGTTGCCAATCCCTAATCAATGTTATTGCCACAAATCAATGATAATATCTGAAAAACAACTTTTCTAATTACTACCATTCCTAATTCGTCCTTTCTTTAAAATCTTGAGCCTCTCCTTTGTTTTCCCAGAGCATTCAACAGTGTTACCCAGGCCGTAGTCCTTAACCTTGGCTCAAATAAGCTCTCTATATAAATTTTGCCTCAGTTTATTTATTTAAGTCAGAAAAACAAACTCCTGAATGGCCTTCATGCCTCTTGCCTCTAACCCCAGCAAGCCATTGAGCCTATAATCCCTTTTTTGCTACCTAGAGAACAAAATGCAAAATCAGCCTGCCACATAAAGCCTCTACAATTTGATCTCTAGGTATCTGTATAACTTTATCTACCGTTCGATCTCCTATTTCATTATACAGTTTTATTTACTCTTTCCACAAACATATACAATCTTGGCACATTTCCTCAAGCTATTCCATAGTTTGGAGCCCTCTCACAAGCTATGTCTGGTCATCAAAGCCTTCAGGGCCTTACTCAAATTGCCAGTTTTTCCAAGATTATTTTCCAGAAGAATTAATCTTTCCCCATCATTTTCTCTTATCACTTTCTTTATTATTTATAATATCCATCACATGACAAAGTGATTAAAGACACTAGCGATGAGTCAGAAAGTCATAGTTTCAAAGCTGCGCTCTAACACTCACCAAACCATGTAACTTTGGGCAAGTTACTTAACCTCCATGAAACTCAGCTTTCATTTACTGAATGAATTATGTGCATATGATATCTTCTATATGCGTGGAAACCAGAAGAAATTCAGTGAAGAGGAAGCAGAATAAGCCATCAGAATTCCAGGCCTAAGGCTTCTTTTTTTTTTTTTTTTTTTGTTTTTTTTTTTTTATTAATACTGTTCACAGTTCAGGGTACATGTGCATAACGGTGCAGGTTTGTTGCATATGTACTACCTCTATGCCATGTTGGTGTGCTGCAACCCATCCAACTCGTCAGCCACCACATCCAATTCATCATTTATTGATCTTGTATACACTCCCCAATGGCAAGGCCTCCCTCCTCCCTCCTCCCATGAATAGGCCCCAGTGCGTGATGTTCCCCTCCCCGAGTCAAGTGATGCTCATTGTTTCAGTTCCACCGTATGAGTGAGAACATGCGGTGTTTGGTTTTCTGTTCTTGTGATAGTTTGCTAAGGATGATGGTTTCCCAGCTGCATCCATTGTACCTACAAAGGACGCAAACTCCATCCTTTTTTATGGCTGCATAGTATTCCATCGGTGTATATGTGCCACATTTTCTTTAATCCAGTCTGTCCACAGATGGACAGTTTTTGGGTTGATTCCAAGTCTTTGCTATTGGTGAATTATGCTGGGCAATAAACCATCGTGTACATGTGTCTTTGTAGTCAGAATAATTTGTTCCTTTTTTTTTTGGGGTTTTATTAATACCCAGTAGTGGATGGGCTGGGTCCATATGGTACATCTACGTTCCTAGATCCTTGAGGAATTGGCCCATACTGTTTTCCATAATGGTTGAACTAGTTTACAATCCCACCCCAACAGTCGTAAAAGTGTCCTAAATTTCTCCCAGCATCCCTCCAACACCCACTGTTGTTTCCTGACTTCTAATGATTGCCATTCTAACTGGTGTGAGATGGTATCTCATTGTGGTTTTTGGCTAAGCTTCTTTCTTATTCAATCATGCTTACCAGAGAAGTCCAATAGTTTATATCAGTCAGTAGAGTAAGGGTAGAATAAGAATGAGCAGGGGTAAAAGGTCTCTTACTTGCTTACCCAACCAGTAATAAGGCATTATTCAGTTTTCCACTTTTCTTTGAGATTTTGGTACTCTCAGAAAGTAGCCCAAGAAAAGGGGTATTGGATGATATACTTCAAGAACAAAACCCCACTCTGGACCCCAAACAGTATAGGGCACTCTCCTTTGTTCTTACATCTCATGGAAATGTTCAAGAAGCACTTTCTGAAAGTCATAAAACTTATATATGAAACCTCTTAATGCTGTTGTTTGGAAAGTAAATTAATCAAACCCTATATTTCATAAAATATTTGCTCCACAAGTATTTATTGACTATAAACAGTAGGTCAACATATAATTATTGTTGTGCCTGTAACAGTGAACATGACAGACACAGTCCCTTTGCTTAGGTTTTATGCTTCTCATAGAGAAGATTAACATTAACTGAACCACTTCAAGTGTGATGAGTGTTATAAAGGAGATACATGTCTCTGTTATCATAGAAGCAAACAATAGAGAACTTAATCCAGTTTATGGATAAAAGTAGGCCATTCTTATTAACCGCTGTCAAGGACTGTATGTTTGTATCCCCTCAAAATTCATATGTTGAAACTCTAACCCCAATTTGTCTGTACTTGGAGATAGGACCCATAAGGAGGTAATTAAGATTAAATGAGGTTATAAGGGTGGGGCTCTGATCCAATAGGATTAGTGTTCTTATAAGAAGAGACACCAGAAAGAGCTAGTTTTTTTCTCTCTCTCTCTTTCTCTCTCTCTCTGTCCCCCAAGGAAAAATCATGCGAGGACATGGCAAGAAGGAGGTCAGGAAGGTAGCTCTCATAAGAAACTGAGCACTGCCAGAACTTTGATCTTTGACTCTGCAGCCTCCAAAAATGTGACAAAATAAATTTCTGTTGTATAAGCATGCAGTCCATGGTATTTTGTTATGGCAGCCCAAGTGGATGGAAAGAAGAAGTGAAGAAATGAGGAAAGGAGAAAAAAGGGAAGAAAAGGGAAGGGATGGGTGGGGGCAGGGAAGGGAAGAAGAGGAGGGAAGAAAAGAATAAAATCACTTGTTTTATTATTTTCCTACTAAAATGACATTTTCCTCTCCTTTCAGAATATAATGGACTTCATTGTGTGAAATTCCTGCATATGTGAGACTCTAGGAAAATGCTTACCTTACAAGAAAGATGAATCTATGTTAATATATGTATCTCTCTGAATTACTCTTTCCTATTCCCATAACATTTGGTGAAGCACTTTAAGCTTAGCAAGTGCTATTAAGTGCTTGCTGAGTTCACGTCAAAACTTTTCTGGCTACAAATTGTTTCAAATCTATAAAATGAATATGTATCTGCAAACTAATTGTGAAATAATGCTGTGTTTGAGCCTACCAGAAATCTCCATGGCTTACAACAGTATTTATTCTCAGACTCATAGGTTTGCAGGTTGTGGTCTGGCTGATCTATGCTGGGCTGTGCAGCTCTGTTTTAGGCTGTAGGTAGGCTGTGGTTGGCTCTAGGATGAGGCTGAAACGAGGTATATTTAACATGTCTCTCATATACCTGTTCTTATGGCAAATCACCAGCATGCTAAAGCCAAATTACTCAAAAAAGCACATTTAAGGCCTCTGTTGAAGTCATATCCATTAACGTTCTTTTTTTTTTTTTTTTTTTTTTTTTTTTGAGACAAGGTCTTGCTCTGTCTCCCAGGCTGGAGTGCAGTGGCACGATCTCAGTTCACTGCAACCTCCACCTCCTGAGCTCAAGCAGGCATTCAACTAACCAAAGAAAATCATGTGACAAAGCCCAAAATCAAAGGAGTAAGAATATATATCCTTACTATAGTGAGAAACTGAAAAGAATAAATATTTGCTGAATAATAAGCCACATATTTTATAGAGGTTCAGAAATGATGATCTCTAAGTAAAAAAGGAAACTAAATAAATACTGGATGCTGGTAACAAAAAGGTGATTTGGAGTTTCAGATCATAAGTGGCTTATAGTCTGAAGGCTAGTGGGGCTTGCGGGAGAGACGAATAAGAGAAACACTATAAATATAGGGAAGCAAGTATAATAACAATGATGGTAGAATGATTAATTCTGTGTGGAGGACATTTGAGTTTAAAGGGTAGTAGAAGTTTATCAGATCAAGGTGGTTGGGATTCAGAGAAGATAAATTCTAGGCAAAGGCAAAAATGTGTGCAAAATCACAGATATGTTAACTAGAATGGCATAATTTAAAAGTGGCATTTTTTAGGTGTGGTTTAAGCATAAAATGTATAAAAAATGGCAAAGGAGATACAAGAGTCAAATCTTAACATAAGTCAGGTCTAAAAATATTAAATAGGAAAATAACGTGTTAAAATGTTTACAATTATGGCTCAATAGAGTGGAAGAATGACTGGCAGGATGAGTTTAAGGAATGGCAGAGAGTTCAAGCATAAGACAATAGAGACCTGAACCAAAGCAGTGGCAGTGTGAATGATGAGAAGGAAATATTAACAAACTTATGAAATATTATTGCATATCTTTTTTAATGACTGCAAAGGTCAGGACTTTCTGAGTTGTAAGTGACTTAAACTCAACTCAAGTAAGCATAAGCAAAAACCGGAGGCTCTCAGAAATAAAAAATAAACAAAAATAAAACAAATTACAAGAACCACACAACTCTAAGGACCTTGGGGATGGCACAGATAATTTAAATGTTGTTTACATTTTCTTCCCATCCTTCATCAATGTTTATTCACTTAATTCTCTCCCACTGTAGAAAAGCTTACTACACATGGAGAAGGAATATGGCCACAGAAACCTCCAAATCACATTCTTCTAACTAAAGGCAAGAAAAGGCCTCTCTATTTGCTATATTTTTTTAAAATAAAAACTATTGAGGAAGCCTCTTTTGAACTAACTCAAGTCATATGCCCACCCTACAATACAGTGGCCAAAATACCATGAGTTACCCAAGTTATCTGTTGATCCTCTTAGAGAAAAGTAATCTGTTATAAGTAGAGGAAATGGATAATTATCCAGCCAACCACATCAATCTGTATCAACCACTGTGAGAGTAAAAGACTAGTTGAGGGTGACAAGTTGAGACATCCAGCTTAGCAACTAGAATATTAGTGACATATTAATGATAATAGGTGCTACAGGAAGAAAACAATGTATGAAGAAAAATTGTTAGAAATGTCAAGTTTGACCTTAAACTTAGATTATTCAAATCATGAATTATTCAAATGGAAATATTCAATAACCACTAAACTTTTCTTTGCACAAGATTGGGATATATATAGAGAGAGAAAGAGAATAACAATAGCAATTAATGACTTAGAAGAATAAAGACTGAAATTTCATTTCTGTATTTGACATAAAAACATTACATCCAGGAAATATCTCTTTCCATATGAGAAAGAACACTTGAAAATAATGTATTAGGAGTCTCTGAGGCTATTTTAACAGAAATTTGAACCAATTAAAATGTTTGAAAATATCGATTGAAATGCATATGATTGACATTATTTTATGAAAGGGAAAATAATGCAGCTTAGGTGGAAACAATATAATGTATCTACCAAATACAAGATCTGCTGTCCTCATTGACATTGCCAATTCAGTCAGAGACTAATAAGCCTGTGAAGCTTTCTACTTTCTCAGAAAGTAGAGGGCTGCTCATTAACAGAAAATTTGGTTGAGTCCATCTTAGAAGCCAATAGCCCATATCTTCTGGAAAATTTGCAGGTATCTTATAAAACTCCAAGTATTTGACACTACAGAGGTTCTACTAAGTGTATCAAAACATGACTTATTATTATTATTATACCCATATTCCCAAGGTGAAATAATGTTTTCTGAAAACTCTCCATTTTGAGGTTCAATGAGATATTCCCAGCAACACACACAAAAAAAGAGTATTGAAAAGGGGTTTTGCATAGCCACTCAAATCAAAGCTGACAATTACCTTGATGGAAGAATAAATAATGAAACTTAAGGGTTTTATTAGCCCCAAAGTAGTTTTCAAGTTGCACAAAATGTTCCTTTTCTTCCTATATATTTAAGTATTCCTGCCCTATACATTTAGCCTTCATAAAATATTCAAAATGTTGCTTCCCTCATTGTTAAAAAAAAGTATCTGTTACCAGAAGAAGGAAAATCCATTTTGTAAAATGACGGAGATTACCCAGCATAACTACAATTATATTTTTAAAGGTACAGAAAGAAAATAGAGAGCTGTCATACAATTTAAAGATTTTCTTAAACTACACACTTTGTTTTTCTACAGAGGATGTTTAAGATGAGAAATAGACCTTGAGGGTCTTAGATAGGCCTGAGGCAATATAAAAAAGGTCAAACATTCTGCTAAAATGCACCTCTATCTTCAGAACAACTTAGCAGCCAGCTTGCAATGACTCCTTATTTACAGCTATTTTTCCCAGAGGAAGTGCACTTGAGTGTGGGCCTCTATTAGTTTGTAATGAGCTTGCCAGGAATGATACAGGAAACAAATTTGTAATGATGTTTTATACCCAGCTCAGAAATGTGATGACACACTCTTTAGGTGAGGTAGACAGGAATATGGGGCAGAGAAGGGATGTGGGGAGAGAAGAGGGAAGAAAAACAAGAAGAGAAAAGGCACCTAGCAATAGTGAGCCATCTTCCTCTTCTGCTCCTAATAAGCAGCCAAATAGAATGGAATTGAGGAAGAACTGAGTTGCCAGTATAGTTTGGAAGACTCAGGAATTATTCAGCTCAACTGTCCATTCCTAGTTCAGGGGCCTTCAAAGGGCAGGCTTGTACTCTCAAATGAAACCATTCTAAAACAAAACAAAACAACAAAAGAAAAGAAACAGCCCTGAACCTGTCACAGATTAGTTACAAAACGTCAAATGCTTCCCCTATTCACTAGGGTGCCTCCATATTGTATGTTCACTTATATGATCCTAATGTGCCTCTCTCCATACAGAAAAGTGCACACAATCATGAACCGAGGAGGGCAGAGAATTAAACCTTATCTAAGAGTTGTCAATAAATCTATTGTTAGAGATACAAGTGAATAGAAGTAGCAGAGGCAATCTTTGTCTTTTAAAGAGATAGTTTTCAAAAGAGAATTACACAAAGTGCTCCTCTGTTTTGTCAATATGCTGCCAGGTTTTGAAATGCTATTTTCATACAAACAATAAAATCTTGACAAGTAAGCAGCAGAAAATCACTAAATACACTTGCAGCTGCATTTCAATCTATACAAATTCTTTAAACAAAAACAACCAAAGAACAGCCTGGCCTAGCAAAATTACTTTACCATTTGAGCCTCAAGTCCAAGATAATTAAGAAACTGAATTTTATATTTCCACTGAAATTTTCCAAGAAAAGTTCAAATAAAAAATTAAAATACAGATGAGAAGATATAGTGAAGCTCTACATGTGAATTTCAAGAGCACAAAATCAAGGAGGCAATTTTTTTGACTTTATAATTGAAATTAATCCCCCAAAATCCTCAATTATTTTCTTTCTTAAAAATTTAAGTGAACTCAAAACAATAGGGTTAGTGGGAGGGAAGGTGGACATAAGCAAGAAACTGATGTCAGAAGACCCAGGTTAAACATCTAGCATAACTAGCAGCAATATATATTTGAGGGAAGTCTGAAAAAAGAAACAGATTTTTCCATCATAAAATCAAGAGACTATAAAGTTCTGAATTAGTAAGACTGTGGTAATAGGAATTTTAAAAAATGAGATATATTGACAGCAGCAGGAAACAGATAGCAGCGACCCATCCCTGTCCTAGGCAGACAGGGGCAGGTCCCTGGTGAAACCCAACCTTCAAACAAAAGACAATTTAAAGCCTGAAAATTAGCTGAGCTGCCAGTTCCAGATAGAGTCCACGACCAGAGTGAGAACTTCTATTTCTGTTTTCCCACTTTTTCCTCATTGGTTCTTTCTGGATAATGCTTTTTAACCAATCAAATGATGCCTCCTTCAAGGTTACCTACAGTTGGGGCCTCCTGATTCTAAACCTGTAAAAACCCCGAACTCAGCCACACAGATGGCTTCCCACTTTTGGGCCTCCTCCCACACAGTGAGCTACCCACTTCAGGTCCCCTGTAGTTGGCAAGAGCTTTCCTGTCACTCAATAAAATTATTTTCTGCCTTGCTGACTCTCCAGTGTCTGCATGCCCTATTCTTCTTGGTTGTGGGACAAGAACCCAGAACCCACCAAAGAGCAGGAGCTAAAAAGGGCCATAACACACTCCAGGCCAGCTCACCAAGCTGTGGATGGTGTAAATAAAAAGAGCTGTTACATGCTCTCGTTCACCAGACTAAGGGAGTGAAGAGCTGCAATCCTTCTGGTGGCCCAGACCTCTGGACTCCCTAAGCCAGAACTATGACATGCCCCCATTCAGCCAGCTGCCATCAGGAATGAGAGAGAGAACTATGGCATTCCCTGGGGGCTCAGACCTTGGAACTCCTCAAGGAATGACAGAAGTTGTGACAACCCCTTGAGGCTCTGCAGTTTCTGGAATCTCTGAGTTTTCAGGTACTGCCATGGCCATGTCCCCCTCATCTAGATGCTGGCACCCAAGGTGGAAGTCAGTTGCAGCATGCCTGGTCCAGCCTTGGGTGAAGCGCAGAGCCATGGCAGGCTCAAGATGTGGGCTGGTAGCATAAGCCAAGTACAGCCTGCCAGATCAAGTGGGGAGAGCAAGCCTGGTAGGCTCCAGCAAAGTCCAGGCAGAGGCATCACCTGCCCCATGGAGATTTCTGGCTAGCAAAGTGACACAGAATGAATCCTGTGTCAATATGTGATAGACATTTTTGTGGATAGAATTAATAACATTTATTAATGAATGAAGGTAAGTATAGGGAATATCTTCCATTTGTCCCTCCAGAGCCATTTTCTGCATTCTACTCCCTGCTTTGTGTTGCAAGAGGCTGACCTCTATGGACTACATCAATGGGCTCCCTTACTCTCTAGCTTCTGGTTGGGTTTGGTTAATGGAAGGCACCAGACACAGGTGAAGGACAGGAAGTGTGAGGACAAAGTACTTATACCCTTGGCTCACTCTCTGCCTAGTTACAAGTTGTTGGTTCTTCTACTGAAGACCAAAGCTCCTATCAGGTGTCCTTCTTTACATTGAGTCTTCCCCAGGACACCTATAATCACTTCCTCTCATTTCTCCATCAGTCCCAATATGGGAAATAGTTCTGTATAATTAGCAGCCTAAGAATTCTAAAACATGCCATCTTAATTGCCCTAAACCCCATCATGCTCTTGTGAACAGTCCCAGAATCCTGACTGATATAGTGAGACCATTTTGTAAAACATAAAGCACTGTACAAAGGCTTATTTACATTGTTAGTTTAAAAAATTATGTCAGATATACACAGCAGGTGAATAATAAATATTTGCTGAATTGAATAATAAAGATTACATACAGTTAAGATTTGGGGTCACCTCCTGTTTAAAATATGTTAAATCTCAAAGAAAAAATAGTCATGAAACATATCAATCAGGCATCAAGGCCTTATAAAAGTATAAGCAACAAAAGAAAGCAATCATTTCTAGAAACTCTTTGGTAATTATTTAAAATATCTATTATTCCAGGAAGTACTCTAAATATATGTACCTTTTCATAAAGGTGAAAGGAAAAAAATAGCAACCTTCAAAATTAATACCTTGAAAAGTATAAATATGAAACTGAAAGTAATACCCATGGCTAATTGAGGAGACAGGCAAATTCTCCCCCAAAAAGCAATTGTAAATGTGAATATAAATGACAAAAAGAATAATTTCTTAAAGGTATACAAAAACCAGAGAAATGTTTGAATTTGAAAACTACTTAAGTTCCAGTAAGAATAGAGGGAAATTGACATTCTAGACTGGAGCTGCTCCCATACTTGCCCCCAGGAATATTTGGCCTGAAAAATCCGCTATGTAAGGCAGTCCAAAAGGACCTACAGTAATTTTTCTGCCATGGATGAAGAGGTCTTACTCAATTTGGAAAAGTGATGACCACTTCCAGGGGTATTGTCAGTGGAAATTACTTATCAAAAACTGGCTAGCAAGAAAGGGTAAAGGGTGCAACTCTGGCAGCCTAAAGTACAGACCCGACTGGGGCAAGCATATTCTTGGCTAAGACTGTGTACATCCACAGTGGAGGCAGAGAGACCCAAGTTATTTCAAAACTCTTGGTTTATCACTAAGGATGCACATATGAACATAGGAAAATAGAAAAGGTCTAGCAGAAACTAAAACCCAGAGAATAATTGAAAACAACTTAAATTACAAAAATTATACAAAACTTTAAAAGACAAGCAAAGAAACAAAAATGTAACTCACTCAGATAAAACTTAGGCAATAAAATCTATGAGTGTCTCAGAGCTGTATTTAACAAGCAAAGACTTCAAAGCATCTATAAGCAAACTATGTTTATGAAATAAATTATGATAAATACTAATGAAAAATTAGAGACTCCCAAAAGGATACAAAAATTATAAAATAACCAAATGGAAATTCTAATGTGGAAGAATACAATAACTAAAACAAAAATTCAGTAGAAAGGATAAACAGTAGATTTGGCGCGTGGATTGGAGGTGACGGGATCATGGGGACAGTTTCTCACAAACGGTTTAGCATCATCTCCTTGATGTTGCTCTCATGATAGTGAGTGAATTCTCATCAGATCTAGTTGTTGAAAATTGTGTATCGTCTCCACCCTCTCTCTCTCTCTCTCACTCCTGCTCCCACCATGTGAGATGCCTTGCTCCCCATTTGCCTTTTGCCATGAATGGAAACTTCCTGATTCCTCTCCAGAAGGAGAAGCTGCTATGCTATGCTTCCTGTACTGCTTGCATAACTGTAAACCAATTCGACCTCTTTTCTTTGTAAATTAAACAGTCTCAAGTATTTCTTTATAGCAATGCAAGAACAGACCAATACACTAGCAAATCAAACCTACAAAAAATACTAAAGGGATTCCTTCCTTCACACTGAAATGAAAGGACCCCATATATTAATAATAACTTGAATTCCCAAGAAGAAATACGGAGCATTAACAAAAAGAATGATATAATATGAAAGAAGTATAATCCTGTTTTTGTTTGTAACCTTTTCTTCTGATTTAAAAGATAACTACAAAAAACAATAATTATAAATTTACATTTGTGACCATATGATGTATTAAGATATAATTATACAACGATAAGAATCCAAATAAGGCAGAGAAAAAAGCTATATAGAAACAAAGTTTTGTATACCATTAAAACTTATATTAAGTTGCTATTAATCTGAACTGTATTTTATAAATTAACCTGTCAAGGTTAATCCTCAGAGCTAACACTAGAAAATAACTCAAAATAGTAAAATAAATTTTAAAAAGAATTTAAATGGTACACTAGAATGTTTCTAATAGTATGATAGTAGTGAAGAAATAGAGAAACAAAAGGCATATGATATACATAGCACAAATAATAAAATGATGAGATATAAATTCTACTCTATCATTCATTAAATTAAATGCAAATGGATTAAGCACTCCAATTAAAAGGCATAAATGGCAAAATGGATTAAAAACATGACCCAACACTTCAGATTCAAAGACAGAAGCAGAGCTCAAGTAAAAAAATGCAAAGAGAATATATCACACAAACACCCAAAAGAGACTATGGGTATACAGTAGTGCTCCTTTATCTGCTGTTTCACGTTCCATAGTTTGTTACCTATGATTAACCATGGTCCAAAAATAGATGAGAACAGTATGCTAAGCTATTTTGAGAGAGACAGAAATACCACAATCACACAACTTTTATCGTATTATTACAATTATTCTATTTTATTATTAGTTATTGCTCTCAATCTCTTACTGTGACAAATGTATGGGTTAAGTTTTCTTGTAAGTCTATATGTATAAGAGAAAAACATGGTATATATAGTGTTCAGAATTATCCAAGGTTGGAGGCATCCACTGAGGGTCTTCAAACATATCCCCATCAGAAAAAAAAATTTCCTGATGGAAAATACAATAATTAAAAATATATGCCCATATCAAGAAAGACCCAAAATATATGATGCAAAAACGGTCAGAATTGAAAAGATAGATAATTTAACAATAATTGAGACTTCAATACGTTGCCTAAAATAATTGACAGGGGCAAAAAAAAAAAAAAAAGAAAAAACAGAAGACTGAAACAACAAAAAACTCCAACTAGACCTAACAGAAAACTACAGAACACTGTACCCCAAAACAGGAGAATACACAATCAGTTCAAGTGAACATGAAACATTCTCCAGGACAGATCAGAAATTATGCATAATAAAATCTTAGTAAATTTCAAAGTTTTGAAATAATACACCTCAGACATACTGATCCAGTATCACCCAAGAAGCTCTTAATTTGTTCATTCAATTGATTATTTAATTGTATTAGACACACAGTTCATTCATCAGTATAGCTTCAGCATCTCTGCTTGCATGCCATCAACACTTCCACATGAATGCATTCCTGGACACTGTGCTCATTAGACGAGTATTATTTTACATTATTTAATTACATTGAACTGAATTTTGCCTCTACACATTGGTATGAATAAGGCTTTCTGAATTAATTACACATAAAGTAGAAGGATTTTACTACTGCTTCCATGTGATAAAACTAAATATTCAATGATAACCATCATATTCATATCACCAACTCCTTCAACTACTCAACAAATGTTTTGTTCTCATACATCCTCTTCTGCATAACTGGTCTACTTTATCAATGTCTGGTGCCAAAACCTACACTTATTGTAGATCTGAATAACATAGTACCCTGATCCTTGGTTTACAAAGGTGTCCATGAATGGATTTTTACAACCCAATGTGATAGGTCTTTTATTTTTATATTTAGAATTCACTTCGATCTCCCAAGTAGCACCATGACATTGTGTGGGAAGGTAGGTAGAGGAACCAGATTTTTGATGATGTGCTAAGACTAATTTTGAATATTTTGAACTGTAACTTGTTAAGGTAAGCCAATGACTAACACAAATTCTCATATATCTTATAGATAAAAGAAAATCAATTCTTACTGGATCATTTGAACTAGAAACACACTTGATTCTAAACCAAGCCAGTTATGAGGAAGTGATATATTTCCAAAGACTCTCCTGGCTCCAACAATTAATTGTCTGTAGCTGAGATTGTAAAAGTTGTGTAATATATTGATGATAAACCAAAGGATATGTTAGAGAAACATTATCTATGACTTTATCACGGCCATAAGATACTTAAGTAGGAGCAAGCACAATCCCCTGATAAAAGGTAACAAGAAAACATTTCTAAAGTGAAAAAACACTCTGCTCACTTATCTCACAAATGTAGAAAACAGGTCAGCCATTGACATGGCTGAGGCAAAAACCTAGCATCTCAGGGTTAGTCAAACCCACTTTATGCACACCCTTGACAGAATTATTCAAGGCCTTGATGATTCAGGAATAAATTAATATGATATTTTATTTTCACCTTCCTATCAAGGACTTTTGCTTCATTCCTTTTCCACAAACTCCTCTAAATAAAAGGACATCAGAACTGAGTCCTATGACTGTCCTTTGCTCATTGCTGACTCAGCTTTGCAAATAGCATACCTAAATCTCCAGGTCTTATTACAACCCTACCTCCATGAAATTGTCTCAGCAACACAGCATAGTGAAAATAGGAGCAAAATTTCCAGACATTACCTATTAATGTTGTATGACCGTGGGATAAATATAACATGAGAAATTCTGATGAACAAAGAGATAATAGTGCCTAATCCCATAAGAGCAATTGTGAGAATCTTCTGAGATTACAGGTTAAAACTAATTAATACTGTTGACTTTTTTCCTTTCTTAAGTTTTTCCTAACCCACAATGATCAACTGTATTTAATAGCATTTGACCTCTAAATTAATATTTTTCAACTAATCAGAGATCTTCTAAAATTTTCCATCTCCTTGTCCTTAGATTATTTTGCTCTAATTTTATTACTTAATTTTTTCACAAGATGAAGTCTTGTCTTCCCAACGAAATTGGAAACTTACTGAGGATAGAGATATCGACTGATTTATTGACACATCTTTCACAGTTCCTAGAAGGCAGGCAAATGTTTACTATCATTTGATGCAAATACGTTTCAAAAACTATTCAATACGACACAATAGATTTATTTTTTATCTACAAAATGTTTAATAACAAACTGTATTTGTCAGCGTTCTCCAAAGAAAACTAAACAATAAAAGGAGTGTGTGTGTGTATGCGCACACATGCATGCATGCGTGCACATGCACATAGACTAAGCAAGATTTATTTACTTTTTACTTTTTTAATTATACTTTAAGTTTTGGGACACATGTGCAGAACATGCAGGTTTGTTACATAGGTATACCTGGGCCACGGTGGTTTGCTGCACCCATCAAACCGTCATCTACATTAGGTATTTCTCCTAATGCTATCCCTCTCCTTGCCCCACACCCCCTGACTAGCCCCAGAGGGTGATGTTCCCCTCCCTGTGCCCATATGTTCTTGTTGCTCAGTTCCCACTCATGAGAACATGTGGTGTTTGTTTTTCTGTTCCTGTGTTAGTTTGCTGAGAATAATGGTTTCCAGCTTCACCTATGTCCCTTAAAAGGACATGAACTCATTCTTTTTTGTGGCTGCATAGTATTCAATGATGTTTATGTGCCACATTTTCTTTATCCAGTCTATCATTGATGGGCATTGTGGTTGGTTCCAAATCTTAGCTATTGTGAATACTGCTACAATAAACATGCGTGTGCATGTGGCTTTATGATAGAATGATTTATAATCCTTTGGATATATACCCAGTAATGGGATTGCTGAGTCAAATGGTATTTCTGGTTCCAGATACTTGAGGAATCGCCACACTGTCTTCCACAATGGTTGAACTAATTTACACTCCCACCAAGAGTGTAAAGCATTCCTACTTCCCCACATCCACTCCAGCATCTATTGTTTCCCGACTTTTTAAATGATCACCATTATGACTGGTGTGAGATGGTATCTCATTGTGGTTTTAACTTCCATTTCTCTAATACCAGTGATGATGAGTTTTTTTCATATGTTTGTTGGCTGCATAAAAGTCGTCTTTTGAGAAGTGTCTGTTCATATCCTTCACCCACACTTTGATGGGGCTGTTTTTTTCTTCTAAATGTGTTTAAGTTCCTCATAGATTCTGGATATTAGCCCTTTGTCCGAAGTCAAAAGGACAAAGCTGGAGGCGTCACGCTACCTCACTTCAAACTATACTACAAGGCTACAGTAACCAAAACAGCATGGTACTGGTACCAAAACAGAGATATAGATCAATGGAACAGAACAGAGTCCTCAGGAATAATACCACACATCTACAGCCATCTGATCTTTGACAAACCTGAGAGAAACAAGAAATGGGGAAAGGATTCCCTATTTATTTTATTTTATTTTTTTAATTATACTTTAAGTTCTAGGGTACATGTGCATAACGTGCAGGTTTGTTACATATGTATACTTATGCCATGTTGGTGTGCTGCACCCATCAACTCGTCAGCACCCATCAATTCATCATTTATATCATGTATAACTCCCCAATGCAATCGCCCCCTCCTCCCCCCTCCCAATGATAGGCCCCAGTGTGAGATGTTCCCCTTCCCGAGTCCAAGTGATCTCATTGTTCAGTTCCCACCTATGAGTGAGAACATGCGGTGTTTGGTTTTCTCTTCTTGTGATAGTTTGCTAAGAATGATGGTTTCCAGCTGCATCCATGTCCCTACAAAGGAC
>NW_016805104.1:0-8024 GCF_001698545.2 Rhinopithecus bieti | reverse complement strand
TAAAGTATAATAAAAAAAAAAAAATTTCAAGATTTGACTAAAAAAATTAAAAAAATAAAAAAAGATATCTTTTCTTCTCTTATTTTGACTTAGTTTTCTATCACGAGTAAAGAAATTCTGCAATAATAGCTATGTGAGTTGCTTATTCATTGGATTACAAGTGAAGACAGGTTATGCAAAATCTAGTATAAAGGTATGAAGAAATCGAAATTCTCATGAACTGTTGTTAAGAGTATAAACTTATACTCTTTCCAGAGACTTATGTGACAAAATATAAAAATATACATACCCTTTGACTCAGCAACACCACTTTTAGGAACATAAGGAGACAAGTACACAAGGATCAATACACAGAAAGTTAATTTAAATATCTTTTATAATAGTAATAAATTAGAAATAACCTAAATGTCCTTGAATAGGAAACAATTATAGTTAAGTAATTTATGAGATATACAGACAATGTAATAAAGATGCAGCCATTAAAAATGAAACCTACGATTGATACAGAAATGGAAATATTTACAAGATATTGAGTGAGAGAAAAAAAGCTTTGAAACAAAATAAAAGGGCAATATCATATAATATTTAAGAGCACGTAATCTGGAATTATACAGTCCCAAGTTTTAATCCATAATCTTCCACTTACTTTGGGCAAATCACTTAACTATTCCAGTGCTCTGTGCCCTCATCCATAAAATGGGGATAATGATGGTATCTACCTTGTAACATTGCTGTGTATATTAAATAAGGCAATGTAAGCATATCAGATTTCTATGTGTCTGTAATTTAGTAAGTACTAATTTAAATTTTATTAACTGTTCCAAATTTTAGTTTTTAATATGTAATGGGATCCAAAATAGTTACATAAATGTGCAAATGGATATTTTGTCAAGTATGTACAATTAAATATCTGAATATGGGTATGGGGACTGTTTCTTATTCTATTTATTTTGACATTTCTAAAAGATATATTTTCCCCAAAACCAAAGTTTTTTCTAACAGGTCAAGCTACATTATAACTGAATATTAACCAGTTTATTTTGCTTTAGATTATAATTACCATGTGTCTACATTTCCCACCAAAATACATGCTCCTTGAGGGCGAGGACTATCTAATTCATCACTATATTATAGACTTTTATTTTATCAGTGTCTTACACATCATGGGAATTCAATAAATGTTTGCTGAATGAATGTGTGAACAAATGAATAAAGACTTCAATCTTATAATAACTTACAATAGTATACAGAATATTACCAGAGCATATTATGAGGGGAAAAGTAAAAGATTTATCACTATAGTGGTAAAAGTGTGAGCTCTGGAGTCAGTGAGATCTGGGTTCAAGAGTTCTGACTCTTAATAGTGAATTGGCTTTGGGAAGTATGCATATATTGAGCAAGTATTATATATTACAGTACTGGGTGTACAAAGAAGAGAAAGATAAGGTCCATTCTCTGAGGGAGTTCAGAGCAAAGTGAGAGAAATGGATACAAAAACAACCAATGACAATGCAGAGTAATAGAGTATACATATTATAACCACAAAGTGGTGTGATCAGGAATCTGGTGGAAGCTTAGAAAAAAAGGTGGTCAGTTATGCCTAGGGAGAATCAGCAATATTTGACTTAGATCTGAAAGTGTGAAAGGGTTCAGAAAAATAATTTATTTCTGTCTTTGTTGTCCACAGGCTACCTTTCATCTGGTATCATGCAATGCTTCCTAACTAGTCTCCCAATTCTAGTCTTAAAAATTCTTCCAATATCTTTTCTAGCAGTAGCCAGAAATAACTTCTCAAAATGTAAATAGGTTATATCTCCATCCTCTGTAGAACACTCTAGTGATTTCCTTCTTAAGATAAAATCCAAAATAATCCAGAATCTTTAACACTGCTCAGAGGCCCTTATATGATGAAAGTCCTACATATCACTCTGGCTTCATCTTAGTCTACTGTTCCCTTAGTGTATTACCTGCTAACCTCAAAATCAGCAGGTTCTCTCCATTTCAGAGCTTTTTTGTATGTTTTTCCCTTTGCATGAACTACTCTTCATCAATGCTGTTCACATAACTAACTCCCACTTTGTTTTCAAAATTCATTTTAAATGTCATTTCATCAAAGGAGGTCTTTTCTGACCTCCCCCCCAATATATCCTGTTAGTGCTGATCACACAACATCATACTTTTCATACATAGCACTTTTATCATGATTTTGCAAATGTGTATTTATATATTTGATTATGTGTTTAATGTCTACCTCCTCATAAGTAACATGAGCCTCAGATCATGTCTTGCCCTCACTGTATTTGCAGCATTTAACACAAATACACTTAACACTGTATTTGGCACAGAATATGAGTTCACGAATAGTATATAACTGAAGAGGGAAAATAGCATTATAGCACATGGAACAGTGCTTACTACAAAAGAGGTATTCAATAAATATTTATTAAATGAATTATTTGTTGAATAAGAAAGGACCATATGGTATGAAAAGTGTTTGAAAATAGCATGAGATTTTAAATGCTGGAGCTTAGAGATTGTAGGGTGAAAGTTGAGGAATAAGTCATAAAATGTAAGTTTCCTTTCCCAAGTATCACAAAGTCAGGCACATAACAATTACTTCATAGAAACTGGTGAATTAATTTCATTCATCAGATTTGAAAATAATAATCATTTAGACCCATAAAAGTATTAAAATTTAGCTTTATAACACTGTTTAAATTCCTTGCACAACAGTACTTTTATAGAAATGCAGCATTCCATTTTTTTAAATCCCAGAGTCAAATTGATTCATTTATTTTGTAATCAGGAATAGATTTAAGGAATATTTAAATTTAGCATATCAAAAGTAGTATAGAAATCATTAAAATATATTTAGAATTTAACACACAAACTTTTTACAGCACTTCTTTTGCTCAAGTCAATATCATGTCAGTGGCATACAGCTAAAAAATAAGGATTACATGCAAAGAGCAGTTTTTAATTATGTAGGACACATCTGAAAGGCCCAGCCTAGCACTCCAAAGTTTATGCATACCGCCTTGAAGTCTTCTGTACCTAGGCAAAAACAAAACAAAACAAAACAAAAAACAGAAAATGGCCTTGCCTAGCTATTGGGTCATTTACAATTCCGTGCTTTCATTACCCTATAAAGCTCTGATAAAAATCCTTTCTAGGGAAGAGGAAGGATTCCGGCAATGGTGGTATGTGGATATTAGTAGACACTCTCCCCAGTGAAACAGTAACTTAACTGGTAAAAAAAAAAAAAAAATCAAAAGAAAAATTTTAAGGTATCTATAATTTGTCCCAAGGCATACAGTAAATGGAGAAAAATTTAGTTACAAAGATCTATTAAATCATGCTAAGAACAGCAAGAGCCTGTAGTATTTGACCCACAAGCTGCTCCCATTATCCCTCACCACTGTCTCTCTCCCCAGCTCTCTCATCTAGTTTCACCCTGGCAGGGGAAGATCATCAACATTTCTCATTTTCCCCAAAGCTTAAGGAGTTCTAAGCCAGGCAAGCACATCTGAGACAATCGGGCTCCCTTCCTCCATGCATCCTCCCACTCACAGCATGGAAGTTCTACTCAAGGCAGAGAATGCTGAGTGGGGCTTGCATTGCTCTTGCCCCAGCTACCTTATAGAGTGGAAGTTCTATACCAACATGGGCAATCCAAGAAGACTAGGTGCTGCCACCTCCAACTACCACCCCACCCATAGAACAGAGGTGTCACACAGGCCACTCTCCTCATCTGCAGCCCTAATGCAGTAGCACAGAGATTCTACCCAGGGAGAAAATCAGGCCATAAGAAAAACAGCCACAACTATGAGTAAGGCTGGCCCAGGATACCTGAGTCCCTGAAACTTGTTCCCAAAACTAACATTATTTGGAAGAAAGCATGGAGAATTTCATCCCTAATAGCATTATCAAAACAAGGGCTAACTTGCTGGTAAGCAATAAAGAGGGAGTTAAGAGCTCTAAGATATTAGAAGAAATATGCAGAATGGGAGACCAGGAAGTATTTTATAAGAGTCAATCTAGCAAAGAGACAGGTAGAAGGGCCCTCCTGGATAAGGGAAAGACTCAAAGACTGACAATGCCTTGCCCCTGCAAAGGGGAGTTGGTCTTTAATTGGAATAAACAATTTATACCACATACCACATGTTCTCATAAGTGGGAGCTAAACAATGGGTACACATGAACATAAAGATGTAAACTGTACACACTGGGAACTCCAAAAGGCTTTGGGAAAGTTGGGAGGGAGGCAAGGGTTGAAAAATAACACATATAATATTTACTATTTGGGAAATGGTTATACTACAAGCCCAATCCCCATCAGTATGCAATATATTCATGTAACAAACATGCACGTGTACCCCCTGAATCTAAAATTAAATTAAATTAAATTTAAAAGATGCTGCCAGAATGGAAAAAAATTTATACTCCAGAGCACTACCAAAACATATAGCAATCAGATAGCAGTTACTGGTGGCTGAGAACAGAAAATTATATCAATAGAAGCAGACCAGAGAAAGGGATAATAAGGAAGAGCAGAGCCGAAATCAAGGTGATCAAAACCCCGTCTCTACTAAAAATACAAAAAAAAAAAAAAATAGCCGGGCGAGGTGGCGGGTGCCTGTAGTCCCAGCTACTCGGGAGGCTGAGGCAGGAGAATGGCGTAAACCCGGGAGGCAGAGCTTGCAGTGAGCTGAGATCTGGCCACTGCACTCCAGTCTGGGCGACAGAGCGAGACTCCACCTCAAAAAAAAAAAAAAAAACTATAAAATAGCACTCCTTATTCCTGGTGATCAAGAAGACTACATGCACACCTAAGGTGAAACAAGATTACGAAGTATTTGAAGAAATACTAGATGAAAACTTCCTAAATGTGATCCTAAATGTCAAAATGGTTAATGAATACCATGAGCAAACTGAAAGTAACAATCAATGCTTTATTCACTTACTGCAACAGTGCAAGGAAGAAGGAAAAGTCAATGGTGCCAGCTCTCCAGTGTTTTCCTGCTGGAAAACACCAACAGTAAGGTGGTAACATGTAGTACAGGCAGGGGGATGTGTTTCATTGCTGAGTAGCCCTTAACAAAACGTTCCTGACTTTCTATAAAGGGGAGGAGAGGCTGGGAGAGAAAGAGGGGAGAGAAATGGAAAAGCACTGAGTAAGAGTGGGAAAACCACCGCGGCTGAGGTCCCCCAATAAGGAGGTCTCTGAATGAAGGTGCCTGGGCTAAGAATTCACACATACACATGAGTATAGCTGGCATGGGAGATCTGAGTCCCTGAAACTCCTTTCCAAAAATGTAAATTAGCTGTGCATCAAGTCTGATATCAGTTTTCCCCATGAAGGTTGCCAGGAAAAACCTTATAATAGCCTGTAGTTGGGCATAAAGACTACACAGAGAATTTTGGCCTGGACCCTCACTCCTCACTAACTCCCAGAAGCTTAATGAATGGAAAGTAAGATAAATGCAAAGACATCCAAACCCAGACACATAATAGGCAAAATGTTAAAGAAAAGACAATGAGAAAATATCAAAAGCAGGAAAAAAAATTCAACTCATCAAATACAAGGGAACTCAATATGACTGATAATTGACTTCTCATCAGAAACAATGGAGGGCATTTTTGCCTCTTTCAAAAACCCAGGCAAAGTAAAGACATTCCCAGATAAAAATGGAGAGAATTTGGTGCCAGAAGTACTTACTTACAAGGAATAATAGAGGAAGTTATTTAACTTCCTTTAACAAGTTACACCAGACAATAATCTGAATCCATATGAAAAAACTAACAGTACTAATAGAGTTAATTATAAAAGACATAATAATAGTATATTTATACTCATTTCTTCTGTTAAATGATTTTAGAGCAATTTTAAAATATGTGTAATTGTACTGTCATGCTTATAACACATATACAAAGGTAATATATTTGATAATAAGAGCCCAAAAGAGGTGGGCAAGAACAAAGCTGTACTGGAAAAGAAAATGATGCTTGATGATAACTCAAAACCACAGAAATAACTAAAAGAACTAGAAATAATATATAAGATTCATATAATAAACTCTATAAATATATACTTTCTTTACTTTCTCCTCTCAACTTCTTTAAAATACATAGAATTACATAAAAAAAAATTACAAAAATGAACTGTTGGGTTTGTAATGCCTGTGAGATATACTATGATTTTAAAACAGCACAAAAAGGGGGAAGAAAGGGGAACTCTACAGGTATAAATTTTGAATATCATTAGAATTAGGTTAGTTTAAATATGAACTAAATTCTGATAAATAAACATGGACATTGTAAGTATAAGAGCAACCACTAAGAAAACAGCCAGAAAAAAAAAAGTCATTTAAAAAATTAAAATATTATACTAGGAAATATTCACTTAATTCAATTGATGGCAATGAAGGAAGAACAGTGACTAAAGAGACATAAAGAAAACAAAAAGTGAAATGAAAGACATAAATTCCTATCAATAATAACATTAAATATGAATGGATTAAATAATCCAATCAAAAGGCAGACATTATAACTGGGGAAAAACAACAACATCCAACTAACTATATTCTCTCTACAGGAAACATCTCCCTTCAGATTCAAAGATACAAACTGATGATAAGTAAATATGTGGAAAAAGGTATATCACACAAAGAGGAAGGCTGGAGTTGCTATACTAATACAAGACAAAATATATAATTCAAAATGTTATAAAAGGCCAAGAGTGATGGCGCACACCTAAAATCCCAGCACTTTGAGGGGCCAAAATGGGAGGACTGATTGAGGCCAGAAGTTTGAGACCAGCCTGGGCAGCTCAGCAAGATACCATCTCTACAAAATAAAATAAAACTTAGCCAGGTGTGGTGGTGTACATCTATAATCCTAGCTATTCAGGAGGCTGAGGCAGAAGGATTGCTTGAGCCTAGGAGCTCGAGGTTGCAATGAGCTATGATCGTACCACCGTACTCTCCAGCCTGAGTGACAGAGCAAGACCTTGTCTCTTAAAAAAAAATGTTATTAGAGATAAAGAGAGAAAATATACCAATTACATATAATATATGCACATATACACCCCTTACAAGAGAACACCAAAATATATGAAGAAAAACATGACAGAATTAAAAAAGGAGAAAGGGAAAATTCAACAATAATAATTAGGGTCTGAAATATGCCATTTTCAATGAGGGACAGGAAAATTGAAAAGAACAAGGACAGAGAAAACTTAACACTATAAAGCAAGTAGACCTGAAAGACATTTCTAGAATACTCCACCCAACGGCAATAGAGTACACAGTTTCATGAAGTACACACAGAACATTCTCTAGGTTAAGGCATATTTGAGATCATAATATAAAAGCATCAATAAATTTTTGAAGTTTGCCAACCTCTGAAATATACTTTCTAGACACAATGAAACTAAATTAGAAGTTAACACACAGGAGAATTTGGGGAATGTATAAATATGTGAAAAATAAAGAATACATTCCTAAATAATTAATGGGTCAAAAAAGAGATTACAAGGGAAATTAGAAAATACTTTGAGTTCAATGAACATGTAGGGTACAGCTAAAGCAGTGCTTAGAGAGAAATTTATAACTTTAAGCTCTTATATTTTTAAATAAGAATATCTCAAAATCAATGACCTAAGCATCACCTTATGAGACTAGAAAAAGTAGAGCAAACTAATCTAAAGCAAGCAGAAGGAAGAAAATAATAAAGATTAGAGTATAAATGAATGAAACAGAGGCTAGAAAAACAAGGAAGTCAATAAAACCAAAAGTTAGTTCATTGAAAAGATCAACAAAAACCAAAACCTTTAGGTAGAATGACCAAGAAAGAAGAACAAAGACACAAACTATTAAAATTAAAAATAAAAAGATAAGGCATCACTAACAATCTTAAAGAAATAAAAAGAATTATAAGATCATACTATGAACAACTGTCTGCCAAAGTACTAAATAACTGAGATAAAATAAAGAAGTTTCCCTTTGTCAGATGAGTAGGTTGCA
>NW_016805103.1:0-600 GCF_001698545.2 Rhinopithecus bieti | reverse complement strand
GGATGCAGGGCTGGCAGGAGCTTTGTTAGGCTCTGTGGACCGAGTAGGGACTGTTGTCTGTATCCTATGGCAACAAGAAAGCCATTGCAGGATGTTAAGCAGGGGTGTGAAGTGTTTGTTAAGGAATGAATTAATTAGTGAGTAGGGGTTGTTTGAGTTACAGATATGGTAATTGTATTAAGCAACACAGGGAGACTGCAACTTTTGATGATCCTATACAATTGTCTAAATTTTTGAGAATTTTTTTTCCTGGTAGAATATAATGTGTGTATACATAGCATAGTGGAGATATATGTTGTATCTATATCTATATAGATACTTATTTGTTGTTTTTGGCCTACTTCCAATAAACAGAAGGTCTTATATGAGCAAAAACAGAGATCAAATTTATGATTTATCAAAATGAAGAATAGTACCACTAATAGTAAATAAGGACCAATTATTAAAGAAACACAAGTTTAAATTTTTAGGAAAGTTTGATAACAAGGAAGAGTTTTTTTTCCAAAGCAATGATACAGATTTAATTGTTGCAAATTAATAATACAAGTAAGGATTCTTCTTCACCCAGCTTTATTGAGATATAACTGACCAATAAAAATG
>NW_016805102.1:0-1183 GCF_001698545.2 Rhinopithecus bieti | reverse complement strand
CCCCTGACAGGCCCTGGTGTGTGATGTTCCCCTCCCTGTGTCCATATGTTCTCATTGTGAAACTCCCACTTATAAGTTTGAACATGCAGTGTTTGGTTTTCTGTTCCTGGGTTAGTTTGCTGAGAATGATGGTTTCCAGTTTCATCCATGTTCCTGCAAAGGACATGAACTGATCCTTTTTTATGGCTGCATAGTATTCCATGGTGCATATGTGCCACATTTTCTTTATCCAATCTATTACTGATGGGCATTTAGATTGGTTCCAAGTCTTTGCTATTGTGAATAGTGCTGCAATAAACATATGTGTGCATGTGTCTTTATGGTAGAATGACTTATAATCCTTTGGGTATATACCCAGTAATGGGATTGCTGGATCAAATGGTATTTCTGGTTCTAGATCCTTGAGGAATTGCCACACTGTCTTCCACAGTGGTTGAACTAATTTACATTTTCACCAACAGTGTAAAAGCATTCCTACTGCTCCATGGCCTCACCAGCATCTGTTGTTTTCTGACTTTTTAATGGGAATTCTAACTGGCGTGAAATAGTATCACATTGTGGTTTTGATTTGCATGTCTCTAATGAATGACCTGTGATGACGAGCTTTTTTCATGTTTGGTGACTGCATAAATGTCTTCTTTTGAGAGTGTCTGTTCATATCCTTGCCCACTTTTTGATGTTTTTTTTTTTTTCTTGTAAATTTGTTTAAGCTCCTTGTAGATTCTGGATATTAGCCCTTTGTCAGATGAATAGATTGCAAATATTCTCTCACATTCTGTAGGTTGCCTGTTCACTCTGATGATAGTTTCTTTTGCCGTGCAGAAGCTCTTTAGTTTAATTACATCCCATTTGTCAATTTTGGCTTTTGTTGCCATTGCTTTTGGTGTTTTAGACATGAAGCCTTTGCCCATGCCTATGTCCTGAATTGTATTGCCTAGGTTTTCTTCAAGGGTTTTTTATGGTTTTATGTCTTACATTTAAGTTTTTAATCCATCTTGAGTTGATTTTTGTATAAGTGTAAGGAAGGGATCCAGTTTCATTTTCTGCATATGGCTAGCCAGTTTTCCCAGCATCTCTTATTAAATAGAGAATCCTTTCCCCATTTCTTGTTTTGTCAGATTTGTTGAAGATCACATGGTTGTAGATTGTGGCATTATTTCTGAGGCCTCTGTTCTCTTCCATT
>NW_016805101.1:0-597 GCF_001698545.2 Rhinopithecus bieti | reverse complement strand
TTGATGGACATTTAGGTTGATTCCATATCTTGGTATTGTGAACAGTGCTGCAATCAACATAGGAGGGCAGATCTCTCTTCCATATACTGATTTCCTTTCTTTTGGATAGACACCCACCAATCAAATTGCTGCATCATATGGTAGTTCTATTTGTAGTTTTCTGAGGAACTTCCATACTGTTTTCCATAGTGGCTTTACTACTTCACATTCTCACCAACAGTATATAAGCATTCTCCTTTCTCCATATCCATGTCAACATTTGTTATTTTAATCTTTTTTTATAGTAGCCATTCTAACTGGGGTGAGATGATATCTCATTGTGGTTTTAATTTGCATTTCCCTGATGCTCAACCATGCCGAACATCACTGATTAGTAATGTTGAGCATTCTGTCATATACTTCTTGGCCATTTCTAGGTCTTCTTTTGAGAAATGTCTATTCAAATCTTTCGCCCATTTTAAAATTGGGCTTGTTTCAGTGTTTGTTCATTTTGTTTTTGTTTTTGATTTTTTATTGAGGTGTTTGAGTTCCTTGTAAATTCTGGTTATTAATCCCTTGCCAGGTGAAGAGTTTGCAAGAATTTTCTTCCATTCTGTA
>NW_016805100.1:0-602 GCF_001698545.2 Rhinopithecus bieti | reverse complement strand
CCATCATGTCCTCTATGATTATGGTCCAAGAGTGTGGCTGGTAGGAAACCCACAGACTACTGAAACTGTGTGGCCCGCAATGTCTGCGGGGCAGATTTCTTCTTTCTGTTTTAAAAAGTATTCGTTATGTTAGCTGGTCAGTGATTATAGGAATTGTTTTTATGAAATTTAGTAGTGCACACAAAGCAATTTTCAAAGGTAATTCCATTACGTAATTCCATTAGTGTTAGGTTTTATTTAGTGTTAGAACATTCCATTTTGTTCTCATAAGTGCAGAAACTTACATAGGCCTATTTTTATTTTTTATTTTTTGAGATGGAGTTTCACTGTTAGCACCCAGGCTGAAGTGCAGTGATGCAATCTTGGCTCACTGCAGCCTCCACCTCCCAGGTTCAAGTGATTCTCCTCCCTCAGCCTCCCAAGTAGCTTGGATTACAGGCATCTGCCGCCACACCTGGCTAATTTTTGTATTTTTAGTAGAAATAGGGTTTCATTGTGTTGGCCAGGCTGGTCTCGAACTCCTGACCTCAAATGATATGCCCACCTCGGCCTCCCAAAGTGCTGGGATTACAGGCGTGAGTCACCGCACCCAGCCGAGCCTC
>NW_016805099.1:0-1250 GCF_001698545.2 Rhinopithecus bieti | reverse complement strand
CCTGACAGAGTTTTGCTCTTGTTGCCCTGACTGCAGTGCAACAGCACAATCTCAGCTCATTGCAACCTCCACCTCCTATGTTCAAGCAATTCTCCTGTCTCAGCCTCCCGAGTAGTTGGGATTACAGGCACGCACCACCATGTCTGGCTAATTTTTGTATTTTTAGTGGAGATGGGGTTTCACCATGTTGGCCAGGCTGGTCTCGAACTCCTGACCTCAGGTGATCCACCCACCTCAGCCTCCCAAAGTGCTGGGATTACAGGTGTGAGCCACCATGCCCGACCTTGGACTCTATTTCTAATGGGGTGCTAGCATATACCTTGGTCAGATAAGGAGACCAACCATTTCTTTATTATAAAATACAAATGACACAGAGAGCCAAATTTTTTCTGAATCTTTGTTGGCTAACTTTCATCATCTTATTGAATTACTATAATTTAATGTTACTAGTTTAAATGAATAGTTTTTCCCCTGAAATGAATCCTTTCTGTTTTTTTGTAACATGAAAACCCAAATTAAATTCATTAGGTAAGACAATAACTGTCTTTCACATTGAAATTTCTGGTACTTGGAAAATTCTTATGGAAAAACTTCAGGAACAATAAAAGGAACTGTCACTCAAACTACAATTTACAGGAAATGATGTTACCAGAACAAGTGTAGGCTTTTCACAGGCATACTTGAAAATTCCCCTACCTCCTAACCCTCCTCTCCCAAAGTCTTTGAAAATGTTTTTCCCTACTTTCCTTCCATAAAGGGCCCTATGGGCTGACCTTAGGTGAAAAGAATGAAGTCAGTCTTGGGTGCTCTTCCCTCTCCTTTCCTGAATCCCTGTCCCTGCCTTTTGCCTTGTACATTCCTACTACTACTACTACCACTACTAATAAAACACACACACACACACACAGGCTTGCACCCAGCTCTACCTCATTCATATAGAAACTCAACTGGTTGGCTGGGTGCGGTGGCTCACGCCTGTAATCCCAGCACTTCAGGAGGCTGAGGAGGTCGGATCACTTGAGATCAGGAGGTTGAGACCAGCCTGGCCAACATGGTGAAACCCCGTTTCTACTAAAATACAAAATTAGCCAGGCGTGGTGGCAGGTGCCTGTAGTCCCAGATACTTGGGAGGCTGAGGCAGGAGAATTGTTTGAACCTGGGAGGCGGAGGTTGCAGTGAGCCAAGATCACGCCACTGCACTCCAGCCTGGGCAACAGAGTGAGACTCCATCTCAAAACAAACAAAACAAA
>NW_016805098.1:0-272 GCF_001698545.2 Rhinopithecus bieti | reverse complement strand
CTATCTGTCTATCATCTATCTATCTATCATCTATCTATCATCTATCTATCTATCTATCTATCTATCATCTATCTATCTATCTATCTATCATCTATCTATCTATCATCTATCTATCTATCTATCTATCTATCTATCATCTATCTATCTATCTATCATCTATCTATCATCTATCCATCTATCTATCTATCTATCTATCATCTATCTATCTATCATCTATCTATCTATCATCTATCTATCTATCATCTATCTATCTATCTATCATCTATCTATCT
>NW_016805097.1:0-4401 GCF_001698545.2 Rhinopithecus bieti | reverse complement strand
GCTCTGTGGCCAGGCTGGAGTGCAGTGGCGTGATCTTGGCTTACTGCAACCTCTGCCTCCCGGGTTCAAGCAATTCTCCTGCCTCAGCCTCCCGAGTAGCTGGGACTACAGGTGCCGGCCACCATACCTGGCTAATTTTTTGTATTTTTAGTAGAGACGGGGTTTCACCATGTTAGCCAGGATGGTCTCAATCTCCTGACCTTGTGATCCGCCTGCCTCGGCCTCCCAAAGTGCTGGGATTACAGGAGTGATCCACTGAGCTCGGCCGAAAAACCCAAACTGTGAAAAACAACTTCCTTGATGATGTGTTATGATGACGACACTACCAGTGATAAAAATGTGATTATTCAGTATTAGCGATGGGGCAACTAAGGTTACCGCTGAAAAATAATAAAGCTTCTTGCTTATGCTCTCCCTATAAGGAAATAGAGACTAGTTCTATCAAGGTGTCAACTGTAAAGTATGAAACCACACAAGTACTGCATGAGAAATTTTTCTTTCAAGTTTGGAGAGAGAAAGGACCTTCTCAGTCTCACGAGAAACTAAAAAGTTGCGTAAAGTTAATTATATAAAAATTAGGAAGAAAACTGCATGGAAGAAATCATGACTAACATGAAAACAAACTAGGAGAAAATACTTGCAATGAAAACCACACTTAAAAGCATAGTTTCCTTAACCTATAGGAATTCATACCAAAAAAATCTAGAAAGAACATCAACAAGAAAGTAGCGGACTTGAACAACACAACTAACAACTAGACCAGACAGATGTCTATAAAACACTCTACTCAATCAAAACAAGATATACATTCTTTTAAAGTGCACATAGAACATTCTCCAAAATAGACCATATGCTCGGCCATAAGATAAACCTCAATACACTTAAAAGGATAGAAATAATACAAAGTATATCACAATGGAATAAAATTAGAAATCAATAGCAGGAAGAAACTGGGGAACCTCACAGCTATATAAAAATTAAATAGCACACTCCTAAACAACCAACTTGTCTAAGAAGAAATAGAAAGAGAAATCAGAAAATAAGACGAATGAAAATGAAGACACAACATACGAAAACCTATGGGATACAGCTGACATAACTAAAGTTTACAGAGAAATTGTCTATTAAGGAACAAGAAATATCCTTCCTAAATGTCTATTAAGGAAGAAGAGATATCTAATCTATAACCTAATAATCCACTCTAAGACAATGGAAAAAGAAGAGCAAACTGGACCGGGCGCGGTGGCTCAAGCCTGTAATCCCAGCACTTTGGGAGGCCGAGACGGGCGGACCACGAGGTCAGGAGATCGAGACCATCCTGGCTAACATGGTGAAACCCCGTCTCTACTAAAAAAATACAAAAAACTAGCCGGGCGAGGTGGCGGGCGCCTGTAGTCCCAGCTACTTGGGAGGCTGAGGCAGGAGAATGGTGTAAACCTGGAAGGCAGAGCTTGCAGTGAGCTGAGATCTGGCCACTGCACTCCAGCCTGGGCGATAGAGCGAGACTCCGTCTCAAAACAAAAACAAAAAAAAAAAGAAGAGCAAACTGTACATAAAGCAAGCAGAAGGAAGAAAATAATACAGATTAGAGCAGAAATTAATGAGACGGAGAATAGAAAGAAAAACAACAGAGTAAATTAATGAACTCAGAATCTAGTTATTTAAATTGATCAATATATTGGCACAACTAATTGTATTAAAAAAATTAACAGGGAAAAAATAAGACTCAAATTATAGTAACACACTGCATGATGACATTTTGGTCAACAATGAACCACATACGTGACAGTGGTCCCATAATATTATGATGAAGCAGAAAAATTCCTATCGCTTAGTAATGTCATAAGTCAATGTATTACTCAGGTGTTTGTGGTAATGCTGATGTAAACAAACCTACTCCACTGCCAGTTGTTTAAAAGTATAGCACATATAATGAATTTCTGTATGTAAGATTTCATAATAATAAATGACTTACTGATTTATGTGTTTTTGATACTATGCAACGTATTGTTATTTGAGAGTGTATTCCTACTTACAAATGAAAAAGGTGACAAATGAAAACTCATGTAGTTTTCCAGAAGAAGGCATTGTTATCAGAGGAGATAGGCGATGACAGCTCCACGTGTGTCTGCCCCTGAAGATCCTCCAATGCGACAAGATGTGGAGGTGAAGGACAGTGATGCTGCTGAACCTGTCCTTGTGTAGGCGAAGGTTAATGTGTGTGTTTCTTTCTTTTTTTTTTTTTTGAGACAAAGTCTCGCTCTGTCGCCCAGGCTGGAGTACAGTGGCACGATCTCAGCTCACTGCAACCTCTGCCTCCCAGGTTCAAGCGATTCTCCTGCCTCAGCTTCCCAGGTAGCTGGGACTACAGGTACCTGTCACCGTGCCTGGCTAATTTTTTGTGTTTTAGTAGAGACAGGGTTTCACCGTGTTAGCTGGGATGGTTTCAATCTCCTGATCTCATGATCTGCCTGCCTCGGCCTCCCAAAGTGCTGGGATTACAGGTGTGAGCCACCACGCCCAGCCAATGGGTGTGTTTCTTAGTTTTAACAAAAAAAAATTTTAAGTAAAAAAAATTTTAAGTTAAAATATAAAATGCCTATAGAATGAGAATATAAAGAAAGAACATATTTTGTACAGCTGTACAATGTGTTTGTTTTTTAAGCTAAGTGTTGTTAAAACGAGTGAAAAGTTTTAAAATTAAAAGTTTATAAAGTAAAACAGTTACACTAAAGTTAATATTGAAGGAAGAAAAAAAATTTTACATATTTGGTGTAGCCTAAATGTACAGTGTTTATAAAGTCCATAGCAGTGTACAGGAATGTCCCAGGCCTTCACATTCACTCACCATTCACTGACTCACCCAGACAAGATCCAGTCCTGAAAGCTCCATTCATGGTAAGTGCCCCAGACAACTGCACCATTTTTTTAAACTTTTATACTATATTTTATTGAGCCTTTTCTATGTTCACATATGTTTAGGAACTCAAATACTTATCATTGTGTTACAATTGCCTACCAGTACAGGTTTGTAATCTAAGAGCAATAAGCTATATCATATGGCTGAGGGATGCAGTAAGCTATATCATCTAGGTTTGTGGAAGTACACTCTATGATGTTTGCACAATGATGCACTTCTCAGAATGTGTTCCCATCATTAACTGAGGCATGACTGTATTAGAATCAGAAATGAGAGACAACACATTACTACAGATTATACAGAAATTTAAAATTATGAAAGAATACTGTGAAACCTGTACAACAAAAAATTAAGTACCTTAGATGAAAGGGACAAATTTCTAGAAAGACACAACTACTGAAAGTGAATCAAGATGAAATAGACAATGTGCATAGACATACAGCAAGTAAAGATTTTGACTTAGTAATCAAAACTACTCCTAAAGAAAAGTCGTTTTCACAAGATGGCACTGAAAGCAAAGAAGGAAGCTCCTGCTCCTCCTAAAGCTGAAGCAATGTAAAGGCTTTGAAGGCCAAGAAGGTAGTGTAGAAAGGTGTCCAGAGCTATGAAAACAAGAATATCCATACGTCATCCACCTTCTAGTGGTCCAAGATACTGAGACTCTGGAGAGCACCCCAGGAGAAACAAGCTGGACCACTATGCTGTCATCAAGCTTCCAATGACCACTAAGTATGCCATGAAGTAGATAGAAGACAACAACACACTTGTGTTCATTGTGGATGTTAACACCAACAAGCACCAGATCACACAGGCTGTGAAGAAGCTCTGTAACGTTGATGTGGCCAAGGTTCAACACCCTGATTATGCCTGATAGACAGAAGAAGGCATATGTTTGACTGGCTCCTGATAACCATGCCTTGGATTTTGCCAACAAAACTGAGATCATCTAAACTGAATCCAGTTGGCTAATTCTAAATATATGTGTATGTTTTCACCAGAAAAAAAAAGGTCAAGGCCCAGTTGCCTTTACCATTGAATTATACCAACCATTTCAAGAAGAATTAATACCAATTATTCACAAACCCTTTTAAAGACAGTGGAGGAGGGAGTACTTTCCAATTCATTGTATAAGGACAATATTACTGATATGGTTTGACTGTGTCCCCACCCAAATCTCATCTTGAATTCCCATATGCTGTGGGAGGGATCCAATGGGAGGTAATTGAATCATGTGGGGCAGGTCTTTCCCTTGCAGTTCTCATGATAATGAGTAAGTCTCACAAGATCTGATGGTTATTATAAGGGGAATTTTCCTGCACAAGCTGTTTGCTTGCTGCCATCCATTTAAGACGTGACTTGCTCCTCCTTGCCTTCCACCATTATTGTGAGGATTCCCCAGCCACGTAGAACTGTAAGTCCAATTAAACCTCTTTCTTTGTAAATTGCCCAGTCTTGGGTATATCTTTATCAGCAGCATGAAA
>NW_016805096.1:314950-327230 GCF_001698545.2 Rhinopithecus bieti | reverse complement strand
CATACTGATGGGGTTTTGGTGTGGGTGTCATTTCTGTTTGTTAGTTTTCCTTCTAACAGTCAGGACCCTCATCTGTAGGTCTGTTGGAGTTTACTTGAGCTCTACTCCAGACCCTGTTTGCTTGGGTATCAGCAGCGGAGGCTGCAGAAGATAGAATATTGCTGAATGGCGAGTGTTGCTGAGCATGTTGGCGATGGCTGTTTACTGGCTGTGTGGGTTTACTCTTCGTGTGCCTGGGCTCACCGCGTTGTGGAGACTTGGTCAAGATAAGATCAGCCTCCAGTCATTCCCGTTTATGTGCTCACATCATGTATTCCTACAGAATTGACATCTGCATGTACGAGGTGTAGGCAAGACTTTGGGTGGTCACGCGAGGATGGAAGGGGAGGGCTTCACAGTGCTCATGGTCACTCGTGGGCAGAGCCTCACAGGAGGGTCTGTGTATTTCACAGGGGTTCCGCAGCAGGCGCCAGGGAGCGCATCTCCAAGGGAGGGTCTGTGTTCGTCGCTTAGCCGGCGGCTCTCTCCGGGCTGCATTGAGTCCCATGCTGATGGCTGAGTCTCAAGAAAGCAGAAATAATCCGAAGTCAATTGCAGGAATTCTCCAAGGATGTGCTGCTCAGCTTGGCTGCTGTTCCCTTTCTGCTCAGGAGTTGGGTCTTGTTTGCTTTGTTTTGGAGAAGCTCAGAATAGGTGGGGAGGCTCATAGTGAAAGAGAATCAGAACCTGCTGAATGATCTGAAGTTCATTATTTTTTTCCCTCATACGACCAGTATTTGTTGTGCGTTAGTGTCTGTCAGTGTATGTGTATTCACGCACAGGTGCGCAGTCTGAAATACACATTTTGCAGGGGTTCATGAAGGTGTTGATTAGGCTGGGTAAAAAAGAGGAGGTATTTCACGGGATTAATCAGTGCATTGTTGGGTGCTCTTTCTTTCCTTCCTTTTTTCTGTGTGCTTGTTTCTGTGCTTGGTCTGTTTTTCCAGCACTACATTACCCAGGTTGTTTTCACGTCCAGGCTCAGGGTTTGCTGCTGTTCAGTCATTTCCCCGTAATTACCCTCACGCCCCATGCAGATCTGCAGGGCGTCCTCCTGAGAGAAGTTATGAAGGTGGTATTCCCAGCCCTGCCTCTTGATTCCTGGGAAGGTGCACACTGAGGACTAAAGTGGGGTCTCCCTGCTGTGGCTGCTGCCTTTCAGGGAGGGCACCTATTTGCTGTCTTTGATGGAATGAAAACAGAAAAGACGTAGCTTTTAATAAAGAGAGGTTTGGGGTTGCCTCTCAGTGCAGCCAGGTAAGGGGTTAGTTTGGGTCAAAACTTTTGAAAATTGCCACTGAAGTTTATTCAGGTTTGGGGTTGTGATTCTGAGATGCTCAAGTTACTGTGAAACAAGAAAGCATGGCCTTTGCCTGTCATGCAGGACCTGTGCTGTGGCCACTGATGAGGGGATAAGAGAGCGTGGGGACCCACCCAGTGTGAGTGCCTTCCTTGTCTATGGCTTGTTCCCACCTGAGATCCCACACTGGCTTCCTGCCTGAAGCTTCTGGGTTACTGATACACTGTACCCTAACTGACTCCTGCAGCTGCACCTCTGCAGTGGCGGGGCTGCTGAGGCTTGGGGAGCTGTGGCTCCTGCTGGAACACAGCGTTTGGAGATGACTGCATGTGGTTTCCACCTTGGGGAAAAATGGGGATTTTCCCTCTGGCAGAGCAGTTTCTTGGACTCCAGCCATGTTCCCTGTGAGCTTTGGGAATGGGTCTTTCTTAGGGTCCCAAAGCATTACCTTCTGCCTGGGATGGAATTCTTTGCAAAGGAACTTCCCACTGTGGTGCTGGCAGAGGACTTAGAAGAGGGAAGGGAAACATTGCGACGATCAAGATGTTTTTACTCAACATAATAATCATGGTAATCATAGGTGGTATTCTGAAATGTATCCCCAGGACCAGGTGTTATTCTACATGCATTATGTGTATTAATGCATTTAAATCTCAGAGTAACCTTATGAGGTAGGTATTTACCATTATACCCAAATTGCTGATGAGAAAACTAAGGAGGCAGAGATATGTGAGCTGCCAAACCTTAGCAAGCTATTAAGTGGCGGAGCTGGTATTCACAGATAGGCAGAGCAACTTTTGATTATCCATACAGGGTTGACATACTTTGTAGATTCTGTAATGGCAAATACTTAGTAAATAATTTGACTTAACTTTAGTGTTTGGAAAACTAACTTCAATATTAATGTAAAGAAAAAAACAACCCCATCAAAAAGTAGGCAAAGGATATGAACAGACACTTCTCAAAAGAAGACATTTATGCAGCCAACAGACACATGAAACACTCATCATCACTTGCCATCAGAGAAATGCAAATCAAAACCACAATGAGATACCATCTCAACACCAGTTAGAATGGGCAATCTTAAAAGTCAGGAAACAACAGCTGCTAGAGAGGATGTGGAGAAATAGAACACTTTCTACAACTGTTGGTCGCGGTCTGAAACTAGTTCAAACATTGTGGAAAAACAGCTGCTGCCGCGATTCCTCAACGGATCTAGAACTAGAAATACCATTTGTGGCAGCCATCCCGACTACTGTGGTATAACCTCAAAGGATTATAAATCTATGCTGGCTGATGAAGGTACACATGCACCACATAAGATTTATTGTGGCAACTATTCACAATAGCAATGACTTGGAATCAACCCAGATGTCTGTCAGTGACAGGGGCTGGATTAAGAAAATGTGGCACATATACACCTGGAATACTATGCAGCCTTACAAAAGGATGAGTTGTGTCCTTTGTAAGGGACATATGCGGTTGCGAAACGCACAATCTCAGCATACTATTGCAAGAACAGAAAATCCGACACCGCATGTTTCTCACTGCATAGGTGGGAATTGAACGAATGAGATCCGCTTGGCACAGGAAGGCGGACATCATCACCTGGGCCTATGTGGGGTGGGGGTAGGGGGAGGGATAGGCATAGGAGAAATATACCTAATGTAAATGACGACGTTGATGTGTGCAGCACTACCAATATTTAGGGGCACATTGTCTATATACTTATGTACACAAAACCTGCACGTGTGCACATGTACCTAGAACATAATATAATAATAATAACATAAAAAGGGAAAACATAATGTACTGGGTGTGGTGGCTCACACCTGTAATCCCAGCACCTTCGGAGGCCAAGGCCAGTGGATCACTTGAAGTCAGGAGTTCGAGACCAGCCCGGCCAACATGGTGAAACCTGGTCCCTACTAACAATACAAAAATTAGCCGGGTGTGGTGGTGCATGCCTATAATTCCAGCCACTTGGGAGGCTGAGACAGGAAAATCGCTTGAACCTGGGAGGAGGAGGTTTCAGTGAACTGAGATTGCACCACTGCACTCCAGCCTGGGTGACAGAGCGAGGCTCAGTCTCAAAAAATGCATAAATAAATAAATAAGAAAACATAATGATGGCAATAATGATAGCATAATGTTATCTAAATTTGGAAGCATTTCAGAGCTTTTGGATTGCCTCTGTGAACCTTTTAGAAGCAGTCTGCAGTTCAAGATCCCTGCTCTACCCTGGGCCACGACCGGTGACCCTGGCCTAAGTCTTAATGTGGAGGTGACTTCTGGTCCCTTCAGTGTGGATTTTGAGTCTAGACCCTTCTCTTGTTTTGAATGAAATCTAACACAAATGAAAGGCATCAACAATTGACCACTGCCATTCATTTCCAAACTATGCCCCAGTTGCTATCACTTTGCTTGCCCCAATTTCACCGTATGTTTTTCAGATACGAAGGCAAGAAAGCCTTGCAAGAAGCAGGGCTGTCAGCTCACAGTGTTCACATGTGTTTAAAATAAAGAATTGCAAAGGCTGGAGGAACACTCACTTTGCCAGACTTTGTAATCTGATATCGACTGTCTTATCTAGGTGTCTTGCCTCATGGAGCTGAGCCTTTACTGTTGGAAGCTAAGGGGTCAGGATGTTTAGTATGTGTGGTTAGAGGGACCTTGCTGGAGAGTGGGGGCCGAATGGGTGTGAAGGTTGGCCCAGGTGGGTGGAAAATGAGATTGAGGAAGCAAAGAGCAGCACAAGAGAAAGGATTGAGCTTTGTGGTTTGGCCTGGGTTGTCTGATGCACCTCTGAGTCAGGTCTCAGGGAGAAAGCTTTCAACCTGTGCATTTCAGTCCAGCCTCCTACAAAAGGGAATCCCAGAACATAACCATCTCTGAAAAAGGTGGTGAGACTTAATTATTGTTTATTAAGCAACATGTTTTCAGACCCTTGGCATGCTGTGAGAGCAAATAAATGTTATATAATGGCAAATTAGGAGGAGTACATATTTCTACTGGTGTATTTGCCAAGGCTGTTCAGGCCATCTCTGTTGTAGCTATCCTTCAGTGACTTCTGAAGCAAAAACATAAAAAAAAAAAAAAATCTCTAAAATACTATTTTGAGGAGAAGTATAAGGATGGGAGGAAAGCTTTCGTGTGGTGTCTAGGAAGTACCCCAGACTCATAGAAGTCACTTCTGCAGTTTTCATACTGTGAAATACTTGTGAATAGAAAGGCCTGAGTACTTGGCCCGTTACAGAATGAGTCACCCAACAAACTTCATTTCCCCTGGAGTACATGAACGTGGCATGTCCTAGAAAATGTATCTCCATCTCAGTGGGGTATGAATAGTGTTTTTCATATAGACTGAGCATTTGAAATTGAAGTTGTTCCTGCCTGTAGATGGCTGGACAAGGCATTGTGTAAGATTTGAGACTGCGTTCCAGGTCTGGCTCAGCCCTGAGAGGTTTTCTGGCCTGGACATTGACCTACATTACCTTCTCCCTGTCTCAGTTTCTTCAACTATAAATATCAAGGCCGGTTGGGGGAGTGGCAGACAGGGCAGATGAGATAATTGTCTTTTTTCGTTTGTTTTTTTTTTTGAGATAGAATCTCATTCTGTCAGCAGGCTGGAGTTCAATGGCGTGATCTCGGCTCACTGCAACCTCCGCTTCCCGGTTTCAAGCAATTCTCCTGCCTCAGCCTCCCAAGTAGCTGGGACTACAGTCACGTGCCATTAATTTTTGTATTTTTACTAGAGATGGGGTTTCACCATGTTGGCTAGGATGATCTCAATCTCTTGACCTTGTGATCCACCTGCATCAGCCTCCTAAAGTGCTGGGATTACAGGCGTGAGCCGCTGTGATCAGCCGAGATAATTTTCAAGTACCCTTGCAACACCAAGATTTTGTAACTCCCTGTGTAAGGAGGGCACTTGCTTTTGTTCCCTAGGGGCTTTCCTTGTGTGACTAGGCGCAGCTCATTTCTGTTTGGAGGATTTTTTTTTTTTGAGGCAGACCCTTATTCTATCACCCAGGCTGGAGTGCAGTGGAACAATCATAGCTCACTGCAGCCTCAAACGCCTGGGCTCAAGCGATTCTCCTGCCTGAACCATCTTTTCCCACTTATCTCATACTACACTACTTATTCTGAAATTGCCCAATAAATACAAGTATGAAGGACACAGATGATTAGTTTGTTTGAAAGTCCAGATGGAAAACAGACTCAACTTTCCTTTTTTGGTGTTTTTGTGTGCGTGTGTGTGTGTGTGTGCATGTGTGTGTGTGCATGTGTGTGTGTGCGCGCGTGTGTATGCGTGCGTGTGTGTGCATGTGTGCGTGTGTGTGTGTGTGTGTGTGTGGTGGGGTGGAGGACGCACAGAGATTCAAGGTGGTTTGCATACTTGGCTGGTGGATTTCGTAGTCGTTTTTCTGGAGTTACTCAGAATTTGACAGTCTGAGAAGCATTTGGAAGAATGTTGCCAAGAGAAAAGGAGGGGTGGGAAGCCCCTAGACTTCTCTCCAAGGGTATCCCCACTGCAATCTTCCTTAGATGTTTGGATTCCCCAGTCCTCTGGTTTTGAAGTGTGATAAAAATTCAGCCTCTCATACATTTAAAAGTATCAGTTGAACACCTACTATATTCTCGGCACCGAGGCGATGGCAGTGAAGAAATGAGAATACCTGCTCTCCTAGAGCCACAGAAAATACAAGGGACAAAGAATAGAAAGGAACAGTATGTTAGAAGCTGCAGGTTAGGCAGGAACCTAGAGCCAAAGGAGATGTGTGGGGTGGGGCAATGGCAGCTTGAGGTGATGCTTGAATGCAGATCTGGAAAGAGCCATCATGGAGCTGTCTGAACATAGACTCTTCTAGTCAAAGGCAACAGCAAGGGCAAGTACCTGATGCAGGAGCCTGCCTGGATTTTTTTTTTTTTTTTTTTTTTTTTTTTTTTTGAGACAGGGTCTCAATCTGTCACCAGGCCACCAGGCCAGAGTGCAGTGGCATGATCATAGCTCACTGCAGCCTTGACCTGGGTTCCAGTGATCCTCCCCATTCAGTCTCCTGAGTCGCTGGTACTGCAGTCATGTATCATCACACCTGGCTGATTTTTTTTATTTTTGTAGAGATGGGATCTTGCCTTGTTGCCCAGGCTGGTCTTGAACTGAGCTCAAGCAATCCTCCCACCTCAGCTTCCCAAAATGCTGGGATTATAGGTGTGAGCCATCATGCCTGGCCATGCCTGGCATTTTTGAGGCCCAGTAACTTCCAGGAGGCCATGCAGTCAAGGGGGAAGAATAAGGGGAGCTAAGGTAATAGAGAGATGTGGGGAGAGCGAGGGCAAGGGGTGCTGGGAGGGCAGGTTGCCAGGGGCCTGATAGGCTGCAGTGAAGACTTTGGCTTTCACTCTAAGAGAAATGGGGAACCTGGAGGGTTTTAAGCAGAGGAGTAAGTTGATCTTATTTGTGCTTTTCATGATCCCTGGGGTGCTGTGTTGGGAACAGATGGTTAGGGTTCAAGGGCAGAAGAGGGGAGACCAGTTAGGCTCCTTCAGTGAGTCACCTGAGCGGTAATGGTGTTTAGAATTGGGAAGCAGCGATGGAGGTGGTGAGAAGTGGTTGGATTCTGGGTGTGTTTTTTTTTCTTGAGACGGAGTCCTGCTCTGTCACCATGCTGGAGTGCAGTGGTGTGATCTTGGCCCACTGCAATCTCTGCCTCCCAGGTTCAAGAGATTCTCCTGCCTCAGCCTCCCGAGTAGCTGGGATTACAGGTGTGTGCCACCACACCCAGCTAGTTTTTGTATTCTTAATGTGTTTTGGAAAGTTAGGGACCTCGAATGGAGGGACAGGCTGAAGCCATGGCAGAAGAACATAAATTGTGAAGATTTCATGGACATTTATTAGTTCCCCAAATTAATACTTTCATAATTTCTTATGCCTGTCTTTACTGAAGTCTCTGAACATAAATTGTGAAGATTTCATGGACACTTATCACTTTCCCAATCAATACTCTTGTGATTTCCTATGCCTGTCTTTACTTTAATCTCTTAATCCCATCATCTTCGTAAGCTGAGGATGTATGTCGCCTCAGGACCCTGTGATGATTGCGTTAACTACACATTGTTTGTAGAGCATGTGTGTTTGAAGAATATGAAATCTGGGCACTTTATGAACAGGATAACAGCGATTTTCAGGGAACAAGGGCAATAACCTTAAAGTTTGGCTGCCTGTGTGCCAGGCATATATTATTCAGTGATAAGAGAACCATATTTCTCTTATTACCGAAAATGGGTAAGAGAAATATTGCTGAATTTTTTCCCCAGTAAGGAATATTAATTAACAGCCCTGGGAAAAGAATGCATTCCCAGGGTGGGGCCTCTAAAATGGCCACTCTAGGAGTGTCTGCCTTTATGCAGATGTAGATAGGGATGAAACACACCCTAATCTCCTGCAGCAACCCCAGGCTTGCTAGGATTAGGAAATTCCAGCCTGGCAAATTCTAGTCAGACGGGTTCTCTGCTCTTGAACCCTGTTAAAGTGTTTATCAATGACAGTGTGTACACAAAGGGACATGGAACTTCATTAGTAATTCTAGTTTCACCCTAACCTTGTGGTTTCACCCTGACTTTCTGCCTTGTGATCTTTTGTTGCACTTGAAGCATGTGATCTCTGTGACCCACACCCTATTCATACACTCCCTCCCTTTAGAAAATTGCTAGTAAAATCTTGCTGGTTTTACGGCTCAGGGGCATCACGGACCCTGCCGACATGTGATGTCTCCCCCAGACACCCAGCTTTAAAATTTCTCTCTTTTGTACTCTTTCCCTTTATTTCTCAGACCAGCCAACACTTAGGGAAAATAGAAAAGGACCCACGATGAATTATCAGCGGTGGGTTCTCCCGATACAGTGGAGATGGGGTTTTACTATGTTGGCCAGGATGGTCTCAATCTCCTGATGTCATGATCTGCCCGCCTCAGCCTCTCAAAGGGCTGGGATTACAAGCTTGAGCCACCGTGGCCAGCCTGATTCTGTGTGTGTTTTAAAGGTGGAGCTGGTAGGAATTGCTGGTGGACTGGATGTGGGGTGTGAGATTCTCCAAGGAGTTAGGGTTGGAAGAATGGTTCATTTGGTGTTTTTCTTGTTTCCCCAAGAATTTTTGGAGAACCTGCTCTGCCTGCACAGTGGGGCTGCCCATGTGCTGAGAGGCTCTGGAAACAGTTTACAGGGCAAGCTCACAGCCTTGGGCTTCTGGGCTCCCCTGGGGAGGGATTTCTGAATTTGAAGGTGAAATTCTGGGAGGGAATTTCAGGTACCTTCTCTTCTGTCACAGTGGGAAACACCTATGATAGGCTGGAAATGTTAGCATTGGAAAGAGCTGTTTAATTCTCTGTGAAAGTGCTGTTTTGTGCCTTTAGAATTATCAATAGAAAGAGCTAGATCACTTTCACAGGTGGGCCTTTAACCTCTAACTGTCCAACTTGACTTGGGAATTTAAAGCCCAAACCCTTTCAGTGGGAAATATAATAAAACAAGAACTCTTATGATTACTTTTCTTTGACGGGGTGTTTTATTCTTTTTTTTTAATAAAAAAAAATTTTTTTTGGAAACAAGGTCTTGCTCTGTCACACAGACTGGAGAATAGTGGTCTGATCATAACTCACTGCAGCCTTGAATTCATGGGCTCAAGTGATCCTCACATCTCAGCCTCCTGAGTAGCTGCAACTACAGGCCCACACCACCACGTCCGACTACTTTTATTTTTTGTAGAGGTGAGGTCACACTGTGTTGCCGAGACTGGCCTCCAACTCTTGGGCTCAAGTGATCCCGCCCTCCTTAGGCTTCCTAAGTGCTGGGATTATAGGTGCAAGCCGCCGTGCCTGGCCTAAAAGTTTTTCTTTTTTTGTATTTGGAGACAGAGTCTAACTCTGTAACCCAGGCTGGAGTGTAGTGGCTTGATCTCAGCTCACTGAAGCCTCCATCTCCCAGGTTCAAGCGATTCTCCTGCCTCAGCCTCCCGAGTAGCTGGGACTACAGGCACACATCACCACACCCGGCTAATTATTGTATTTTTAGTAGGGACAGGTTTCACCATGTTGGCCAGGCTGGTCTCGAACTCCTGACCTCAGGCGATCCACTTGCCTTTGCCTCCCAAAATGCTGGGTTTACAGGTGTGAGCCACTGCGCCTGGCAAAAGTTTTTCTTGATTGGAAAAAGATAACAGCCTGGGCGCCATGGCTCATGCCTGTAATCCCAGCACTTTGGGAGGCCGAGGTGGGCTGATCATTTGAGATCAGGAGTTCGAGACTAGCCTGGCCAACATGGTGAAACCCTATCTCTACTAAAAACACAAAAATTAGCCTGGCATAGTGGCATGTGCCTGTAGTCCTAGCTACTTGGGAGGCTGAGGTAAGAGAATCACTTGATAACGGGAGGTGGAGACTGCAGTGAGCTGAGATCGTGCCACTGCACTCCAGTCTGAGTGACAGAGTGAGACTCTGTACTCAAAAGGGGTTAGAATGAATCGAATTGGTAAGTAGTTTAAGTAAAACAAATGATTTCGACTCATTAAATTATGATAATCATACTAACCAAATGCCCATTATTTACATAAATATTATATTAGCATTTATTACCTCACTCCTAGGCATATTAATCTATCGCTCACATCTAATGTCATCCCTATTATGCTTAGAGGGAATAATACTTTCACTATTTATCATAAATACCCTCATAGCACTCAACATAAAAAAATCTCAAAAAAAAAAAAAAAAAAAAAAAAAAATAGAAAACGAATTTCAGTGTCTTTATTGATGAGTAAAATGAGATTTGGAAATGGGGGTTTTGGACAGAGCCTATTCCCAGAGAAGCTAATGATGATTGTGTCTCAAGTACAAATTTCTAGTTCAAACTTAGCAACTGAATGCACAGTAATTACGTTTGGCTGGTGCCAGGTGGACATTTGTGTGCTCTCAGGGGAGGATTTCAGGGGTTAACTTGTTGAGACTTTATTGGGCTGGGTCTCTGTAAATCTCTTTAATCTTTCCTTTCCCCATATAAATCTCCTTAAATCCCCTTCAATCTCTCTCCTCCTGGTTCTCCTCCTCTCTCCTCTGGGAGGGCTTAGGTATTGGTTCAGCAGAGAGTTGTCACATTACTGGTCAACTTGCCCACTGGAGATTTGTTTCTTTTTTTTTTTTTTTTTTTGAGATGGAGTCTCACTCTGTCACCCAACCTGGAGTGTAGTGGTGAGATCTCGGCTCACTGCAACCTCCACCTCCCAGGTTCAAGCGATTCTCCTGCCTCAGCCTTCTGAGTAGGTGGGACTACAGGTGCATGCGACCATGCCTGGCTAATTAAATTAGTATTTTTAGTAGAGATGGTGTTTCAACATGTTGCCTGGGCTGGTCTTGAACTCCTGACGCCAAGTGATCCGCCAACCTTGGCCTCCCAAAGTGGTGGGATTACAGGCATGAGCCACTGTGCTTGACCATTATGTTTCTTTAATTAATGAAGGATCTGCTTATAGGCAGCCACCATGAAACCTGGTGCCCAAGTCAGCAGACCTAAATTATTTTCCTGATGCAAGATGGCCAATTCCATGCTTATTTAGTCCAGGAGGACACATAGACTCTGGGAAAGATTCCAGCATGATCTCGGTTCGTGTTGGCTATGCCCTTTGACTTTCTGTGGTGAGGGAGATCTCTTTTTCTTTGGGCTAGGTTTTTATTAGAGCTCACTTGATTTCCCTTCCTCCTTCCTTCCTTCCTTCCTTCCTTCCTTCCTTCCTTCCTTCCTTCCTTCCTTCCTTCCCTCTTTTGTTTTGTTTTGTTTTTTGTTTTGGCTTATTATGCAGTGTATTGAGTATTCAGGCTCCAGTTAGATAAAAGGCAACCTCAAAATACATGCCAAAGGTAAAGTTCATTCCACCACAAACTAACTTCATTTTATATCTTCAGATATCTGTTCTCTGTGTCTCATGCTGTTTTTCCAGATCTTTCAGCAGGACTTAGAAATGGAGAGATTCCAGCCTGGAGTACTGGCTCACACTTGTCATCCCAGCACTTTGGGAGGACGAGGCAGGAGGATCGCTTAAGGCTGGGAGGTTGAGGCTGCAGTGAGCTATGATGGTGCCACTACACTCCAGCCTGGGTGACAGAGAGAGACCGTGTCCCCAAAAAGAAGGCAAAGAAAAAAGAAATGGGGGACCAGGTGCACTGACTCACGCCTATAATCATAGAAAGACTTTGGGAGGCTGAGGTGGGTGGATCACCTGAGGTCAGGGGTTCAAGACAAGCCTGGCCACCATGTTAAAACACTGTCTCCACTAAAAACACAAAAATCAGCCAGCATGGTGGTGCATGTCTGTAATCCCAGCTACTCAGGAGGCTGAGGGACGAGAAACACTTGAACCCGGGAGGCAGAGTTTGCAGTAACCTGAGATTGTGCCACTGCATTCCAGCCTGGGTGACAGAGTGAGACTGTCTCAAAAAAAAAAAAAAAAAAAAAAAAAAAAAAAGAGAAAGAAAAAAGAAATGGGGGATTCTGTCTCCTGGTTAACACTGAACCTTGACGGCAAGCCTTTTATAGGGTGTATTTGCTGAGGCCAGGTAGAGGAGGCAATGTAACATAATCAAAACATCATTCTGGCGGAGGCATTCATAGCTCAGTGCCTCTGGATAGATTACTTAATCTCTCTGAGTTTAAGAGGGAGATAGGAGTTGCTGCCTCGTGGGATTGTTGTAAGGATTCAGTGACATATGTGAGGTACCTGGCACATAACTGGGATTGAATATACAGTAACTGTCATCAAGCTGTAATTGCCTCCAGCAGCTGAGGTTGACTTCCCTTGGATATTTGGGGCCACTGCACTACTGCACTCCACACTCCAGCCTCAGTGACAGAGTAAGACTCCATCTCAAAAAAAAAAAAAAAAAAAAAAAAAAA
>NW_016805096.1:301653-314759 GCF_001698545.2 Rhinopithecus bieti | reverse complement strand
AAAAAAAAAAAAAAAAAAAAAAAAAAAAAAAAAAGCAAACTTCAGTGTCCTTATTGATGAGTGAAATGAGATTTGGAAATGGGAATTCCGGACAGAACCTGTTCCCAGAGAAGCTAATGACTTGAGAAGATATATAAATACCTTGAAACAGGTTGAGAGGCTGCCAGTCATTTACTATGTAAGTGACTTTTAGGAAATAACTTTTTCTCAATACTTAATTAGCATTTGAATGGGAAGCAGAAGGGAGAAGAAGTAATTTCATTCCTGGGAGGCTGAAATGGTTTGCACACTGTAGAGTTGAGTGCCACAAACTGGGGAGTTGAGGGCTGAGTGAGGCAAGATGGAAATGATGCACTGGGGCTTTGGGGCAAAGGACCTGCAAGCCAACCAACCTACATCAACTATTGTAAAATTGGGCCCTAAACTGTCTTGGGCTCTGGAAAGGGAGGCTGCCTCTCCAATCCTTCCTTCCTCCTCCAGGGCCAGGTCAGGACTGTAGATACCATCACAGCTCTGCCATGGACACCAGGGATTCTTTCATTCTGTTTTTGAAATGGAGTCTCACTCTGTCGCCCAGGCTGCAGTGCAGTGGTGTGATCTCGGCTCACTGCAACCTCTGCCTCCCTGGTTCAAGCGATTCTCCTGCCTCAGCCTCCCGAGTAGCTAGGATTAAAGGTGCCCACCACCACACCTGGCTAATTTTTGTATTTTTGGTACAGATGGGGTTTCACCATCTTAGCCAGGCTGGTCTTGAACTCCTGATCTCATGATCCACCTGCCTCAGCCTCCCAAAGTGCTGGGATTATAGGCATAAGCCACTGCGCCCTGCCTAATTTTTGTATTTTTAGTAGACACAGGGTTTCACCATGTTGGCCAGACTGGTCTCAAACTCCTGACCTCATGATTCACCCACCTTGGCCTCCCAAAGTGCTGGGATTACAGGCATGAGCCACCACGCCTGGCCTGCCAGGGCTTCTTTAGGTCAGAATAGGATTCAGGTCACCATGAAAAATTCCACTTCTGTCAGAAAATACGCCTCAAACAACAACAATAACAAGCTTTTAGTGATCTCTTGGGACACGCTTTGCATATAAGTTGGAGACAGCCTGTATTTGGCAATAACGTATAAAAATTATGCTCCTTGGATTTTTTTGGTGTGTGTTAGCATAGTCAGTAAAAGTGGAGTTTGTGGTCCTAGTTGTGATGGACAAATAATGTTGGCTTTCTGTGACCATTTCATTTTCTTTGACAAATGGAAATATTATTTGATATAGTAACAAGACTTAATATTTGACTGTTTTTTGTTTTGTTTTTTTTTTTTTGTTTGTTTGTTTGTTTTTTGAGGTGGAGTCTTGCTCTGTCACCCAGGCTGGAGTGCAGTGGCACTATCTCTGCTCACTGCAACCTCCACCTCCTGGGTTCAAGTGATTCTCTTGCCTCAGCCTCCCAACTAGCTGGGATTACAGGCTCCCACCACTATGACCAGCTAATTTTTGTATTTTTAGTAGAGACAGGGTTTCATCATGTTGGCCAGGCTGGTCTCAAACTCCTGATCTCAAATGATCCCGCCTGCCTCAGCATCCCAAAGTGCTAGGATTACAGACATGAGCCACTGTGTCTGGCCTATTTGACTTCTTTTTAAAAACTGTGGTTAAAAAATACATAGCATAGACTGGGTGTGGTGGCTCATGCCTATAATCCCAGCACTTTGGGAGGCAGAGGTGGGTGGATCAAGAGGTCAGGAGTTCAAGACCAGCCTGGCCAAGATGGTGAAACCCCATCTCTGCTAAAAATGCAAAAAATAGCCAGGTGTGGTGGCAGGTGCTTGTAATCACAACTAGTTAGGAGGCTGAGGCAGGAGAATTGCTTGAACCCGGGAAGTGGAGGTTGCAGTGAGCCGAGATCATGTCCCTGCACTCCCGCCTGGATGGCAGAGTGAAACTCCATCTCAAAAAAAAAAAAAAAAAAAAAAAAGCCGAAAACTTGCCATCGTAACCATGTTTAAGTGTGCAGTTCTGTGGTGTTAAGTACATTTATAGCATTGTCCAAACATCACCACTATCCATCTCCAGAACTCTTTCATCTTTCCACACTGAACCTGTACGCATGAAACACTAACTCCCCATTCCCTCCTCCCTGACCCTCTGATACACACCATTCTGCCATCTGTCTCAATGAATTTGGCTACTTTAGGTACCACATTTAAGTAGAATCATGTGATACAGTCATCCCTTGGTATCTTCAGGGGATTGGTTCCAGAATCCCCCTGCCACAGATAACAAAATTTTAGGATGCTCTAGTTTCTGGTATAAAATGGTATACTATTTGCATATAAATTTTGCACATTTTCCTGTGTACTTTTTTTGTTTTGTTTTGTTTTTTGTTTGTTTTTGAGATGGAGTCTCACTGTGTTGCCTAGGCTGGAGTGTAGTGGTATAATCTTAGCTCCCTGCAACTTCCCCCTCCCAGATTCTAGCAATTCTCCTGCCTTAGACTCCAGAATAGCTGGGATTACAGGTGCCCAGCACAATGCCTGACTAATTTTTGTATTTTTAGTACATATGAGGTTTCACCATGTTGGCCAGGCTGGTCTCAAACTCCTGATCTCTGGTGATCTGCCCTCCTCAGCCTCTTTTCTCATGTCCTTTAAATTATCTCTAGATTACTTGTAATACCTAATACAATGTGAATGTTATGTAAATAGTTGTTATACTGTATTCTTTAGAGAATACTGACCAAAAAGGCTGTATATGTTCAGTACAGCACAGCACAATTTTTTCTCTAAGTTATTTGTTTGTTTGTTTTTGGAGTTTGGAGGCAGAGTTTCACTCTGTTGCCCAGTCAGGAGTGCAGTGGCACGATTTTGGCTCACTGGAGCCTCCACCTCCCGGGTTCAAGTGATTCCCCTGCCTCAGTCTCCCCAGTAGCTGGGGTCACAGGTGTTAGCCACCACACCTGGCTAATTTTTGTTTATTCATTCATGTGTTAATGGACACAGGTTGCTTCCACCACTTGGTTGTTGTGAATTGTACTGCTGTGAACATTGGTGCACAAATATCTGAGCCCCTGCCTCCAGTTCTTTTGGGTTTATGGCCAGAAGTGGAATTGCTGGATCAGATGGTCATTCTATGTTTCATTTTTGGAGGACCCGCCAAACAGTTTTCCACAGCTACTTGGTGTTTTGCAGTTTGCAATGTGGTTTTTGCATCCATGATTCCTTCTGACTCTTAGTGAGTGAGCAGCAATTGCTGACCTCATTTAACAGATAAGGACATGTAGGGTTAGAGAGGTTAAATGACTCAGTGAAGAGGTTACTAAGGGGCACGTGGAAAGTTAAGGCATCTCCTGATTTCAGTTCTTTTTCTTTTTTTTGAGATGGAGCCTGGCTCTGTCGCCCAGGCTGGAGAGCAGTGGTGCTATCTCGGCTCACTGCAACCTCCACCTTCTGGGTTCAAGCAATTCTCCTGCCTTGGCCTCCCAAGCTGGGATTACAGGTGCCCGCCGCCACACCTGGCTAATTTTTTGTATTTTTAGTAGAGATGGGGTTTCACTATGTTAGCCAGGCTGGTCTTGAATCCCTAACCTAAGGTGATCAACCCACCTCGGCCTCCTAAAGTGCTGGGATTACAGGCATGAGCCACCATACCAGACTGTCATTCTCATTTTATCAGGCTGCTAACAAGCTGGTTAGTGGAGTTGATGGGATAGAGAAGTACTGACTGATATTTAAAAAAGCAAAACTTCACTCTCTGTGCATGCATGTGTTATGGTATGGGAAGGAGGCCATTGGAGTCAGTTGCATGCTGATAAACTGGCCTTGGTGGGAGGGAAGTTCTGATTTGTAGCACTTGCTGATTTATGTGGTATAAATACTCCCACCTGGTCTGATTCCAAGCTTCCATGGTTTAACAACCTACTTGCAAAATTTCTGACTTAGGTAGGCTCTTAGGAGTTGCTGGGAGGTGGCTGTAGCATACCACTGAAGGAAGTGGAGGGCAGGAGGTCTGGGTTTGAGTCCTAGCTATGCCATTTAAGAACTGTGGCATCCTGGTTTCATCCTCTCTGAGTCTTTTTTTTTCTTTTTTTTTTTTGAGATAGAGTCTCACTCTGTCACCCAGGCAGGATTTCAGTGGTGCCATCTTGACTGTCTGCAACCTCCCCCTCTCAGGTTCAAGTGATTCTCCTGCCTCAGGCTCCTGAGTAGCTGGGATTACAGGTATACACCACCATGCCTGGCTAATTTTGTATTTTCAGTAGAGATGGGGTTTCACCATGTTGGCCAGGCTGTTCTTGAATTCCTGATCTCAAATGATCCACCCACCTCAGCCTCCCAAAGTGCTGAGATTACAAGTGTGAGCCGCTGTACCCAGCCTATCCTCTCTGAATTGTGATGACCTTGTTAGTCAAATGGGGATAATGACATCTGCTTACATTATATAAGTAATGTAACTTTGTATAAGTCCCAGATGAGATAAGGAATGTGTGATGCTTGGCATTTATTATAGTAAAGGCCTAACATTAATATATACAGGAGGAATTATGATGTTATGATTATAGCTTTAAAAATGTTTCCTTCTCGGCTGGGCCCAGTGGCTCATGCCTGTAATCCTAGCACTTTGGGAGGCTGAGGCGGGCCTATCACTTGAAGTCAGGAGTTCCAGACCAGCCTGGCCAACATGGTGAAATCCCATCTCTACTAAAAATACAAAAAATTGGCCAGGCGTGGTGGCGCACACTTGTAATCCCAGCTACTTGGGAGTCTGAGGTGGGAGAATCTCTGGAACCTGGGAGCTGGAGGTTGCAGTGAGCAGAGATTGTGCCACTCCACTCCAGTCTGGGTGACAGAGTGAGACTCCACCTCAAAAACAAAAAATGTTTCCTTCTCCTCAGCATCAGTGTCACATTCATCTCTTGAAACCTAGTTTTTATCTTTTGGGCAGGCTTCCTGTAGAAGTTGGGTCATACGTTGACCTTGAATCTGAAAGTTATCAACACAAACCCCAAAGTTTTATAGTCTATTTTCTCTGGCTCTATTTCAGTGTTGTTATATTGTTTTCATTTTCAGTTCTTAAGCGATTGGTGCCTTAAGAAAAACTTAAAAGGAAATTAGAACAGCAACATGTCATCCTTGTTGATAATTTGAAAAATATGGAAGAATATAAAGAAGGCTGTTGGGGTGGCCACACCCAACACCAGGCCATGGGGACTATGAAGTCCAGTGGAGTCAAAGAAATGAGACAAGAATGCATAAAGTGGGACTGGAGGCCAACACTAGTGTGGAGGCTGCGAAGGCCCTGAGCTCTTGGAGCCCACGCTATTTATTGGTGATCAAGAAAGCAGGTGGTGAGGATGTGGGGATTGAAAGGAAGCAGTGCATCAAGCGCGTGAGCTGTAGCTGTGACGGTTTAGCATTTCCTTTGAAGCATATGGAACGTGTTCTGCTACTTGAGATAATGGAGAACATGTTCTTCTAGTTTAAGATACAATCACTTTATGAACCTGGGAGTGCTAGAAGCAAGGAGCCAGCAAGTCTAGACACATTCCAGAGACCATGAGGGGTTGTATATCCTGAGCCCTGGATTCCATCCAAGCCATGAGGAGTTTTATGCCCTGGGCTTGGATTGTGGTGTGGCGAGGCAGCCTTCCACCCTTTGGCACAGAGCTTGGTATTCCAAAGGCCACAAGGGTTTTTAGACCCTGGCCCCTGGACATATTCCAAGACTCTTTTACATTATGTCAGACATACAAGCCCTGCCTCAGCTTCTCCCCAACACTCAGCTTTACCCCAGCAGAAGACAATAAGAATCAGTTGTTGGGCTGAGCGTGGTGGCTCATGCCTGTAATCCCAGCACTTTGGGAGGCCAAGGTGGATGGATCACTTGAGGCCAGGAATTTGAGACCAGCCTGGCCAACATAGTGAAACCCCATCTCTACTAAAAATAACAAAAAAAAAAAAAAGCTAACCAGGCCTGGTAGCACATACCTGTAATCCTGGCTACTCAGAAGACTGAGACAAGAGAATCGCTTGAACCTGGGAGGCGGGGGTTGCAATGAGCTGCGATTGTGTAACTGTACTCCAGCCTGGGTGACAGAGCAACACTGTCTTTAAAAAAAAAAAAAAAAAAAAACAAGAATCAATCATTGGCTAGATGGATCCTGATCAGTCAGTCCTTCAGGGGGATGGGGGAGAGATCTTGGGAGAGACCCCAGAGATTAGTGGTGGGGCTGGACCTGTGGGGGTGGGACAGTGGTTCTATGCTAACTGAAGGTATTTTAATATTTTCTCAGGTGGTGTGCCTGAATCACAGTGCACCTGTTGAGAATTGGCTGTGGATTTAGGGGTGGCTTTGTCCCCTGTAATTATGGTCTTTGTGAGCACTGTGGGTGTCAGGCTTGAAGTGTGTCAGTATTTTGTGGCAGTGATGGTGGTGGTGATGGCATTGCTTGGCTTATTCTGATGATCACCATCTCTATCCTCATGACCACTTCTAAATGCATCCCCAGAATCAGCAGTGGAACAGATCCTGTTGCCAAGATGAGACCTGACTTCACAGACTTCCAGAGAGCTAATTATACTTGTGAGAAAAAGGAGATAAAAAATATTCATATCCAGTTGTGGCTGACACTCTCTGCTTAGGGTAAGACATGGGAAACCAGCTTCTCAGTTGGTTGTGACATAAAATAAATACTGTTACAGGCACAGTCCTGCCTTCTGCTAAGCTGCAGATGCCTCAAACCTTGAAGCCAACCCCTCTTTAGAACACAGTCTTTGGAAGTTCTTGAGGTTAGAACAGCAGTCTTCAACCTTTTTGGCAGCAGGGACCAGTTTTGTGAAAGACAATTCTTCCATGGACCAGGGGCAGGGGGATGGTTTTGGGATGATTCAGGCGCATTACATTTATCATACACTTTATTTCCATTATTATTACATTGAAATATCTAATGATAATTCTACAAGCCCTGAGCTTGTTTTCCTGCAACTAGATGGTCTCGCCTGGGGGTGATGGGAAACAGTGATGGATCATCAGGCATTAGATCCTCATAAGGAGCATGCAACCTAGATCCCTGTCATGCGCAGTTCACAATAGGGCTTGTGTTCTAGTGAGAATCTAATGTTACTGCTGATTGAATGGGAGGTTGAGCTCAGGCAGCAATGCGAGTGATAGGGGGGCATTTGTAAATACAAATGCACCTTTGCTTTGTTGCCAGCTGCTCACCTCCGGTTTTGTGGCCCAGTTCCTAACAGGCCACAGACTGGTACTGAGCCACAGCCTGGTGGCTGGGGACCCCTGGTTTAGAAGGTAAGGTTTTTGGGGCCAGGTGTGGTGGCTCATGCCTGTAATTTCAGCACTTTGGGAGGCCAAAGCAGGTGGATCACTTAGGTCAGGAGTTTGAGACCAGCCTGGTCAACATGGTGAAACCTCATCTCTAGTAAAAATACAAAAATTAGCCAGGCATGATGGTGGGCACCTGTAATCCCAGCTACGCAGGAGGCTGAGGCAGGAGAATCACTTGAACCTGGGAGGTGAAGGTTGCAGTGAGTCAAGATTGCACCACTGTACTCCAGCCTGGACGACAGAGCAAGATTCTGTCTCAAAAATAAAATAAAATGTTTGTTGTCCTGGCACAGTGGCTTATGCCTGTACTCCCAGCTACTTGGGAGGCTGAAGCAGGAGGTTCACTTGAAGCCGGGAGTTCCAGGCTCCTGGGAGATGGCACACTTCCAGGCTATAGTGGGCCATGATGGCATAACTGTACTCCAGCCTAGGTGAAACAGCAAGACCCTATTAAAAAAAATATACATATATATTTGTTGGGTGAATGAACGGATAAGTGGAAGGAAAGGAGCGTAGGCTTTGATTAGATTCATGGAGTTCAAATCCTAACTGTGTCATTCAGGAGCTATGAGACCTTAGGCGAGTTACATCATCTGAGTTTCTCTTCTCTCATATTTTAGTGGGGACAACAGTATCTACCTTTCCACCTTGTTGTGAGGTTTTGTTACAATAACAAGGATAATAATAAGGATTATAGGCTGGGCACAGTGACTCACACCTGTAATCCTAGCACTTTGGGATGCCCAAGTCACACTAATGCACTCCAGCCTGGGTGGCAGAGTAAGAACCTGCCTCAAAAAAAAAAAAAAAAAAAAAAAGGATTATAACATCTTCTGTAACGTATGTTGCATATTGCAGGTGCTAAACGGAAGGGCATTGACTTTAATTTTTTTGTTTGTTTTTTTGGAGACAGAGTCTTGCTCTATTGCCAGGCTGGAGTGCAGTGGCATGATCTCGAGTCACTGCATCCTCTACCTCTGGGTTCAAGTGATTCTCCTGCCTCAGCATCCCAAGTAGGTGGGGCTACAAGTGCCCACCACCACATTCAGCTAATTTTTCATATTTTAGTAGAGATGGGGTTTCACCATGTTGGCCAGGATGGTCTCAATCTCCTGACATTGTGATCTGTCCGCCTCTGTCTCCCAATGTGCTGAGATTACAGGCATGAGCCACCACACCCGGCCGACTTTAATTTTTTAAGCAGATGAGTGTTACACCACATCATGTGATTGCCTTCAGTAAAAACACCTCTGTGTGACGCCTTCAGGAATACCATTACAAATTCGTTTATTTGACCTACAACGTTTTCTGAAATATAAGCTATTAGACACTACTAGCTATGTATAGATCATTGTAAAGTAATTTATCTTTTGTAAGAATGAGCTGGGAGAAAGGGATGGGAGAGAGATCTTGAAATCACACAGGGTTAGACTAGAATTAAAGGGTGGCAGTCATGTTGATTGTGCCAAAGAGGAGATCAGAGGCTGATAAAATCAGTCAGAATCATAGCATTCATTCATTCATTTGTTCGTTTGTTTGTTCATTCAACAGTTTGGAAGACTTACTATGTGAGAAATGCTGAGAGACTGTCTCTGTGATCTCTGTGATTCTTTTTTTTTTTTTTTTTTTGAGACTAGGTCTTGCTCTGTCACCCAGGCTGGAATACAGTGACATGATTAGCTCACTGCAGCATTGACTTCCTAGGTGATCAAGTGATCTTCCTGCCTCAACCTCCCTAGTAGTTAGTACTACAGGTATTCACCACCTTGCCTGTCTATTGTTTCTTTAATTAATTTTCTTGTAGAGATGGGTTCTCTCTTTGTTGTGTAGGCTGGTATGGAACTCCTAGCTTCAAGCTGTCCTCCTGCCTTGGCCTGGTGTTTAAGTGCTCAAAAATGTTAGCTAAAATCACTTAATTTGGGGCCAGGCTTGGTAATCCCATGCTTGTAATCCCAGCACTTTGGGAGGCCCAGGCCAGTGGATCACCTGAGGTTAAGAGTTCAAAACCAGCCTGGCCAATATGGTGAAACCCCATCTCTACTAAAAATACAAAAATTAGCCAGATGTGGTGGCGTGCACCTGTGATCCCAGCTACTCAGGAGGCTGAGGCAGGAGAATTGCTTGAACCCAGGAGGTGGAGGTTGCATTGAGCTGAGATTATGCCACTGTACTCCAGCCTGGGCAACAGAGTGAGACTTTGTCTCAAAAAAAAGAAAATTAAAAACGAGAAATTAGTATGGACTACCCGATTTCCTGAACAGTTAAAAAAAAATACTATGACTTCAAGTGGTAATAGCACTTTCTGTGTTCCTTTCAAGAACTTTGATTAAATGTGTCATTTAATACTTACAACATCCCTGCAAGGTAGCAATGTTTTTGTTTGTTTGTTTTTGTTGTTGGCACATGCAGGAGAAGTAACTTGTCCAAGGAAGCACAGCTAGTAATGGACAGATCTGGGATTTGAAGCCAGGTCTTTCAAAGTCCACACGTTTCTCCTGCACTTCTCCGTATGTATTCTAGCTAACCAAGCTGTTGCTCTATAATTTGTTTAGGGCATCAAACCACATAATGCAGGTTTAAGAGTGTAGTTTTTTATCTGAAGTATTTGGTACTAAATAATTAAATTAGCTAAGTGTCAAATCCCTCTTTGTTTTAGAATTTATAGATTTAAATACAATCAGAATAGACCTTTCCTTTTTTGTTGTTGTTGTTACTGTAAAGAGCTTTTTGTGGTGGAAGTAATTTTGGTGAGCAACAGAATGAGAACTCAGGGAACGTCGAAGCAGGAAAATTGATACAGAATTTCAGAACATGCTTAGAATAAAGCTTTTATTTCACCACTCGGGGAAATGTCAAATTGACATTAATATCCACTGCTTGGACTTTATATTAGCAGGTGTTTATTTTGCCAGACACCGAGATTGGGTTTTATGAAATACGCCCATTTATTCACAGAGCTAAAATCACACTTATTGGAGAAAGAATGAATGCTTTACCCTAACATCAGGAGCAACACAAGAATGTCTGCTCTCACCACCCTTATTCAATTTTAGTGGAGGTTCTAGCCAGAATAGTTAGAAAATGAAATAAAAGGCATCCAGATTATAAAGGAAGAAGTAAAACTAACTCTATTTGCAGATAAGATGATCCTGTAGAAAGTCCTATGGAATCACCTAGATAACTATTCTGTTTAATAAATGAGTTCATCAAGGCTGCAAGATACAAGATCAATATACAAAAATCAATTATATATGTATATGCTAGCAAGGAAAAATAAAAAAAGAAATTAAGAGAACAATCCCATTTATAATATCAATCAATAAGAATAAGATATTTAGGATTAAATTTGATCAAAGAAGTTCAAGACTTTCACATTGCAAACTATGAAACATAATTTAAAGAAATTAATGAAGACTTAAATAAATGGAAAGACGTTCTGTGTCTATGGATTGGAGGACTTAATGTTGTGGAGATAGCAAAACTGCCCAAATTGATCTATAAACACAATACCTGTCAAAATCCCAGCTTGCCCTTCCTGCAAAAATTGAGAAGCTGATCCCGAAATTCATATGGAAACACAGGGAATCCAAAATAGCCAAAACAATCATGAAAAAGAAGAGCAAAGTTGGATGACTCACAATTTGATTTAAAAACTTACTACAGAGCTACAGTAATCAAGACGGTGTGGTCCTGGTATATAGATCAGTGGACTAGAATTGAGAGTCCAGAAATAAACTCTCACATTTATGGTTTATTTTCTTTTGACTTTTTTATTGGTTAAGATAATTCAGTGAGGGAAAGAAGAGTCTTTTGAAAAAACAGTGCTGAAGCAACAAGATATGCATATATAAAATAATGAATTTGGGCCTGCTCATGCGTGTAATCCCAGCACTTTGGGAGGCCAAGGCAGGCAGATCACGAGGTCAAGAGATCGAGACTATCCTGACCAACATGGTGAAAACCCCTCTCTACTAAAGATATGAAAATTAGCTGGGTGTGGCGGTGCACACCTGTAGTCCCAGCTATGCAGGAGGCTGAGGCGAGAGAATCGCTTGAACCCAGGAGGTGGAGGTTGCAGTGAGCTGAGATCGTGCCACCAATGCACTTCAGCCTGGCAACAGAGCAAGATACTGTCTTTAAAAAAAAAAAAAAAAAGATTTTGGACCATTGTCTCACACTATATATAAAAATTACCTCAAAATGGATCAATGACCTAATATAAGACCTAAAACTATAAAACTCTTAGAAGAAAACATAGATGTAAATTGTTATGCCTTGAAAGCACAAGCAACAGAAATAGATATATTATATTTCACCAAAAATTGTGCATCAAAGGATACCATCAAGACAGTTAAAAGACAACTCACAGAATGGGAAATGTGCTTTGAAAATCTATAAAGGGCTTGAATCTAAAATATCTTAAAAGCTTTTATAATTCAATAATGAATAGATAGCACAATTAAAAATAGGCCAAGTGTATGAATAGGCATTTCTCCAGAGAAGGTATTCAAGTAGCCAATAAGCACATGAAGATACCCAACATCTTTAGACATCAGGGAAATGCAAATCAAAACTGCAATTAGATGTCACTTCATACCTGCTAGGATGACTGTAATAAAAAGATAGATAATAACAAGTGTTGGTGAAGATGTAGAGAAGTTAGAAGTCTTCTAGGCTGCTTGTGTGGATGCAAAATGGTGAAGCTGCTTTGGAAAGCAGTCATTCCTCAAGAGGTTCAACATGGCATTACTAAATGAGCCAGCCATTCTGCTCCCAGGTATACATACAAGAGAAATGAAAATATGTGCCCATACAAAAACCTGTATATGAATGTTCATAGCAGTGCCATTGACGGTAGCCAAAGAGCAGAAACAACCTAAATGTGTATCAGTGGATGAATGGAAAAAGAAAGTGTACATATCCATACAATGATATGATATTTGGCTGTAAAAATGAATTAAGTGTTGATATATGCTACAACTCATAGCTGAACCTTGAAAACATTTTGCATAGTGAAAGAAGCCAGTCACAAAAGACTACATATTGTGTGATCCTGTTTGTATAAAATATCCAGAGTAGACAAATCTATAGACACAAAAAGTTGATTAGTGGTTGCCTAAGGCTGGGGGTTGGAGGATAGTTGAAGAGTAATGGAAAATGACCGATAAAAGGTACAGTGTTTCTTGGGGAGAAAAGATGAAAATGTTCCAAAATTGATTGTGATGGTAATTGCACAGTTCTGTAATTGTACTAAATCCATTGAATTGTACATTTTAAATTGGTGAACTGTAGATTGTATCTCAATGAAGCTTTTTTTAAAAAAATCAATCTATGGAGTATTTCCTGTGGCAACTGAAAGTTCAAATAGAGCCAAGCATGGTGGCACCTGTATGTAATTCTAGTTCTTTGGGAGGCCACGGTGGGCAGATTACTTGAGCTCAGAAGTTCAAGACCTGCTTGGTAAACGTAGTGAGACCCTGTCTCTACAAAACATACAAACATTAGTTGGATGTGGTTGTGTGTGTCTGTAGTCCCAGCTGCTTGGGAGGCTGAGGTAGAAGGATTGCTTGAACGGAAGCCTGGAGGTGGAGGTTGCAGTGAACTGAGGTTGCACCACTGCACTCCAGCCTGGGTCACAAACTGACTAACTCAGAAAGAAAGAAAGAAAGAGAGAGAGAGAGAGAAAGAGAGAGAGAGAGAGAGAGAGAGAGAGAGAGAGAGAGAGAGAAAGAGGGAGGGAGGGAGGGAGGGAGGAAGGAAGGAAGGAAG
>NW_016805096.1:290816-299490 GCF_001698545.2 Rhinopithecus bieti | reverse complement strand
TTTTTTTTTTTTTTTTTTTTTTTTTTTTATAACAGAACCTCACTCTGTCACCCAGGCTGGAGTGCAGTAGTGGCGCGAAGTCGTCTCACTGCAACCTCTGACTTTCAGGTTCAAATGATTCCCCTGTCTCCACCTCCCAAGTAGCTGGGATTACAGATGCTGGCCACCACGCCCGGCTCATTTTTGTGTTTTTTAGTAGAGATGGAGTTTCACCATGTTGGCCAGGCTGATCTTGAACTCCTGACCTCAGGTGATCAGCTCCAGTCGACCTCCCAAATTGCTGAGATTACACGTGTGAGCCACTGTGCCCGGCCCAAGCCTTTGTTACTGTTGAATTCTCCCCGAATCAACCTTGAAACTTACCAGTTTTCTCACTTTCATCTTTACCCCCAGACTCCAGCTTCTAGATTCTCTCTCTGCAAATAAGGGTTTCGAGGTTTAGAGCAGAGGCAAAAACTGGTTTAGAGCAGAAAAAAAGTCTTAGTCTATGCTGGTGTGCCTTCTTAGCCCGGGAAACATTTTTGGCAGTCTGAGGGTTTTGTCTTCCCTGTTGGGGGCTGTTAAGAGGTACAAGAAAATGCACCTATCTGCTAATTGCAGAGGTTAAAATGCAAAAGCAAAAACATATTGCACCTGACATGTGTTTTAAATTAATAAATTGTCAAAACTGCCTACTTGGGAGGCTTCTGCGGTGCTTAAAGACAGCTCCGTCATTATCTGGGACTAGAGCCTCCAGCAGTTTTTCAGATAAACTATGTGGCAACGCGAGGTTTGTCTGCTGTGAAAAGAAAACCATCCCACCGCTTAGGAAGTCATGAGATGCGGCATGAATGTGATTTTGTTACCACGCCCCTGGAGGTAGATCATGCTGTTCTAGAAAGCCTATCATTGGAGGAAAACACTTGATGAGCCTTGTGTAAAGGTGCAACTTGCGATTTCACTTGGGAAGCACATTGGTGTGATGTCCGCGTGATTTACATCCCGGAGCTGATGGAGGTACCACTACACTCCATGGAAGATACTTCCTGTCCAATGCAAGGTCTGGAGGAAGAGGCGAGATGGGGTGACTGTGAGATTCCATCAGCTTCTGCTTAGAGAAAGGTTATTTGAGTTTCTGGTGATTCCACCAGCTCCAGATTTAAATGTTCTCCATGCTATGGTAGTGTCGGGGAGGGTGTGGGTGTGGTCAGTTACTGCTTAAACTCCCTGCAGAGGGTCCTGAGGGGCTTGGATGGCAGGTGGTTGGCGGTGGCGTGTGCCAGCCCAGGTCTGTTCTGCCCCTTGCTCCTGGGACAGGCTCTCTGGGACACCAAGGATTCTGGAAACATCACAACACTGTCTTCCCTGGGGTGTGTAGTCAGAGGTGTCTTCTTCAGGCTTCAAGGAGACATGCTCAGTGCAGGAGACTCAGCTTCTGCCTAGCACCTTGGGAACGTGGGCTTGGAGCATCCAGGTGACTTCATCCAGGCCTGAGTGAGAACGTGACCTAGTTACTGTCCCTCTGCACGTTGGCAGAATAACCAGACCTTGCTTCCTCCCCTGCTCGCAGCAAGCAGAATTCTGCTGAGCCTCTTGGTGGCTGGAGGGCCAGTTTTAGTAACGTGCCCTTCCCTGGTTGGCAACCATCGCTTGTTTTGGGTGAGTATTAATGGCCATGAGTTTGAAAGTTGTAGTTAGATGGAAACACCCTCTCTGGACACAGTGTCCTTGTCACCTACTATTTGAAGGTATTTCCTTTTTGGAGAAGAGGATTGAGAGCAAAATGGTCACAAAAATCTGTGGCTTTGGATTGTCCTTTGATTTTATTTTTTGATGCCTTCTATCTGGATTTAGGTCAGTGTAGGGGGCGAATTCATCATAGGCACTTCTGAAAGAAAATCTTCTAGAGTCTCAAAGAGAAGGCCATTTTTCCAAGTGCATGGGGGCCACTGCCCACGGGGCAAGGTGAGCCTAACTTTTGGAGGTGGCTGGTGGTTTTGGGTGGAATTTAATTTTAGGCCATGTGCATGACCAATAAATTGCTCTGGAGGAATGAATAGTCATGTGTCTCCCATGTTTTTACCTTTCATAAAGTGCTTGTACTGCATGGGGTCCTTCTTTAAGGCTGATGCGGAATTTTCGGACAGTATTTGCTGGTGATTTGCACCAGTGGCTGAAGAACTGTAAAGCAGCTGTCTCTATTTTAAAAACATCTTTTAAAAGATGGGGATCTTACTACATTGCCCAGACTGGTCTCGAACTCCTGGCCTCAAATGACCTTCCCATTTCAGCTTCCTAGTTGCTGATTATAGGCAGAAGCCACTTTGCCCAACCTGTTTCTGTTTTATTCAGAATGGAAGGAATTTCTCTTATAAGTAGAATTCTTGAGCTAGAAGAGACATTGTATCTCTATCTCTATCTCTGTCTCTGTCTTTATCTCTGTCTCTCTATCTGTCCCTGTGTCTGTTTCTATGCTATCTTTATCCCCTTGTTTTATGCAGATAAAACAGTCACAGAGGCTGGGCACATTGGCTCATGCCTGTAATTCCAGCACTTTGGGAGGCCAAGGTGGGCTGATCACGAGGTCAGGAGATCAAGACCATCCTGGTTAACACGGTGAAACCCTGTCTCTACTAAAAATACAAAAATTAGCCAGGCATGGTGACAGACACCTGTAGTCCCAGCTATTTGGGAGGCTGAGGCAGGAGAATGGTGTGAACCTAGGAGGTAGAGTTTGCAGTCAGCCAAGATCACGCCATTGCACTCCAGCCTGGGTGACAGAGCAGGACTGACACACACACACACACACACACACACACACACACACACACACACACAACAAAAAAAAAAAAAAAAAAAAAAAAAAAAAAAAAAAACAGGCACAGAAAGTTAAGTCTGTTACTCAAGATCCTACAACTAGTTAAGGATAGAATAGGGTTCATTGTGGTCAGCTAAAACCCAAGTAAGAGTGCAGAGCCAGGGCTAACCATGACCTCTGGGACTTCTGCATCCTGCGTGTTTCCAGTCTGTCTGTTCCCCTTGGGTCATGTCATGTGGGAGCAGAAGCTTCCAGTCTAAGGTGTAATGAACCCAAGAGGAAAGAGGACCCCAGAAAGGCTGAGGGACTTGCCTGAGATCACATAGCTAGTGAATGAGTCACCTATCCAAGCCTGGAATACAGGTCCAGCTGTCCCCACGAGCCATCCTTCTGGCCCACTAGATTCAGAATGATCTCAGGCTCAGTGTGAGTGAATAGAGGATGCAATGCATAGGCTTGACTTTATGAATCAACTTGATGGGATTCTGTATGGGGTCAACTAATGTGCTGAGAGTCCAGCATTGAGTAAGTAAGAGGGAGAAAGGGGTCCAAGCTCAATTCTGGCCAACTCCAGAGCTCAGTGTTGGGCGAACACTGTCTTCTCTCAAGAGTGAGGAAAACCCTTTTTCAGGCTGAGATATGTTGGTATCTCAGGCTTTTGGCCATAAGGGGTAGAGTGGAAAGATTGAACTTTTAAAATCTTTGCCTGGATTCTTGTTATTCTCAATACAAAATACTTTAAATTCAAGCTTGTGTGGGGCCCTAGGAACAAGCTGTAGGTGTGCTTTTTTTTCTCTGATTAAATTGGAATCACTATGTAAATTAACTGTCCAGGGCATTGTCTGGGGAATTCCTAAAGCAGTCTTAGGTTGTATCACATGTGAATATACCAAGCAATCAATCTTAGAAGCTTATTTTGTATTCAGGGTTTCCACAGAAAGGCAGGTTCACCCCAACTGGGATCACTGGTTGCTTTTCACATTCTTAATTCTTTTGCCAATTTTCCAGATGCCTTTGGAAATTCATGCTTTTTTTTTTTTTAATTCCATTTTAAGTATTAGATATTTTTCTGTCACTACTTAAACTGGCATGAATAAAATATCCCCTTTCAGGAGGATGATTTTCAAATATTTCTTAAAGAAAAGCAAAACACCCTAGTTGGTTAACTTTCAGAGATCTGTTAAAATGTCCTTACAGTACCAACAGTTGAATTTGAGAATAAGAATTCTATCTTCCCCATGGTGCCATATACAGTGCACTATAATAGCAAGCATAAAGAAATTAGGATGACTTAGAACCAAATCATCCAGGACTCAAAATAGAGTTTCTCCTTCAGAACATTCTGGGATATCTATACTAAATTTGTGGGCTAGTTACTGTCATTAACAACTCATATAACTGAAAATGGTGAAATGATTTGAAAATCAGATAAATAGTAATCACACTGCTGCACTGCAGCTTGGATGGCAGAGTGAGACCTGTCTTAATAAAAAACAAAACAAAGCAGTCCGGGCATGGTGGCTCATGCCTGTAATCCTAGCACTTTGGGAGACCAAGGCAGGTGGATCACCTGTGGTCAGGAGTTTGAGACCAGCTTGACCAACATGGTGAAACCCCATCTCTACTAAAAATACAAAATTGGCAGGGCGTGGTGGTGCACGCCTGTAATCCCAGCTACTAGGGAGGCTGAAGCAGAAGAATCACTTGAACCCGGGAGGTGGAGGCTGCAGTGAGCCAAGATCGTGCCACTGCACTGCAGCCTGGGTGACAGAGCAAGACTCCATCTCAAACAAACAAAACCAAAACCTAACAAAACCCCCACAACTCCATATCCCCTCTTCCCCCAGCCCCTGACACCTACCATTCTACTGTCTCTGAATTTATCTACTCTAAGGACCTCCTGTAAGTGTGATCATACAGTACTTAGCCCTTTGAGATTACCTTATTCTACTCAGCGTAATTTCCTTATGGTTCATCCACATTACAGCATTTGTCAGAATTTCCTCTCTTTTTATTAATTTATTATATACAATGTTATTTTGAAATATGTATACATTGTAGAAGGACTAAATTGATATTACTTAACGTACTTATTGTTGTTTTGTAGTGAGAACACTTAAAATCTACTGTCTTAGCAAGTTTCAAGAACACAATATATTTTTGTTTAGCACAGTCACTATGTTGTACAATAGATCTCTTGAACTTTTTCCTCCCAGCTGAAATTTTGTATCCTTCGCCAAAAGTCTCCCCAACACCCTGGCCTCCAGTGCCTGGCAACCACCATTTTACGTTCTACTTCTATGAGTTCAACATTTTGGGAAATTTTCTTCCTTTTTTAAGGAATACATTTTCTTTTAGCTCCTACTGAATGTAACTCATGGTGCTAGGCTCTTTGAGAGAGACAAAAACAAATTTCACTCAAGGAACTCACAGTGTTATAGATGAAGAGAGCAGAAAACATGGCGAGCGTTTTAGGTCCAACCTTTTAATTTTCTCACCCAGGGACATTCAGCGAGTTAAGTGGCTGAGCTGAGCTTCAGATCCAGCTTTGGGAGACACTCCCTGTATCCTGTAAGCAGAGACCAAATCAATGCTGTGTGAGTTTAGAGATGGAGACAGCCATTCCACCTGGAGGAAGATGTGATGGACGTGTGAGCACGGGTTCAACCTTGAGGCATGGGAGATGTCCTGCTCTGAAGGTGGGGACAGTGGCTGAGCAGACATGCCTGCCAGACCACTATCCTGAAGATGGCAGTGTTGACATCAAGGGTGGGAGGTGAAGAGAAAATGGGAGTTTACGCTCCACATCTCACACATGTATGGGTTTTTCCCTCTAATTAAGCAATTCTCCAATTCTTGTACACCTAGTGAGTGTCCTACAATTCACCTGTGACACTCACTATGTGCAGATATTGCAGACCCCCACAGGTTGAAAGCAGTTCCAGAAGACCGCCCCCCACACCCCCTCCACTTCAGACACCAGCCACAAGTTCTACACTGTAGCTTGTGCTTTTGGCCAACTGGCCATAAATCGAGGGTTCTCACGACCCCTAACTCGCATCTGATCATTTGCGATAATGGCTCACAGAGAACCCAGGGAGACACTTTACTTATGTTTACAGTTTTATTATGATGATTGCAACTCAGGAATAGGAAAATGGAAGAGATGCATAGGGCAAGGTGTAGGGTGGGTGGGGTGGCAGGGGAGCATACATGCCCTCTCCAAGTGCCCAATCTCCCTCTGTCTCCAGGTGTCACCAACCACCAACTCTCCAGATCCCTCCAATTAGGGTTTTTATGGAGATTCCATGATTGATGTAAATCATTGGTCATTGGTGATTGACTCAACGTCCAGTGCCTCTCCCCTTTCTGGACTGGAAAATTCCAACCCTCTCTCATCACCTGGTTGGTTCCCCTGGCAACCAGCCCCCCTTTATCAAGAGTCACCAGATTGGCATAGACTTACGTATGCTTGAAAGGGGCTTATGATGAATAACAAGAGATGTTCTTTTCACTTCATCACTCAAAATTCCAAGGGCTTTAGGAGGTCTGTGCTAGGAGTCAGAGGTAGACACTAAAGATAGATTTCTTATCGTGTCACACCTAGGAGGTGGTAGAGTTGACATCAAGGGTGGGAGGAGATAGTTAGCTGGGCATGAAGGAAGAAGTAGGAAACCAGGTGAGAAATGCAGATAAAGGTCAGATCAAGATGGGTTTTGAGTTCTAGGCTAAAGGGTTTGTAGTGTTAGCTCATGACACATCCAGGATGTGGGAACATGTGCAGAGCTGAGCGTTAGAAACTGACCTTAGAATCTGTAGCAGGGACATAGATCAGGGCCTGGACTAGTGTGGCAGCAGGCAGGGGAGAGGCTGTGTGCAGCAGGCCTTGGAGGGCAGGGCTAGGACATGGTGCTGGCCCAGGTGAGCTCACCCATCTCAGCATGGTGCGCCTCCAACTTGGGGTGCATTTTGTAGCTGATTATTGAGGGTAAACAGTTATATGTATTTTTAAAAATATTTATTTATTATTATTATTATTATTTTTGTAGAGACAGGGTCTCACTCTTGCCCAGGCTGGAGTGCAGTGGTGTGATCTCTGCTGACTGCAACCTCTGTCTCCTGGGTTCAAGCAATTCTCCTGCCTCAGCCTCCTGAGTAGCTGGGACTACAGGCACCCGCCACCATACCCGGCTTATTTTTTGTATTTTTAGTAGGGACGGGGTTTCACTGTTTTAGCCAGTATTGTCTCGATCTCCTGACCTCATGATCTGTCCACCTCGGCCTCCCTAAGTGCTGGGATTATAGTCATGAGCCACTGTGCCTGACCTACATTGATTTAAACTCATGACACTTTGTGTCAGATTTTAGGTGCCTTACAAATAGTCACTCATTGTCTGTTCATGACCACCCTGTAGGTAAGCTATAATTATTACCCCCATTTTACAGATCAGGACATGAAGGCAGGCCTCCTCCAGGACCTGTACTTTGATCTTTTTCTTTCTTTTCTTTTTTTTCTTTTCTTTTCTTTTTTTTTTTTTTTTTTTTTTTTTTTTTTTGAGATGGAGTCTTACTCTGTTGTCCAGGCTGGAGTGCAATGGGGTGATTTCGGCTCACTGCAACCTCTGCTTCCTGGGTTCAAGCAATTCTTCTGCCTCAGTCCCCCTAGTAGCTGGGACTACAGGCATGTGCCAGCTCACCTGGCTAATTTTTTATTTTTTATTTTAGTAGAGACAGGGTTTTGCCATGTTGGCCAGACTGGTCTTGAACTCCTGACCTCAGGTGATCCACCCGCCTTGGCCTCCCAAAGTGCTGGGATTACAGGTGTGAACCACCATTCCCAGCCTGTACTTCGATGTTAAGAGTACACTTGAGATCCTAATTTCAGTGCATTTCACTGAGTTTTGAATCTCTTCCTTTCCTAAAGTAAAATGGTTACAGGATTCATTAGATATTTAATCCACAGAAGCATCTCCTAAAATCCAGAATATGATATGCCACGAATTGGATGGGAACTGCTTAAACAGGAGAATGAGGTGATGCTGGAATGGCAAGGACCGGAGGGATTCTCTGCTAACTAAATCTTTGTCTAACTTCCTCAGTGCAGGTAGGAAGAGAGTAAGTTCGATCAAGTGGCTTGCAGGGGTCTGAGTGGAAAAATAAACTGTTTTTCTTCAACTCTCATAGCAACATCAACACAGAAGATTTCTTTTATCAAATGTGTGGGGCTGTCTCCCCACTGATAAGCAAGTAATTACACAGCAGGCGCCAGCTGGGTGTCTCCAGTCCGGTTCACTTCTGATGCTGTTGATGCTGTCTACCTGGAGACAGCATAGATCCCACAGGGTGAGGGCTCAGTCCACAAGACTACCCTCAACTCCCGATGCCAATTGCAAGCCCCAGGTGGCTTTACCTGTGCTTCTGACTGACCGGCTATAAATCAGGGTTCTCACAGCCCCCTCCTTGAGTTTGGTTAATTGGCTATAGTGGCTCACAGAACTCAGGGAAACCCTTATTTATGCTTACAGGTTTATCATAAAGGACCTTACAAAGGATAGAGACAGGCCGGGCACGGTAGCTCACGCCTGTAATCCTAGCACTTTGGGAGGCTGAGGTGGGAAGATCACCTGACGTCAGGGGTTCAAGACCAGCCTGGCCAACATAGTGAAGCCCTGTCTCTACTAAAAATATAAAAATTAGCCAGGCATGGTTGTGTGTGCTTATAATCCCAGCTACTCGGCAGGCTAAGGCAGGAGAATCGCTTGAACCCAGGAGGAGGAGGTTGCAGTGAGTTGACATCGCACCACTACACTCCAGTCTTGGCGACAGAGTGAGACTCCATCTCAAAAAAAAAAAAAAAAAAAAAAAAAAATAGAGATG
>NW_016805096.1:276998-288402 GCF_001698545.2 Rhinopithecus bieti | reverse complement strand
ACACCATGGAATACTATGCAGCCATAAAAAAGGATGAGTTTGCATCCTTTGTAGGGACATGGATGCAGCTGGAAACCATCATTCTCAGCAAACTATTGCAAGAACAGAAAACCAAACACCGCATGTTCTCACTCATAGGTGGGAACTAAACAATGAGATCACTTGGACTCAGGAAGGGGAACATCACACACCAGGGCCTATTATGGGGAGGAAGGAAGGGGGAGGGATTGCATTGGGAGTTATACCTGATGTAAATGACCAGTTGATGGGTGCAGCACACCAACATGGCACAAGTATACATATGTAACAAACCTGCACGTTATGCACATGTACCCTAGAACTTAAAGTATAATAAAAAAAAAATTCCTGGAATTTGGGCCTGCCTTACAATCAATGGGCATATTAAAAAAAAAAAAAAATTAGCCACAATCTAGCAGGTATAAACAGACAGGACAATTAGCACCTGAAATTGTCTTGTTCTATAAGTACCAAATGTCAAAGACCCAGTGAAACCTCATTAATGAAGACCCCTGTACATTTGGAATGCCAAGTGACACTCAACAGGGTTAGACTGAAGTTGGCTGGAGCCAGTATCTATGAAACAGGAGTTTGCTGAGCAAATCCATGATATCAACGTGACATGGTCATATTGTTTAATCTGCTTTATAAGAACAAACACTAGCCTAGGCCAGAGGCCAGAGGGCAGTGGCGTGATCTCAGTTCACTGCAACCTCCACCTCTGGATTCAAGCAATTCTCCTGCCTCAGCCTCCCAAGTAGCAGCTGGGACTAGAGGTGTGCACCACCAGGCCTGGCTAATATTTGTGCTTTTAGTAGAGATGGGGTTTCATCATATTAGCCAGGCTGGTCTTGAACTCCTGACCTCAAGTGATCTGCCCACCTTAGGCTCCCAAAGTGTTAGTATTACAGTCATGAGCCACCATGCCCAGTTTTTGTCCATTTCTTACCTTCTCCATTCCTTATTTACCTACTTTATTTCCTTGTTGTGTAATCATGTATTCAGCATCTTCTTTGAGCAGGCACTGAGACCCCTCATGGTCCCTATTACTGTGGACTTGTTGCCTACACTCATGATTGGGAAAGGAAGTGGGCTCTGGGCTCTGAAAATGACCAAATATGAATAAGTTACACGTTGTGATAACGGCCATGATAGAGGATAGAGGGGAAGCAGGGGCATGCTGTTCTAGACAGGGCAGTCAGGAAGCCCTCTGTGCTACTTGAAATCTCTCCTTTTTCTTTTTAGTGGCATGCTCTTGCTACATGGCCCAGGCTGCTCTTGAACTCCTGGACTCAAGTCATTCTCCCGCCTTGGCCTCTGGACTAAGTAGGTAGGGCTACAATTCACACTATCACACCTGGCTGAAAACATTTTTTTAAAATAGCTTTATTGGGCCAGGTGCGGTGACTTATGCCTGTAATCTCAGCACTTTTGGTGGCTGAGGCAGGTGGATCATGAAGTCAGGAGATTGAGACCATCATGGCTAACATGGTGAAACCCCATCTCTACTAAAAATACAAAAAAATTAGCCGGGTGTGGTGCCAGGCTCCTGTAGTCCCAGCTACTCGGGAGGCTGAGGCAGGAGAATGGCGTGAACCCAGGAGGCGGAACTTGCAGTAAGCTGAGATTGCACCACCGCACTCCAGCCCATTTGACTGAGCAAGACTCCGTCTCAAAAACAAAACAAAACAAAACAAACAAAAACAAAAACCCTTTATTGAGGTATAAATTCAGAGATAATACAGTTCACTTACTTAAAGAGTACCATTCTATGTTTTTGGTATATTGTTAATTCTCCTTAAATTGTGGTAATATATAAAACACCATGACTGCCATTTTAGCCATTTTTATGTGTAAAGTTCAGCGACATTAAGTACGTTCACAGCATTCTGCAATTATCCCCACTGTCTGTTTCCAAAACTTTTTCATCATCCCAAACAGAAACCCTGTACCCATTAAGCAGTAACTCCGCCATCCCTCCTCTGCCACCACTGGTAACCTTGAATGTATTTTCTGTCTGTAAATTGCCTATTCGTGGTACTTCAGAAATGGAATCATGCAATATTTGTTCTTTTGTGCCTGACTTCTTTCACTGGTAACCTAATGTCTTCAAGCCTTGTCTATGTTATAACATGGCTCAGAACTTCATTCGTTTCTACGGTTGAATAATATTCTATTATATGGATATCACACATTTTGTTTATCTGTGTTACTTGAAATCTTGATACATACTTTTTATTTTCTTAGCACCTCCCCATAATTCTCATCAGATTAGCTTGCTTGCCACGTTGCTGGTAAGTAATTTATTGATTAATTGAATTTGCTAGCAGTTTTGAACAAGATGATGGTAGTTACAAGGCAGAAATACCATTTCCTGTTCTCTCTCTCTCTCTCTCTCTCTGTGTGTGTGTGTGTGTGTGTGTGTGTCTGTAACTCTGTATTTTCTTCAGTGTATGTATTTCTGTGTGTCTTTTGTGTGAGGCCATCCAGTTGGTGCACATGTCTGGAGATAATATGGTTGCAGGGGTGAAACTGCAGGACCTTGGAGCAGTTCATCCCCTACCTCTCGAAGGTGTTGACAGGAAAAGGCAGTCCCGTGGAGGCTGAATACTGCCCTCCATTACCCTCAGAGTCTGCTCAAGACAGACTTGACTCTGTTTCCTTGTAATAAATGTATCTCACAGAGCTTTTCCAGCTACCTTCCCCCTTCTTCTCTCAGATGAATCACTGGAGCATCTGTGCTTTGCTCTCCCAGGTGCTTTCTGTCCCTGAAAAGGGTTCATGAACACATCCTTCTGCTCTTTGCCACTTGTCTCGTGGTGGGACTGAGATTCTGCACTGCCCACTTTGGGTTTTATTCATATGGGGAGTTTCTAGGAGCCCCAGTGTGGGTCCAGGCAGAATGTTCTTGCATTGCTATAAAGAAATACTTGAGACTGAGTAATTGATCAAGAAAAATACCTGAGACTGAGTAATTACTTGGCTCATGGTTCTGCAGGCTGTACAGGAAGCATGGTCTGTTATCTGCTTGACTTCTGGAGAGGTCTCAGAAGCTTACAATCACGGTGGAGGGGAAAGGGGGAGCAGGCACGTTACATGGTGAAAGCAGGAGCAAGCGAGAAAGAGGAGGAAAGAGGGATGCCACAGACTTGCAAGAACTCACTGTCAGGAAGTCAGCACCAAGCTATGAGGGATCCACTCCCGTGACCCAAACACCTCCCACCAGGCCCCACCTCCAGCACTGGGGATTACAATTCATCATAACATTTGGGTGAGGACAAATATCCAAACTTTATCAGTATGTTAGAGAGAAGTCAGGCCCTGTTCTCTTCCCTGGGGTGTGTAAGTATTTTGTGATGATGGTGATGATGATGACAATCGTGATGATGATGGTGATAATGGTGATGACAATCATGATGATGATGGTGGTGGTGATGATGATGGTGGTGATGGTGATGATGATAATGTTGATGATTATGGTGATGGTGATGACATTAGTGATGATGATGGTACTGATGGTGGTGGTGGTGATGATGGTGATGCTGATTGTGGAAGGACACAGAAATGTGGGTTTGAAGGAAAAGTTGCTAATTTGCTTGTGTTTATGGATATTCAATCTCTGGATTTTGGATAGTTGTGATTTCAAATATTCCATTCCATTCCATTGTCTTGCCATATATTTCAGACCAAAATTTCACCATTGTTTGAAAAAAAGTCTGTTAGCCATATTTTCACAGTTTGGAGATGAGGACCTTTGGGCCTGCCTGCCCTGAATTTGTCAATGGTATGCAGTAAAATGAGAAAATAATATACTGGGGTTTTAGAAATACAAGTATATGAAATGAAGGGCTTATCCTTTTTTCCCCTTAAAATGAGGGTCTTTCCTGTGTTCTGATGATGAGATATATTCTCTTTCATGAAATGGTGGTGACAATATGGTAGTTTGGGTGTACTGACCTTACTTGAAAAATTAAGAGTTGGGAACTCTCATCCAATTCCCTGAGAGTTGGGAAAGTTGTACAGCTCTCTGAAACCCGAAAATCTGAAAACCATCATATAATAAATGTGTCATTTAGTTCTTTAATTTTGAAATTTCCTTCCTCTAAAGAAGAGGTAGAAGGAATGGAGGGGTGAAATAGGAGGCATGCATTTATATGTTTTGCTAAAGTCTTAGATATTTTATAATGTTTTCTGATGACAATTGCAGTAAACTTTCTGTGTTGCGAAAACCCAATATCTTGTAGCAAACTGAGATTACGTGACATGTTTTATCTTTGAAATTTCTGAAAATTGTTTCTTCCGTGTTATATGTTCATGACAATTTTTCAAGGTCCTACTTCAATACGTTTGCATTTTGTATCATTATTCTAAAGTCAGGGCTAAGAACTTCCCTACTGAAGTAGATTAAAATTATGGGTTATTTTTTGGTCTTCTTTTAGATAGACATGGTTGATAATGAGATTGCATGATTTTTTTTTTTTTTTTTTTTTTGAGACAAGGTCTCACTCTGTTGCCCATGCTAGAGTGCAGTGGCACAATCACAGCTCATTAGAGCCTCAACCTCCTGGGCTCAAGAGATCCTCCAGCCTCAGTTTGAGCAGTCTGGCATATGTTCTGAATGTAAAGTTGATTATTATTCCTTTAGCACTAGTATTGCTCTGATATCTGGAGAAAAAGACAAAAGAAAATGGAAAAAGATCAGCACTTGACTTTGGGCAGAAGTGTGTATTAATATTTGATTGTGGTTATTCTTGTGCTAAGACATGCAGTATTTCATAATAAAAGGTGGTATATAGAATTCACTTTTTGGATATTCCTTTTTTTTAAGTGTCTACATTTTTTTTAGGAGACACAGAATAATCCCTTTGAAAAAACAGCATTAAATATATTAATGGAGAAGTCTCTGAAAATGTCAATTCAGATGGAAACGTTTAGTGTGGATTTAACTTTTTATGGAATTATGCATGTAATACCATTTGCCTTTGCTGAGATTTTGTATTATTAATAGAATAGGCAAATCAGTATTTTGTCAGTGTATGTAAAACTTTGCTTGTTTTTCCTGTCTTGATTGCTGGTTGCACATAAAATTTAGAGAACAGGGTTCAGTTGACTCAAGATTCCCTACTCCAGTCTCTGCTCTGCTGCAGCTCTGGCTGGAGACCTTTATTTACAAACTATCAGATAGGGCCAGTCCAAGAGTCCATGCAGAAAAATCCCACAGTTGTGCCCTGGGGAAGCTGCTCACGGTGAAGGGCTTCATTTGCAGGGGGGAATTGCTGTAAGGCTGGAATCTTGCTGAGCACCGGAGGAAAGGCTCTGACCAACACTGGGTGATGGAGAGAAGCAGAACTCACTTGCCTTACTCTGTGTCAGTTTCCAGCGAGAGGGAAGTTCTGGGTTTCCAGTGGATTCTGCTGTGTTCATGGGCGTGTTCTGCCCTTATTAGTTCAGCTGACCCCGCCCCAGGGCTTCCCCTTTGCTCCCAACTTTCCATTGGATGTTCTGCCAAAAATGAGCCTCCTCTTGGGTATGTCTGATTGTGTTGTTGGTAGACTCCCTGAAAACCTTCTGGTGCTAGTGATGCTGTACACTGCTAAGGCCCATGGAGGTGTTGGTTAATGTTACTGGTGGTCTGGGGTCACACTGCTTGGGCTGCGTCCCAGTTTAGTGGTGGGACTTTGGACACGTTCCTTAAGCCTTCGAGGCCTCTGTGTCCTCATCTGTAAAATGGGGACAGTGACAGTACTTGTCTCTCATAGGACATCCATGGGAGGAACTTAGCTCAGTGCCTGGCATATAGCAAGTTTTCAAAAAATATTAGTTGTCAATATTATTTTAATTGCCTAAATGCAGAGTGATGGACCCTGTGACCTACTGAGTCTTTTTCCATTCTATGTGTATATGTAAGACAGAGAAAGAGAGAACAGGAGAACTATACTGTGGATTTTGGGGGATGTTCTGTGGATGTTTGAACAGAATGTAAATTTCGTGTTTTGAAGAGAGCAAGGAATTTTGGTGGTACTGCTGTGCCAGAGAAAACAGGTTCCAGAGAAAGAAAACAGAGGCAGGATCCCTTGCAGAGCAGGAGGTGACCAGGAGTTGTTTAAGGTTGGGGCATCCAGTCAGGGGAATTGCTCAGGGTTCCTCAGAGGGCAGCCTCTGGGGCTCTGACTGGGGTGGGGAGATAGCTTGGCCATGGGCTGTTGGCTTGGGAACTGGGATTCCGCCACAGTGACTTCCAAGCCTCCTGGTGTTTCGTCTGCCTCCTGGCTCCTTTGGAAATGAGGGCTGGGGCAGGCCGAGGCTGGCTATCTGCAGAGTGTGTGAGCAAGGAACATGGAGGTCCTATGATGGAGTGGCCACTGCCAGTGGCAGTGGGTGTCTCTATGCTCTTTATTATTATTATTATTATTATTATTGCCCTTTTTAGAGATGGACTCTCACTCTGTCCCCCAAGTTGGAGTGCAGTAACGTGATCTCAGCTCACTGTGACCTTCGCCTCCCAGGTTCAAGCAATTATCCTGCCTTAGCCTCCTGAGTAGCTGGGATGACAGGCACATGCCACCATGCCTGACTAATTTTTGTATTTTTATTAGAGACGGAGTTTCACCATGTTGGCCAGGCTGATCTTGAACTCTTGACCTCAAGTGATCCACCTGCCTCGGCCTCCCAAAGTGCTGGGATTACAGGCATGAGCCACCATACCCAGCCTCAATGCTCTTTAAAAGAAGGCCTCGCCCTGACAGATGATGCAGTGAGCAAGAATGAATACGCATCCCCATGGTGTGGGAAGAGAATGAACTACTTGATAGGCCTCAGTCTAGTAGGTCAGATGAGGCAGAGAACATGCCATCAAAACTTATGACTGCCTTGCGGCTGTGCCTTGTGAAAGAAGAAAAGTTGGCCACCTGTTGACTGATTAGAGATGGAGATGGGCTGGGCAGTTGGCTCATCATGCCTGTAATTCCAGCACTTTGGGAGGCTGAGATGGGTTGGTCACTAGAGGCCAGGAGTTCAAGAACAGCCTGGGTAACATAGCCACATCCCCATTTCTACAAAAAATTTGAAAAAATTAGCTGGGTGTCATGGCACGTGTCTGTTGTCCAAGCTACTAGGGGGCTAAGGTGGTAGGATTGCTTGAACCCAGAAGTTTGAGGCTACAGTGAGCTAGGATCGTGCACTGTACTCCAGCCTGGGTGACAGAGTGGGACCCCGTCTCTTATTTTACAGAAAGGTATTTATTAACTTGTACTCCTACTAGCAATGTGTGTGACCTTCTTACCACATCCTTGCAAGTGATCAGCATTAAATTTTTTTTCTAATTTGCTAGTCCAAAATGAAACCTTTTGAAAATTATTAAAATGAATCAAGATATTACCAGAAAACACTTGATTGGTCAGTTGAGCAAACGTCCCAATTGGTGGGTGTGTCCAGTAATTGCTGCAGACCCTCATGTGGTGGGAGATGGGGAGTTACTGTCCACCCTTGCAGACAGATGTCCTGCAGAGTGGCCATAGATGGAAGGCCTCAGCTGAGGGTGTGTGTGGCTGAAGGCATTGCTCACAGAACACGTTAGAGCAGCTGCCTGTTTCAAAATGATTGCTTAAATTTCCCTATTGAATGAACTTCTCTCTTTTGGACTTAATATTCAGAAAAGTACCTGAGAGGTCATCAGTTTCAAACTTCATCATCTCGAATGAATGGCATCCCTTCTGCCTTTTAAAACCCTGGGGATGGGAGATTTTATAAGTTTTAATTACTTTACCATATATTTTCCTCAAAACTTGACAGCCATGATCTCATGAATACGCACCCCTACCTTTTGCCCCTGTGGGGGAAAAAAATAAGAAAAGGCAAAAGTGAGGAAACTAAGCCCAAGGAGATGAGGTTGGGAGCCTGGGGCCACTGAACTGAAAGTTCCCAGAATAGAATTGGGTTATCCTGGCACCTATGAACACTGGGCAGTAACATTTTCCAATGTTGGGTAGCAACATTTTCCAAGTTACTCTGAAAAATGGGGAAATCCACGAGATAACCAGAGCAAAGTCCTGTTCCCTGACTTTTCCACAGCCTTTCTTGACAATATGCAGAGCACACATTTGATATGAGTCACAGCTATGATTTTCTTAGTCCATGATACTGCACAGCTCACTCCCCACTGGGCCTCAGTGGATTCTGAATGAAGCCAGAAAGTGGTTCAGTCTTAGATCAAAAGAGAAAACAAGTGTGTGCCTGCACATACCCACCCACACACCCAAAAAGCAAAAACAGAGTTCTTGTTAACTTTTAGGTTGCAGAAAATACTGAGATTAGAAAAACTGTTTTTTCAGCTTCTTAGGAATTTCATTGTATATATTGGGTTTTCTGGTTAGGTTTTCTCTTGTAAATAAATAGTTACCACAGTAGCTCTTCCACCAGAAAGATGACTCTGGGTGGATCCTGCTGTCATAGTGACTTAATAAACTAAATTGAGTTTGTAAGAATTTTTGGTAAGCAGTGAAGAATTAGATAGAATACTTTTTTCAGCCTTAGTGAAAAATCGCATCTATGTAACTTTAAAAAATATGTCTTTAGCCAGGCACAGTGGGTCACACCTGTAATCCCAGCACTTTGGGCGGCTGAGGCGGGCAGATCACAAGGTCAGGAGTTCGAGACCAGCCTGGTCAATATGGTGAAACCCTGTCTCTATTAAAAATACAAAAATTAGCCGGGTGTGGTGGCACACGCCTGTAGTCCCAGCTACTCAGAAGGCTGAGGCAGAAGAATAGCTTAGACCCAGGAGGCAGAGGTTGCAGTGAGCCAAGATTGTGCCACTGCACTCCAGTCTGGGAGACGGAGCGAGACTCTCTCTATGGCATTTTAGTAATAGTGGTACTGGCAGCTGATATAGTAGTAGTCCTTTACAAATTACCATTGATGCTTCACTTCAAATGAACGAACCTTAATGATTTTACTGTAATTGTTCTTACTACTTTATAATTATTTTGTTTTGTTTTCATAACTCCAACAAGACATTATTGGCAATAAGTTGTATAGATTAGTTAGATCTTGAAGTAACTGAGGTTTACTGATTTAATTGACCCTTGTTTATTTGTTTGGGACTTTTTGCTGGACACCTTAGTCAAATATATATATATATTTTTTTAGTTGTCTAGAAAATGGAACATGCCCCAAACTACTTGGGGATTCCACATGTTTCTAACAGTCTCTGTCTCGCTAAGAGCTTTTGGATAATTTAGGAAGACAGAGGTTCCGGGAGAAAATGAATTGCCGTGAAGACCAGTGCCAAGTTACTAACCTGCCTGAGAATGACTCCACTTTCCTCCTATAAAATGAAGTGTCAGATATGTTTTCTTGCATTTTCAGAGGGCTATCATCTTTCCCCTGGACTCATGTTGATATCTGGGACAACTGAGGGGTCCAGTACTCAGACAAGGTAGGAGGTTGGCTGCTGCAGGTGGGGCTCCTGCCTTGTCTGTTCTGTGAACTCGCCTCTTCCTTTTATCTGGGAAAGACAGGTGTATTGCTTTCCCTCATGCCAGAGAAGTCTTTTTATTTTTATTTTATTTTATTTTATGTATTTATTTATTTATTGAGACAGAGTATCACTTTTTCACCAGGCTAAAGTGCAGTGGCACAGTCTCGATTCCTTGGTTCAAGTGATTCTCCCGCCTCAGCCTCCTGAGTAGCCAGGATTACAGGGACGCACCACCATGGCCAACTAATTTTTGTATTTTTAGTAGACATGGGGTTTCACCATGTTGGCCAGGATGGTCTTGATCTCTTGATCTCGTGATCCACCTGCCTCGGCCTCCCAAATTGCTGGGATTACAAGCATGGGCCACCACGCCCAGCTGAGCAAGAAGTCCTTCTTGCTGGTTTGAATGACCCCATTCAGAGTCCTGTAGGCTATATCATATAATCTCCAGCCTTCTACACCTTAGGAGACAGGACAGACTGAATGGCGTGGTGCTTAGGTAAAGCCAAGTCCAGAATCAATCAAGAAGTCTAAGACCAGGTGGGTGTAAGCTTCAGGTGGCTGAGCCTGCTCTCCATCCTATGTTCCCATCCCAGGGTAGGAATAACTTTCTCTCAAGCTCAGATCAGCCTGTGCTTTGATCTGAGAGCTTTACTTTGCAGAGAAAAATCCTGTCAATAAAGCATCTAGTTTCTACAGCTAATATTGGGGGTCACCATGTGTGTGGGCAGGACAAGCCCTGTGTGCTTTTCATGATGATATCCCAGAGCTTCAAATCCAGTTGTTCCCTAGCCGCAGTGTAGCCAAGTCTAACCAGTATGACCAAACCATAGTCACTGTTTCAGTGTGCGTCCTGCTGTATTCCACTGTCTCCCCTTGGTCATGCTGGACCATTTATCCAGATTCTCCTTTTTTTTTTTTTTTTTTTTTTTTCCTTGAAACAAGGTCTCACTCTGTTGCCCATCCTGGAGTGCAGTGGTACAATCTGGGCTCACTACAACCTCTGCCTCCTATGTTCAAGTGATTCTCCTGCCTCAGCCTCCCAAGTAGCTGGGACTACAGGCGTGCATCACCATGCCCGGATAATTTTTATATTTTTAGTGGAGATGGGGTTTTGCAATATTGGCCAGGCTGGTCATGCAGGAATCTTTTTGATAGTTCCTGATCATGCCCTTGTGTGTGTGTGTGTGTGTGTGTGTGTGTGTGTGTGTGTGTGTGTGTTTTCTATTCCCTTGGGGGCAGGCATTCGGGAGGAATTTTTCACTGCTTTTGGTAGTTATGTGGTATGAAAATCCTCCTTGATTCAACTGCCAGCAGGTGTTGAGGGGCAAACAAGTCTGGTGGTGATGACTATAGTCAGGGGTTTAGTTCTGTATAACAGGAGGAACAAAAGAAGGGAGTCTTGCCTTTCTCCGATTATTCTTGATTTTCAGCATATGTTGGTAATGGGATAATTACACAGTGATCAGAAATGAATTCACTAGCACTGATTGCAGGTGCCCTATGCCTGGGGCATAGCCATGTGAGAACAGGTCTTATGAGGGAATGCGATCCCTGGATGTGAAATGACTGCTGCATTCCAAGCCGCAGCGTGTCCCCTGAACACCCAGCCAAATGCAAGAGGCCTAGAGCTCTCCCCCTCCAAAAAGACTTTGCAGAGAAATGGAAAGCAGGATTAGGGCTCATGAAAATATTTGACAGTCTGAGCTCTCTTTGGGAAATATGCAAGTTAATGTAATTTTTTTTTTTGAGACCGAGTCTCTCTTTTGCCCAGGCCGGACTGCAGTGGTGCTATCTCAGCTCACTACAAGCTCCACCTCCCGGGTTCACACCATTCTCCTGCCTCAGCCTCCTGAGTAGCTGGGAGTACAGGCGCCCGCCACCGTGCCTGGCTAATTTTTTTTTTTG
>NW_016805096.1:272931-276264 GCF_001698545.2 Rhinopithecus bieti | reverse complement strand
TTTTCTTTTTTTTTTTAGATGGAGCCTCCATCTGTCACCCAGGCTGGAGTGCACTGTCGCGATCTTGGCTAACTGCAACCTCTGCCTCCTGAGTTCAAGTGATTCTTTTGCTGCAACCTCCCGAGTAGCTGGGATTATAGGCGCCTGCCACCATGCCTGGCTAATTTTTGTATTTTTGGTAGAGCTGGGGTTTCTCCATTATTGGTCAGGCTGGTCTTGAACTCCTGACCTCAAGCAATCAGCCCTGCTTCAGCCTCCCAAAGTGCTGGGATAACAGACATGAGCCACCAAGCCTGGCCAGTGTAATGGTTTTTGTTGTTAACAATTTACACAATATGACTTGTTTCTTTTTGCGGGGGTGGGTTGCTTATGTACATGAAACTTGTGCTTGTAACTAGAAAGCACATGATGTTTTTATGATGCAGAATAAGGGAGGGAAGAAAGGATGTTTATGCTGCTTCTGTGTTCTTCTAGGACTTGGGGGACTTCCTTTCCTATTATATGGGTGACCACTTAACTGTATCATAAAGAAAGGCCCCTTTGGCCATGTGTGGTGGTGCATGCCTGTAACTCTAGCACTTTGACAAGTCATGGTGGGAGGATCGTTTAAGACCAGGAGTTCGAGGCCAGCCTCGGCAACATAGTGAGACCCCGTCTCTACAAAAAAGAAGAAAACATTTACTGGGCATGGTGGCTTGTGCTGTGGTCCCAGTTGGTTAGGAGGCTGAGGTGGAAGGATCACTTGAGCCCAGGAGGTTGAAGCTGCAGTGATCTATGATCACACCACTACACTCCAGCCTAGGGGACAAAATGAGGCTGTTTCTAAAGAAAAAAAAGAAATAAAGAAAGGCCCCTTCAGTTCTACCTTAAGACAAATGAATTCTATTACCTCCAGCCCCTGTGCGAGTTTTCTGTGAATATCCAGAACTCCCAGGTAAAGGGAACCTCTGTTGGTCTGGAAGCATCAGTGGCAGAAATTCAGTCTTCCTTTTCCCAGATTCAAGCCAACTTGAAATGATAGCTTTGAATATCTCAGATTTGGATACAAGAAGTGTTTCCCCTCAGGGTTGTTCAGACAGCCAGGAATGCATTAGCCTGACTAAGTTGGTTATTTTAGGGTTGGGTTTCTGTGGTGCCAAAATCTAGAAAAAGACCCTGAATGGTGTGTATCTGAAATGAGAAAAGCCTTATGCTTGAGCCTCAGTGATTGAGTCTGCCACTCTTCAGGGGGTTCCTATACCTTCCTATTCAGGATCTTGAGCTGTCTTGTTCAGTCCCCCCAACTCCCATCAGGTGACATCCTTCAAGAGCCCCGTCTCACCGTTTTTTGTTTCTTCATCCATGCCATGCAGCCTGTACATCGTAACTGGCCATGGAAACTTCTCTCTGCTGTGTCACCATCACTGCCTAGTCCCAGGGGCACTTGGTGGGGTAATCCCCAAGCCCCCTTTCCCAGCCCAGGCCCTCTTCCTGAGCTCTGGCCTGGACACCTCTTAAGTCAGCAAGCCAGATGTGAATCTAAGTGAACTTCGTCGTCTCCTCCCTCTCCTCAAACGCTCCCACCAGGTCTCTATCTCTGTGTGGCCTGACATTCTCCTCTCATCGCCCAAGTTGGATGTCTTGTTACAATTCTGGTTCCTTTCCCTGCCTCTCACTTCTCCTTGCAATCCCCCTTTTCTAATACGTCCTCCAAATCTCACTGATGCAGTTTCTCAGATTTCAATTTAAATCTCTTGACCCTACCTATTTTTAGCAATCCCTTCTACCACCAAACACGCATACATACTCCTGAGCCCTCACCGTCTCCTCCCTGAATTTCTCCAACTACACCTTCACTGGTCTTGCTTCCTTCCATCTTGGCCCCTGTCCAGTGTATTTTCCACAATGGGCCCAAAGTGATTTTCCTAAAGTACAAATCTGACCATGTTACTCCTCTGCTTAAAGCCTTAAATCAGGGCTGGCCGTGGTGGCTCATGCCTGTAATCCTAGCACTTTGGGAGGCTGAGGTGGGAGGATCACTTGAGCACAGGAGATCAAGGCTGCAGTAAGCCATAATTGCACCATTGCACTCCACCCTGGGCAACAGAGCGAGACCCCATCTCACACACAAAAAACAAAAAACCATTAGGGACTTCCCATCACCCGTGAAGCTTCAACTTCCTCTTGCATCATCTAATAGAGTGACCAACCATATGACGTCTGAGACAGTCTTGGTATATATAATTTTTGTCTGAGACAGTCCTGATATATATAATTTTTCCTAGTGTAAATGTTAAACATTTCCCGGTTCAGGTGATACACTGTATGGTTTCCCTATTTATAAGGCCTTCCATGATTGATGTGCCACCCACTTCATTTCTACCTGAGTCACATTCTGCTCCAGTGACACTGGACGGTGAAGACTATGCCACATCTTCATGTTTACCCCCAGCCTTGACCACGTGGTCCATCTGCATGGAGTCTGACCCCACTGTCCCCTTTCCCCAGGTGGCTCCTGTGCACCCTCTTGGCCTCTGGACACAGAGTCTCACTGTGTCCCCCAGGCTGGAGTGTAATGGTGCGGTCTCGGTTCACTGCAACCTCTTCCTTCCAGGTTGAAGTGATTCTCCTGCCTTAGCCTTCTGACTAGCTGGGACTATAGACGTGCTCCACCATGCCCAACTAATTTTTATATTTTTAGTAGAGATGGGGTTTCACCATGTTGGCCAGGCTGGTCTCAAACTCCTAACCTCAGGTGATTCAACCACCTTAGCTTCCCAAAATGCTGGGATTACAGGAGTGAGCCACTGTGCCCAGCTAAGGTGCCCCTTTCCCTACACCCTCCAGAACCTTTACTTAGCCCTGTGTACCACTTACTGCCTGGGATCCAAATTGCCTATTTATCCCGCTCTTCATCTAGAGCCTTTTTTAAAGGATAAGGATGATGTCTTGGGCACAGCTCTCTGAGGTTAGTTGAGTGCCTGCCACATAATCAATGCTTGATAAATACTTGTTGAACAAGCAAATATATGGTGGAGACAAAAGTGGGATTCATCCCAAATAAGAAAATATAATTTATCAGTTGTCCCAATTTATATATGGTAAGAGGCAGACTTTAAATCCTGCCCTAGGAACATTTTTGCACGCATTGGTGGAAGAACTGAGAATACAGACTAGAAAATTCTCATCCTGCTGTTAAATAATTCAGGCTCACTGAAGAACAGCCCATGCCAGGTGTATGTCACCTCCAACATTAGCTAACTTTAGCTGAACTTGGTATTATTATTTAATATTATTTAATAATATTATTGAATAATAATATGCAGAATATTATTGTAATTAATATAATTATAA
>NW_016805096.1:257354-272241 GCF_001698545.2 Rhinopithecus bieti | reverse complement strand
ATATTATATATAATTACATCAATTATATATTATTATATTAATATTTAATAATATCGATATACTATGTCATATATAATAATATGTCAATGTTAATATATTGTATATTACAATAATATAATATTGACATATTAGTATATTGATATTTAATATAATAAACTATTATTTTACAGTTTCCTCTTTAGTGCACCATTCATGATAACTGTTATTTTGAGCATTGCAACAATTTCTCTTTCATGAGATGTCTTTGGGCCATTCAGTAGTTAGGTCTGACATGGAATCAGCCCTGGCAATAGGAAGCTCATCTCCCAGCTCAAGACTTGCCTGTTTAGGCTGTTGTATTTTTGCTGTGAAGGGATTTTTTTCTCTTTGAGACAGGGCCTTACTCTGTTGCCCAGCCCATGCTGGAGTGCAGTGATGGGATCAGGGCACACTGCAGCCTTGAACTCCTGGGCTCAAGCGTTCCTCCGACTTCAGCTTCTCAAGTAGCTGGGAACCCAGGTGCGTGCTACCACTCCCAGCTAAAATTATTATTATTATTAGTTTTTGAGACAATTTCGCTCTGCCACCCAGGCTGGAGTGTAGTGGCACAGTCTTGGCTCACTGCAACCTCTGCCTCCTAGGTTCAAGTGATTCTTCTGCCTCAACCACCTGAGTAACTGGGAATGTAGATGTGCACCACCACACCCAGTTAATTTTTGTATTTTTAGTAGAGATGGGGTTTCACCATGTTGGACAGGCTGGTCTCAAACTCCTGACCTCAGGTGACCCACCTGCCTTGACCTTCCGAAGTGCTGGGATTACAGGCATGAGCCACCACACCCAGCCTTAATTTTGTTTTTTAAAGAAATGAGGTCTCCCTATGTTGCCCAGACTGAACTCCTGGGCCCAAGCAGTCCTCCTGCGTCAGGCTTCCAAAGTGCTGGGATGCTGTAGATGATTTCAGGACAACTGGGCATTGCTGGCATTTCAGATGGAGCCCTGGCAGGAAGGGGAATGCATTCCAGATGGTGAAGATGAAGAGATTTTGATGGAGGGACTGATTCCAGAGGGTGGGTAGCTGTAGGGACCCAAAGGCCAGTTTACCCCTAGGCAAAAATGACCAGGGGAGGACCCTGGAGAGTCCTAGAGTCACGGCAGGTGGCTGCCCAGAGGGAACTGGGTTGTGGGTATGGCAGAGTCCCACAGCATGGAGAGGACAGGGAAGAATCTGCCGATTTCTCTCTTTTTGCCCCCTGCTCTCCTGACGATATCTCCCATCTGCCAGTCCTGAAGCTAGAGGACAAGTGGACTGGGTGATGCCCTCTGCCAGGTTTGGCCTCCCAAGATGGGGAGAAGGTGGAGGACAGGACTGGGAGGGCAGAGAATAATGAGCACCCTGGCCTGGGCTTCCACTAGTCCTCTTGGAGCCTGAAATTTGGTTCCCCTTCATTTGGTTTCAAGCATTTATTCCTGAAGGAATGTCACAGGGCTGGAGATACTTTCCTGGCTTCACTGAACTTACTGTTTCTTATAGGAAAGTGCTAGGTTGGATCCAAACTGCCCAGAATCCCTGCTAGCTTTTCTGAGCCCTCTCGTCTGGGCTCTTTGTGAAGTAGACGGGAAGCTTTTAGTCCCCTGAATGTAGATACTTGTTAAAGACTCCTGGCTGGGAGCGGTGGCTCACGCCTGTAATCCCAGTATTTTGGGAGACTGAGGTGGGTGGATCACGAGGTCAGGAGTTTGAGACCAGCCTGACTAACATGGTGAAACCCCATTTCTACTAAAAATACAAACAAATTAGCCAGGCTTGGTGGTGGGTGCCTTTAATCCCAGCTACTCAGGAGCCTGAGGCAGCAGAATTGCTTGAACCCAGGAGGCGGAGGTTGCAGTGAGCCAAGATCATGCCACTGCACTCCAGCCTCAGTGATAGAGTGAGAGTCTGTCTCAGAAGCAAAAAAAAAAAAAAAGACTTTTGATTCTTTCTCACCAAAATTTCTTTTCTTTCCCCACCTTTGATATTCTATCTCATGGTATTCTTCAAGGTGCGCACTTCTTTCTCTCTGCTAATACTACACTGGTCTGAGACACCGCCTTCTCTTTTCTGGGTAGATCCAACAGTTTTCCCGAGGGGTTCCACCTTTTATCCTGTTCCTCTTCAACTTCACCTCCCCACTCAGCCAGTTCAGCCCTGGGAAGAGGGCAGTGGGATCTGGGCACTGTCCCATGTCAGGCTTCTGCTGGCACCCACTGCCCTTGTAACACAACCCAGCTTCCTTACTGTGAGGAGCTGAAAGCTTGTGTCCTCACAACATTTCTGTGTTGAAATTCTCACCCCCAATGGGATGGTGTTAGGAAGTGAGGCCTTTGGGAGGTGATTAGGTCATGAAGAGGGAGCCCTCCTGAATGGGATTAGTGTCCTTATCATAGAGACCCCAGAGAGCTGCCTCACCATTGTGTAAGGAAACAGCAAGAAGGTGGCCGTCTGCATCTGGAAGAGGGTGCTCAGCAGAATCCGACCCTGCTGGCACCTTGACCTTGGACTTTCAGCCTCCAACTGTGGGAAGTCAATGTGTGGTTTATGAACCACCCAGTCTATGATACTTTGCTGTAGCAGCCTGAATGCAAGACAACACTCACTTTGGCCAAGAAGTGGGGGGTGTGGTGTGGCCTCTGCCTGCTCACTGCCATCTCCCACATTGTGCCCTCCTCACTGCCCACTCCTGCCACTCTGGTTTGCTTTGAATTCCCCAGCACCCAAGCCCTCTTCGATCTTAGGGCCTCACACACGCTCTTCCCTCTTTGCTGACCCCTCCTCCCCCACCCTTTGCTCTCATTCTCAAGCCTGCGGTGTCCATACCACCTCCTTCAGTCAGTCTCCCCTGACCACCAAAGGTCCCATGTCCTCTTCTCCATTCCCCATTCTCTCTCTCTCTCTCTCTCTCTCTTTTTTTTCTTTTTCTTTTTTTTTTGGAGATAGAGTCTTGCTCTACCACCCAGGCTGGAGTGGAGTGGCATGATCTCAGGTCACTGCAACCTCTGCCTCCCAGGTTCCAGCAATTCTCCTGCCTCAGCCTCCTGAGTAGCTGAAATTACAGGTGTGTGCCATGATGCCTGGCTAATTTTTTGTATTTTTAGTACAGGCAAGGTTTCACCATGTTGGCCAGGCTGGTCTCAAACTCCTGACCTCAGGTGATCCACCAACCTCGGCCGCCCAAAGTGCTGGGATTACAGGCATGAGCCACTGTGCCTGGCTCCCATTCTCTCTTACAATATCCTGTGACCCTGCACGACCTCCTGTCATCGAATTCACTGTGCCCAGCCCTTAGCACATGGGCTGATAAACATTAGCACTAAGTTCAGGTTTGAGATGGGTAAGACTGAGACCACCAGATGCATGTGGGAGATGGGGCATTTTTTGTTGCTGTGCCGCTGCACTCCACCCAAGGTTTCACTTCTGGTGAATCCCTCCACCAAGCATGTGTGAATGTTTGCATTAATATGCTTGGTTAGCATACTATGGACACATGGGCTGGTTGAATGCAGTTCTTAGAAAAACACTGCCGCTCCCCAAGATTGCCCCTCCCCACCCCAGGGAGTCACTCTCTCCTTTCACTTTGTCTCCTACATTCTCTCCTGCTTGTTTGCTTCTCTTGCTGTTTTCCAGCCTCTGACTTCCTCTGTTTCATGTTGTTTGCCATACATGATGGTGAAAACGCTCACATCCCCCCACTGCCTTGCTGTTCTCTCTTAGGCGGAAGTCAGTAGCTAGTATAATCATAGAAAACCCCTGTTCTGATCCTGCTCTTTGGGATTTGTGAGCATTTGGAACAGACCAAGCCCCTGTTGGCCTTTGCATGCTCCGTGAAAAGACAGATTGCTCAGCAAAGCACTGTGATCGGTAATTCCCAAATGAATGCCACCCACTGTCCTAAAGAGCACAACCCTGCAGGGCAGTGACCAGCCCTGCTCGTAGGTGGACTTGCACATAACAGGTCTGTGGGCACTTGGGCATCCTGTAGCTGTGAGATTTTGTATCTGTTGAACTTGAAGGGGATCAGTGTGCTTCAGAACATCTAGAGCTTTCACTAAATCAGATTAGTCTTTATCCCAAGTCATTTGAATTAATTACACGACTTTTTCCTTGTCCTGTCTGTGGGTCACACGCCAGAGTCTGAGAATGAGGCAGTACATTGCTGATTTTGCAAACAAACTGAGACCCGAGAGCTGCCCAGGCTGTGAACCACCGCATGCTTCCTTAGGGCAGAGCTGGAGCTAGCATCCACTTGCTGAATGTTGGATCTCTCTCTATTGAAGCTCTCTGGGGCTTTTCAGGCTTCGAGCTTTGGTGCATACATGTGATGATGATGAAGGTATTTATTTTTTAAGATGGCGTCTCACTGTGTTGCCCCAGTTGGAGTGCAGTGGTGCAATCTCGGCTCACTGAAACCTCTGCCTCCTGAGTTTAAGCAATTCTCCTGCCTCAGCCTCCTGAGTAGCTGGCATTGCAGCTGCACACCACCAGGCCTAGCTAATTTTTGTATTTTTAGTAGAGATGGGGTTTCAGCATGCTGGCCAGGCTGGTTTTGAACTCCTGACCTCAAGTAATAGGCCCACCTTGGCCTCCCAAAATGCCTGTAACCTGTTTACAGGCATGAACCAGGTGCCCAGCCGATACATGTGATTATTATTTTTAAATGCTATTATTCTTATTTTTTACTATAAATTAGGAGGTGAGCCTCATTTTCTTATTAAAAAACTGATGCTTACTCCACCTTGTTCATACTGCCTTATTCTTGTAGTACAGAAAGGAAAAAAAATTAAAACAATAAGCCAAAATGTGAAAGGCAGTTTTGTCAGGAAGTTCATCAAATACACCTTACCTCCACTGCTGCCCCTTGGAAGCCTGGGGCAGTTTTTTGCAGTGGCACTCTAATCCCTGGTTATTGAGGGCACAAGTGGAAACTGAGATCAGCTGAGATCAGCTCATGGCTTAGAAAGGAGCTGGGTGCACAGGTGGGTCTGGGTGAATTGGAGGCTATGATCACTCAGTGTCTGAGGGGGAGAGACTGGGTGGGATCGGGGAGAAAGGCTGATTCTCAGACCCCCAAGAGAATCTGTTGGGAACAAGTCCCCCCAAATCTGGCCATAAACTGACCCCAAAACTGGCCATAAACAATCTCTGCAGCACTGTGACAAGTTCATGATGGCCATAACACCCACACTGGAAGTTTGTGGGTTTACAGGAATGAGTGCAAGGAACACCTGGCCCCCCAGGATGGAAAACCACTTAAAGGCATTCTTAAGCCACAAACAATAGCACGAGTGATCTGTGCCTTAAGAACATTCTCCTGTTGCAGTTAACTAGCCCAACCTATTCCTTTAATCGGCTTATCCTTTCATTTCCCATAAGGGATACTTTTAGTTAATTTAATATCTATAGAAATAATGCTGATGACTGGCTTGATGTTAATAAATATGTGGGTAAATCTCTGTTCAGGGCTTTCAGCTCTGAAGACTGTGAGACCCCTGATTTTTCACTTCACACATCTATATTTCTGTGTGTGTCTTTAATGCCTCTAGTGCCACTGGGTTAGGGTCTCCCTGACCGAGCTGGTCTCAGTAAGTGGTGCCCATTTGTGGGGGCTTGAATCCAGGTCGAAGGGTCACCAGAGCAATGGTTGGAGAATGTGGAACTAGCTAGAGGACACCTGAGTACTCTTTAAGCAGTACCTGTGGTAAGAACGGGAGCTCAGAAGCATCAGGGTAACAGTGGGACAAGTGTGGGCTGTGGTTCGTTCCACCTTGGAACTTTTTCACGTTGATTATGAGGAGGAAGGAGAATATAGTGAAGTAACAGAAGAGGTGACAGAGCAGGTTTATTTGCCAGCTAAAGCTAAAGTGGCAAAGGAGGGAGAGGTTCATCCCTACCCTACTATACCCTCTCATTATTATTTTGAAGAAAAAGAATGGCCTGACCCTCCAGATCTTTCTTTTCTGGAGGACACTAGGTGAAAAGTAGTTGCCCCAGTGACTGTTCAAGCAGTGCCTCAAGCGACCACTCTTAGTTCTATTCAGGCAGGAATTCAGCAAGCTAGAGGAGAGGGTGATTTAGAGGCTTGGCAGTTCCCTGTTAAAATACATCCCCCAGATCAATAGGGAAATATTATAGCTACATTTGAGTCTTTTCCCTAAATTACTCAAAGAATTTAAACAAGCTATAAATCAGTATGGACCAGGTTCTCCTTTTGTAATGGGACTGTTAAAGAATGTTGCTGTTTCCAGTCAGATGATTCTTGTTGACTGGGATGCTCTTACTTGAGCTTGTCTAACTCCTGCTCAGTTTTTACAATTTAAAACTTGTTGGGCAGATGAAGCTTCCATTCAGGCTGCTTGCAACACCCAGGCCCAACCTCAAATTAATATAACTGCAGACCAACTTTTGGGGGTTGACAGCCAGGCTAGTTTAGATGCACAAGTGATCATGCAGGATGAGGCCATAGAACAGCTTAGAGGAGTGTGCATTACAGCTTGGGGAAAAAATCACTTCCGATGGAGAACAGTAACCTTCCTTTAGTGCTATAAAACAGGGACCCAGAGAACTATACATTGATTTTATAGCTCAGTTACAGGAATCTCTTAAAAGATGATTGCAGATTCAGCTGCTTAGATATAGCGTTGCAGTTATTAGCTTTCGACAATGCTAATCCCGAGTGCCAGGCTGCTCTGTGACCCATCAGAGGGAAAGCACATTTAGTTGATTATATCAAGGCCTGTGATGGTATCGGAGGTAATCTGCATAAAGCTACTTTGTTGGCACAGGCAGTGGCAGGACTAAGAATGGATAAAGGAAATATTCCATTTCCTGGAGCTTGTTTTAACTGTGGAAAGCATGGCCATACTAAAAAGAATGTAGAAAAAAATCAGCAAGTCAGGCCGCCAGATAGGGGGAAAAACAAAACTGCTGATCCTGAAATATGTCCAAAATGTAAAAATGGAAAACACTGGGCTAATCCGCGTCACTCTAAGTTTGATAAAGATGGGAACCCAATTTTGGGAAAATCAGGAGGGGCCCAGGATGACCCCTCTACACCATTCTAAACCCGTTCTAAACCGGGGCATTTCCAGCTCAGGCCATTCCCTCACACCTGTTCAATGTCTGTCCCCCACCACATCTGGTAGTGTTGCAGTAGATTTGTGCTGTACAAAACCTGTGAGCCTTCTGCCTGAGGAAAAGGTCCCAACAGAAGTCTGTAGACCCTTGCCAACAGGGACAATAGAATTACTTTTAGGAAGGTCTAGTTTAAGTTTAAAAGGGGTACAAATACATACAGGAGTCACTGATTCAGATTACAATGGGGAAATTCAAATTGTTGTATCTACTTCTGTTCCCTGGAAAGCAGAGCCGGGAGAGCACATAGCACAGTTCCTGATTGTGCCGTATGTGGGATTGAGAAAAGTGAATTTAAATGAACAGGAGGATTTGGAAGCACAAATAAGCAAGGCAAAGCAGCTTATTGGGCAAATCAAATTACTGATAAACATCCTACCTGTGAAATAACTATTCAGGAAAAGAAATGTAAAGGTTTGGTAGATGTAGGAGTGGACATTTCAATCATTTCTCTACAGCACTGGCTGTCCACATGGCCAATTCAGTCCACTCAATTTAACATAGTTGGAGTTGGTTAAGCCCCTAAAGTACATCAAAGTGGTTATATTTTGCATTGTGAAGGGCCCGATGGACAACCTGGGACTATTCAACCAATTATAACTTCTGTACCTATAAATTTATGGGGAAGAGATTTATTATAACAATGGGGAGCACAAGTTCTAATTCCAGAACAATTATATAGTCCCCAAAGTCAACATGCAATGCATGAAATAGGGCATGTCCCTGGTATGGGACTAGAAAAAAATTTGCAAGGTTTGAAAGAACCACTTCAAATGGAAAGACAAAGTTCCCACCAAGGTTTTGGATATCATTTTTGATGGTGGCCATTGTTAAGCCTCCAGAACCTATACCTTTAAATGGTTAACAGATAAGCCAATTTGGATAAAACAATGACCACTAAGTAAAGAGAAACTGGAGGCTTTAGAGAAATTAGTTACTGAACAATTCGAAAATGGGCACAAAGCTCCAACATTTTCCCCTTGGAATTCTCCAGTTTTCATAATTAAGAAAAAATCAGGTAAATGGAGAATGTTAACTGACTTAAGAGCTATCAATTCAGTTATACAACCTATGGGAGCATTATGACCAGGATTGCCTTCTCCTGTTATAATTCCAGAAAATTGGCCTTTAATAGTTATAGATTTAAAAGACTGTTTCTTTACTATCCCCTTATCTGAACAAGACTGTGAATGGTTTGCATTTACAATTTCTGCAGTAAACAACCTGCAGCCTGCTAAGCATTTTCATTGTTTCACAGATGGGTCTAGTAACGGTAAAGCTTCTTATTCTGGATCAAAAGGTTAAGTTTTCCAGATGCCCTATACTTCAGCTCAAAAAGCAGAGCTTGTAGCTGTAATTGAGGTATTGACTGCTTTTGATATGCCTATTAATGTGATTTCTGATTCTTCATACGTGGTTCATTCCACGCAGTTAATTGAAAATGCTCAGTTACGATTTCGTACAGATGAACAACTGATGACTTTATTTACCCGATTGCAAACATCAGTTAGAAGTAGAATGCACCCTTTTTAATCACTCACATTAGGGCTCATACACCTCTTCTAGGACCTTTGACTGAAGGGAATCAAATGGTTGATCACCTAGTTGATAATGCAATATATAATGCTAGACACTTTCACAATTCAACCCATGTTAATGCCTCTGGTCTCAAACACGGATACAGCATTACCTGGAAAGAAGATAAAGCTATATCCGGTGATGCCAAACTTACCAAGTGGTACATTCCTCATTTTTTACAGGAGGAGTTAATCCTCAAGGATTGGAACCTGACTCTCTTTGGCAAATGGATGTCATACATGTTCCCTCATTTGGGAGACTAGCTTATGTACATGTATGCGTGAACACCTTTTCTCACTTTGTCTGGGTTACATGCCAAACAGGAGAGTCTTCTGCCTGTGTTAAACATCATCTTTTGCAGTGTTTTGTGGTGGTGGGCATTACAGCTCCTATTAAAACAGATTATGCCCCAGGCTATACTAGCCAAGTTCTAGCTTCATTTTTCTCTATGTGGAATATTAAACACATTACTTGTATGCTATACAATTCTCAAGGACAAGCTATAGTGGAAAGAATGAATCTTTCCCTAAAACAGCAGTTGCAAAAGCAGAAAGGGGGGGAGAGAGAATATGGAACACTGCAGATACAACTGAATCTAGCATTATTAATTTTAAATTTTTTGAGCCTGCCCAAAGGCCAGATGTTACCAGCAGCTGAACAGCATCTAGAGAAACCAGCTGCAAAGACAGAAGCAGAACAACTGGTTTGGTGGAGAGATCCGATAACAAAAAGTTGGGAAATAGGTAGAATAATAACTTGGATAGAGGTTATGCTTGTGTTTCTCCAGGCCAAAATCAACAGCCAATTTGGATACCATCAAGATACCTGAAACCTTATCATGAGCCAGATGCCAAGGAAGAGATTGTGGGAGGATCCTGAGGACTCCCTAGTTGCAGCCATGTCAAGACTGATGCTGAGGAGGACCAAAACTGTCACAAGCAACATCCATTGAATGCAGCCACCCACCTGGGAACAGATCAAGAAGCTGTCACAGATGGTGGAAGAAAACCTGAGGAAAACGGGACAGCCAGTCACAATGAGTAATTTAATGGTAGCTATGATAGTGATGATTACCCCATTGCCATGAGTATCCTTCAATAAGGGCTGACACAGATAATAATTATACTTATTTGGCATATTTATCAATGTTGTCGTGGTACTAATGCCTGGATATAATCACTCTATGACACAGTTACACATGCTTTCTGATCTCAGTATTTACCATGATAAATCTACTCCTACAATTGAGGCATACTGCCCTCAAAAAACTATTTGTAAAGAAATTGAACCTGGCCAGAAAAAATGAATGTACTTGTTTAGGAAGATTGCATTGCAGAATAGATAGAGATGCTGCACAGTGATGCCTATGGAATCATTGATTGGTCCCCTAAGGGAATGTTTAGCTTAAATTGCACCTCTCAGTCTGTGTGCCACGGCCACACTATGTTCAGCTGGTCTGAACAAAACCATCAGATGGTAGAAATAATAAGTATGGCAAGAGTTCCTATTATCTGGAACCATGGCGGTATAGTGGCACTTCAACCTCAAATGATATGGCCTGCTGTAGGAGCTAAATGTTAAGGATTTGTGGAAACTATTAATAGCCCTTAATAAGATCAAAATTTGGGAAAGAATAAAAAAGCATCTAGAAGGACACTCTACAAACTTGTTTTGGATATGGCAAAATTAAAAGAACAAATATTTAAAGCATCCCAGGTGCACCTGACCTTAATACCAGGAACTGGAGTGCTTAAAGGAGCTGCAGACAAATTCACAGCTAGTAACCCATTAAAATGGATAAACATACTTGGAAGCTCTGTGATTTCAATGATGATTGTGCTTTTAATCTGTGTCTTTTGTCTTTGTGTAGTCTGCAGAAGTGGATCCTGACTCCTGCGAGAAGTAGCTCACCATGACAAAGCTGCCTTTGCTTTTATCAATTTGCAAATCAAAGAAGGGGGACATTTTGGGAACAAGCCCCCTAAAATCTGGCCATAAACTGGCCCCAAAACTGACCATAAACAAAATCTCTGCAGCACTGTGACATGTTCATGATGGCCATAACACCCATGCTGGAAGTTTGTGGGTTTACAGGAATGAGGGCAAGGAACACCTTGCCTGCCCAGGGCAGAAAACCTTTTAAAGGCATTCTTAAGTCACAAACAACAGCATGAGGCCTTAAGGACATGCTCCTACTGCAGTTAACTAGCCCAACCTATTCCTTTAATTTGGCTCATCCATTTGTTTCCCATAAGGGATACTTTTAGTTAATTTAATATCTATAGAAACAATGCTAATGACTGGCTTGCTGTTAATAAATACATGGGTAAATCTCTGTTCAAGGCTTTCAGCTCTGAAGGCTGTGAGACCCTGATTTCCCACTTCCCACCTCTATATTTCTGTGTGTATGTCTTTAATTCCTCTAGTGCTGCTAGATTAGGGTCTCCCCGACCAAGCTGGTCTTGGCAAGAATCAGTTAATCATGTGCACTCCCAAGAGGTAGATGCAATCCCCTCACTATCCCGAGGAATAACTTGTTTAAAGATACACTGATCCTCAGGGTAATCCAACGAGATCCTTCAGAGTGCCTGCCTATTGTGCAGCACCTGAGTGCCCCAGGGAGGGAGGATTGTGCTCTCTCAATCCGGGGCCAGAACTGAGGACATCCCTTCCCTGCTTTAATAAAGCCTCTGATCTCACCTGCAGGACCCAGTCTGACTTTTCCCCTTCTTTTCTACTTCCTGGAAAGGATTACTGGGAAAGTTAGAAGTGATGGCTATTATCCAGCTTTTATATATTACATTTTAAGATTTACAACCTCCTCACATCTGCAGAGGATTTGGGGACATTCTTGGCAACCTCTGTTGGTTCCTGACTTTTCTCCTGGCATCACAGTGCCTCCAGCTATGACTTCCCTTTTGGTCATGTGGTGGGGTCTGGAGAGATTCGTCACCCCTGGAGAGAGGCAACCAAGAAGGCCTGACTGTGTCTCCTTGAACAGAGGTCACTGTGGCCAGTCTTTGACTCAGGCATTCTACATTTGGAAGAGGGGTTTTGGATACATCAGAGGAGCAGTGATTTCCAGATTCCATGGGCTATCTCGAGACATTGGGCCATGTTTCTCTGAGAGGTTGGGAGCTCTGATTTGCCTTCAGAGATGGTGATAGGGAGGGCAGGAACCATATGACCCACAGAGGTGGATTGAAATTTGCCCATGGTGGTGGGGAGACAGCCCCAGGCAATTTTTCCTCAATCCCATGAGGCTGTGATTCTGAAGTTTTCTCCCATCAAGGGTATGTTTGTTTGCAGGAAACTTAGTCCAAGGTTCATTTGTCTATTGTGTGTGTGTGTGTGTGTGTTTCTTGCAGATCCAGCTGGGGCCTGGTTTGAAGCCTTTTGCTTTCCTGCCAAAGAGGGAATGAATAAACAAATCAATAAGTGAGTACCTGAATAAATAAATGAATGAGTGAATGGATGAGTTAATGTGTGAACAAATGGGTGAGTGAATAAATGAATGAATGAGTTGAATAATGAATGAGTGAATGGATGAGTTAATGTATGAATGAATGGGCAAGGAACAAATGATTGAGTTGAATAAATGAGTGAATGAGTGAATGGATGACTTGAATAATGAATGAGTGAACTAATATATGGTGTCAGGGTGCCAGCACTTGCCTTGCTTGCCCCTGAAGTTTCCCCATTGTCCACCCTCACCGTGTCCTTGTCACTGATGTTCTGCCCTCATTGGGCTGGTTGGTGCTGGGTGCTCTTGAAGCCCATATTCCACCCACTTGCACCCAAGATGGTGCCATCTCAGCAATGGGAGCTGCTGCACAGTGTGGGATGACACTTTGGGAGAGTCATGTACAAAGTCCATGGGATTAAATGCCAGTGCTATGCATGGATTTCACTGTCCCTGACCCAGCTCACACAGATCATGGAAAAGAACCACAGACTGCCCAGATGTGTTCCAGGCATGGGAGCAGGTGGGGCATGAATTACGTAAGATCCAGGGAAAGAACCATAAAGCACATACCAGGTGCTTGGTCAGGTTTCCTCTCACAGCCTCAGAATTGCTCTCTTTATGCTGTTCTCTTTCAGAGGTAACAGGACACCCTGTCTCCCTGTTGGAAACCTTTCCCACTCCAGCTGCTATTTGCCTACCACATACGTGGAGATTTGCTGACCATTCTCATCCTACCATCTGCCCTCCCTCCTGCAGACCCCAGGACTTAATTACCAATGCCTTATATCTTTCCCTCTGCCCTCATTTCCTGCTCCAGATACAAAGGAATTTTTTTTCTCAGGTGGAAGGGTTTGATTTTTTTTTTTTTAATATTTGCTTTTCAAACCAAGCAGTCTAGGCTTCCTTAGAGTCTTCTCCCTTCATTTTGCTTGGTTATTATTCAATAAAAGAAGGATAAAACTGGGTCGAAGAAAGCAGAATTGGCTGCTCAGAATACATGGCGTTTTGGAATGGTTTTTTAGGATTCACCTGATTTGAAGGGGACTGGGGCCTGTGATTAGCATCTCACAATCAATGCCTTACATCCAGAAAGCTGGCACGTGGCTTATATTTGCTGAATGGAAAACCATAGAAAAGAAGGAAAAACAAACTCATGGATTCAGACCGTTTTTGCAGTAACATTGATGAACCTGCCAAATAGCCACACACTTGAGCCCCTGGCCCTGGGCATCGCTCAGCTCTGCATCTTCTGGGGGCTGTAGTTTACTAAACCCTCACCTGGTAAGGGGTTATGTTTACAGTCATAACATACACAGACTCCCTGTCCTTGGGTGGGGATCTCAGGTCCCCCAGTGCTTCTTTCTTCTGGATTTAGTTGCATCTACAATTGTCTCTGAAGTGGGATTGGGCTGTCTATGTTTTGTTATGATTATTGGGGGTAAAAGGTCTTGCTCTGTAACCCAGGCTGGAGTGTAGTTGTGTGATCATAGCTTACTGCAGCCTTGAACTCCTGGGCTCAAGTGATCCTCCTGCCTCAGCTTCCTGAGTTTCTGGCCACAAGAAGGCCTCACCATAACTGACTAAGAGCTCTCTTACTTTTCTATTACTTTCTTACCTTGAGTTAACTAGTCCTAAAATTTTTCTCTTCCAAATTAAAAAAAAAAAAAAATGTCTGTTGGTGTATTTCTAAATTGTGACTGGGTACATGATGATGGCATAGAGTTTTGGGAGTTCGGAGTCAGACACACCCCTGACTTGTGGCCCCAGGCAAGCTGCTTGGCCTTTCCGAATCTCCTCTGCAAATGAGTGCCCTTCAGGGTTTGAGATTTCCTGATCATGTGTACAAAGGGTCTGGCACTGAGCCTTGGTCTTGGGTGCCCATGAGATGCCTACTGCCCTAGTGACCAGGAGTGGGGCTGGATCTAGGCAGAATTGTGAGGTTGGCTTGGCTCCTGGCTCATATAGCCAAGCTGTTGTTCCCACGACCATTACTGGCCTAGAATTAGCTGGTGGCTTTAGGGATAATGACATCTAGCAAGTGACTGCTTAAGGATTCCAAAGATTTAAGGACCTAAATTAGCAAATCTCTTTCCATAACTGTAAAGTGAAAAATGCCCTTGTTCTGTTTTTCAAATCTGTTAAATAATACTCTCAGTGGTGTGTGAAATACACATTTAATGTTCACCAAGTAATGCTCCCCAGTGCTGAGTGGTAGCCCAGACACCTTGATGACTTTCAGTCTGTGCTAGGTGTTCTGAGAGTTGAAAGATGCAAGAATTATCCATCTAGAAAAGGCTGACCCTGGGGCATGACTGTGACCTCCCTGCAGGAGAGTTATCTTTAAGAAAGCCCAGGAGGAATCAAGAGGGGAGGGAAGGCCAGGCACAGTGGCTCATACTGGTAATCCCAGCAGTTTGGGAGGCCAAGGTGGTTGGATCACCCGAGGTCAGGAGTTCGAGACCAGCCTGGCCAACATGGTAAAAGCCTGTCTTTATTAAAAATACGAAAATTAGCTGGGTGTGGTGGTGGGTGCCTGTAATCCCAATTACTTGGGAGGCTAAGGCAGGAGAATCGCTTGAACTTGGGAGGCAGAGGTTGCAGTGAACCAAGATAGCATCATTACACTCCAGACTGGGCAACAAGAGTGAAACTCCATCTCAAAAAAAAAAAAAAAAAAAAAAAAAAAAAAAAAAAAA
>NW_016805096.1:246998-252119 GCF_001698545.2 Rhinopithecus bieti | reverse complement strand
CACAAGAATCACTTGAACCCAGGTGGCAGAGGTTGCAGTGAGCCAAGACCATGCCACTGCACTCCAGCCTGGGGGGTCAGAGTGAGACCTTACCTCAGGAAAATAAAATAAAATAAAATAAAATAAAATAAAATAAAATAAAAAAAAATAAAATAAAATAAAAAAAATAAAAAGGAGGGAAGGGAGCAGGAGGCCAATTGCAGACACCCAACAAGAAGCCCCATTGACACTGATGGATCCACCCTAGGTTTCCACATTCCAAGCCTAACTCCAGGTTCTCTGCTTCTTCCATGGTTTTCTCACCTCATCTTCTCAGCACCTTTAGACAATCCTCCTTTCCATCTGTTGTACTTCCTGGGTTGTTTTGGAAGGGCCTCCTGTAGATGCTCACCTTTGTGCAATAGCCTGGAGATCCTGTTACCTTCAGGTAACATCAGTGGCCTGGCCATCCTGTGACCTGCTCACCTCCCCCGATCCCAAGCACCCTGTCTGTTGGCAGCTCTGAGTCAGGATGTGAGACCTACTCTGTGACCAGCAGGTTGGAGGATGGCTTGGTGGTCATCTCCAGGCTTTTGTTGCTGCTTTCTACTCTCCTACACTTTAACGCCTGCCAGGATTCCAACAAGACCTCTTTTGTTTGCATTTTTTAACAGATGAGGGATGTAGGTCACCTGTGGCTGGAGGTATTTTCAGAGGTTATAAGGAATGCAGTTTTATAACTCAGCGGTGAGCTCTTTGAATGCTGCCCTAAACCCTTCTCATTGTTCTATATTCATGCTGCCTCCTGGTCACCATAAGTCAGTGCTAAATCCATGAGTGAGTCCAACCTTGCATGTTATTTTGCAGAGTAGGTTAAGAAGGCATCAGATGCTAGAGTTTGCTGAGGCTCCATCTTTTTTTGTATATGAGCAGAATGGGGTGGTAGGGACAATTGGAACTGAGTCTTAGGCCATTCAACCCTGAGCTGTAAGTACATGCAGGTGAATAGCCTGAGAGGGCTACACCCATGTGCCACCCAGCTCAGGAAGGGAGGCTCACTTCTAGGGGTGGGAGACTGTGAGTGCCAGTGACTGTCCATGCCCCCACTTCATCTGTGACTCAAGCCTGTCCTTGGCCTAAAAGTCACTCTGGTTCCTTGGTCTTCCTCTTCCAAGGATACTCCTCGCATGTGCCCAGGGGTTTGCTCTAGTTCCCTGGACCTGCCTGGGCATCCTGTCCACAGAGTCTAGAGTCTGCTGTGGACCTAAGGGTTTGTGGAGTGCCTCCTCCTCACAGTCACTGGAAGCCACACACCCCTTCTCAGGAACATCTTTCAGCCTCGCTGAATGAAGACGTCCAAGGAGGGTGAAGGGCAGTGATCCTCGAAGGAAATCTAGGAAACTGGTCAGAGACATTACTCTGGATTTTATTGAGGCTGGCTTGCTTATGTTGTTTTTTGAAAGAAAGGACAACTTTTGACTTCTGTGGGGTTTATGTTCACTGGTGGTGAGGAGGTGATGGTAAAGCTTTTGGGGGAAAAGATTTCCCTACTGGGTGGGTCTCAGGAGCAGAGCCCCATGGGGACATCTATGTGGGTATGCTGGCATGAGGACTTGACACAGGATCCCTGAGGCCAATGGGTGGGTCTCTTTTCAGGATCTATGATATTTTTAGAGCTTAGTTCATCAGTCACAATATACATATTAAGTGCCCATGCATTGGTCCCCAAGACCACCCCCAGGTTTGAAGATTTGCTCCACGGACTCAAAGCTCAGCCTGTGGTCGTAGTCATGAAAGGACACAGAGCCAAATCAGCACAGGGGAGAGGTTCCAGGGGCAAGGCACAGGTCAGGTGGGCACAAACTTCCCAGCATCCTCTCCCTATGGGGTGGGCACACAGGACATGCTTAGTTCAATCAGCAATGAGTGGTGGTGACACGTGTGAAATGGTGTCTACCAGGGAAGGTTGTTAGACTCAACAGCCAGATTTCTTTCTTTCTTCTCCTTCCCTCCCTCCCTTCCTTCCTTTCAATGGAGTCTCACTTTGTTGCCCAGGCTGGAGTACAGTGGCATGATCTCGACTCACTGCAATCTCTGCCTCCCGGGTTCAAGCAATTCTTGTGCCTCATTTTCCCAAGTAGCTGGGATTATAGGAGCCTGCTACCATGCCTGGCTAATTATTTGTATTTTCTTAGTAGAGACGGGTTTTCACCATGTTGGCCAGGCTGGTCTCAAACTCCAGTCCTTAGGTGATCTGCCCGCCTTGACCTCCCAAAGTGCTGGGATTACAGGTATGAGCCACTATGCCGACACCAGACTTTACTTTTTAAAGCATTTTTAGGTTCATAGCAAAACAGAGTGGAAGATACAGAGTTTTCCTATATGCTCGCTGTCCCCCACACATATACAGGCTCTCCTACTATCAACATCCCCTACCAGAGCTATGCATTTGGTTATAGCTGATGAACCCGCAGTGACACATCATGATTGCTCTGAGTCGGTAGTTTACATTAGGGCTCACTCTTGGTGTTGCACAGTCTGTGGATCTGGACAAACGCATAATGACATGGGGGTTCCACCATGATCGTATCATCTTACAGAGTAGTTTTACTCCCCTAAACATCATCCCTCTTCTGCTTATTTTTCCCTCCCTGTCCCCAACCCCTGGGAACCACTGACTGTTTTCCTGCATCCATATTTTGCCTTTTCTAGAATGTCACATATTTGGAATCCTATAGTATGTATTCACGTTGGCTTTTTAGGGATCTTACTGAGAGCTGGTCACATAGGCACCTGATGCCTAGCAGGGACCCAAATTCCAGAATCTCAGAAGGAAAGCAGATGTTCATCAAAAACCACTTTGCTTGCATAAACTGCTGAGGTGCAGTGAATTGCTCTTCAGTTAGGATGGTGGGAACCCTCCCAAAATCTAAGTTTTCAGGGGCCAGCCAAGGGCCAAACTTGTGAGGGGGCCTTTCGAAGCACTTGCTCTTTTCTGCACATCCCGTGATGGGCCAGGCTTAGCAAAGTGCAGTTCAGGTGCTTTAAGTCATGGGTCCTTCACCTTGATCATGGGGCCTTTTCCTTTTGTCTTTGCCACTGCATCATTGACCTCCTTGGAGAAGGACCACATGTTAAGCCACTCTTGGTGTCTTTTTTCCATCTCTGATACTTTACTTCCTCTGTGGTTATGGAATTATGCATGTGTCTACTGTCCCTGCTGAATTGGGAAGATGAAAAAGGCATAATCCCCAATGACATTTATTCAATTCCTTTCTTAAGAAGCTTCTAAGAAAACACTGTTTTTGAAGCACTGGATATTCCATCAATTGAAATTCCTGTATATATCTTTCTTTAAAAAAAATTTTTTTGAGGTCACATTCTTATCTTTACTGGGACCATTTTTACATGTTTTTTCACTGGTTTGAGAAGGAAATATTTTAATGAAATTTGCAATGACTGCTGACCTCTTACCCAGGAGTGGTGGTTGTACATTTTTGCCATTGCACTAGGAATGACTTGAGACTTAGAATTCTCACCATGGCTTCTGAAGGTTAAGGCATTGCAGTAGAGAGATTGAATAAATGATTCCTTCTTAGAGGAAGCCTTTGTTTTTCGTTCCTGCCTCACTCCATTCTACCACACAGTTAATGGTCTTGATTTTAGTGAGACAACAACAATAACAGCAAACCTGCCTTTAGACATTAAATGCAAACTGCATCCTTGGACAGCACCATGTTACTTTAATTTTTTAAGAAAGACCTAATATTTCTAATTGATTTTTTTTGCTTTCTATGGAATTTTCCCCAAACCTCAACTTTCTCATGCAGGCTCTTTCCTGTATCTTCCCCTCCTGTTTATTAAAATAGAGTCATACCCCCATCACGTGTGGGAGACTGTCGCCAGGGTAGGACAGATGTCAGGCACTATTGTCTGCGTCCACCAGGACCTATTATCCCAAGTTCCATTGTGCGGACTGTCTGAGGACTCTGCCTTGTGTACCACAGACTAACATTATTTTTCTTTTTCATAACTCATAGTCAAAGTCATTCGTGACAGGTGCTTTCTGTGGGTGAAAAGGCTGCATACATCTCAGAGCTCTGGGCTGTTATTTGTTATGGTTTGATATTTAATGAAAGCTCTCATCTCGGGGGCACTTATTGACTGGAGGCCAGACTGGGAGAGCCACATGTTTTCAGAATTACTCTGTCTATGTGTATGTCCCTTTATTTTTTTCAGGGAGCATTATCGCTGTTTAATGAGTGATGGAGGAGTTTAAATGGGCATGACTGAAAGGATGTGCATTTTATTGCTTGCCTGGCTTGACTGTGATAACAGCTGTGTGCTTTGCTCTCACTTTTCCTCCTCCCTGTTGTAGGTTGTATCATCAGTGTGCGCTTTGGTGCCCTATTCCCAGAGGCCAAGAAGAATTTGCAAAAGCAGGCTTTGCTAAGTTTCTCCTTGTTTATTACCATTAAATGACACCCTCTTGTCCCCCAATCATACTTTAGCATGACTGTCCGTACAAATAGAGAGTTTTTCCTGGGTTGTTTGGTCTTCATTTCTGAAGGTTCTCATGTCACATATGACTTATCATTAAATTACTATTTTTCTTTTGGAGACAGAGTCTCACTCGTGTCACCTGGGTTGGAGTGCAGTGGTGCGACCTTGGCTCACTGCATCCTCCATCTCCTGGGTTCAAGTGATCCTCCTGCCTCAACCTCCCAGATAGCTGGGACTACAGGCACATGCCACATGCCTGGCTAATTTTTGTATTTTTTGTAGAGATGGGTTTTCACCATCTTGCCCAGACTGTGCATGAACTCCTGGATTCAAGTGATCCATGCACTTTGGCCTTCCAAAGTACTGGGATTATAAGTGTGAGCCACTGTGCTTGACCTTTAAATACATTTTTATGTGTTTCTTTTGTTAAAAACATTCTCACACCTGTAATCCCAGCTACTTGGGAGGCCGAGGAACAAGAATCACTTCAATCAAGGAGGTGGAGGTTGCAGTGAGCCAAGATTGTGCCATTGCACTCCAGCCTGGGCAAAAGAATGAGACTCTGTCTCAAAAAAATGAAAATAAAAAAATAAGAAGCCAAACTCTTCCTCCCCACCCCAAAGCTAAACTTACCTTTTA
>NW_016805096.1:238816-246981 GCF_001698545.2 Rhinopithecus bieti | reverse complement strand
CGTATACTTTATTTTTCAAGTTATAAAAGATAATCTCTTTGATGATATAAAATGCAGCAGTAAAAATTCTTCAAGTCTTATTAGTAAAGGATTCAAATGAACCAAAACTCAATAAAATGTAAATGGTAGGTTCAAGGACCTATGAATGTAGTCTTTCTTAGTAACTTGTTTTTCTTAAAACTTTGATTTCTCTTAGACATTATATGGAAATGGAATTTTGTTCTATGAATGTTTTATTTCAGATAGATTTGAAAAGCCCTTCTATACATAGGCACTATTTTATCTTTTAGTCACACCAAACCTTGAATATTCATCTCAGACTAAAAGACTTTCTAGGCTTTTCCTGAGTCCAAAGTCATCCTGCTGATGTCATGCTTTAGGTTCTGAAAGGTTTTATGTGGAGGATAGGAAAGAAGGAAAAAATCAGAAAGGAAATTCTAACCATTGTTGAGCATTTTGGGAAAAGTGAAAACCTACTTCATCCGGGTGATTTGTAAGAAGTATGCTAGATGTGAATATATTTGGAAATATCCAAAATTTAACTATAGCAGGGAACAGCAGTGTGATGGCAAATTTCAGGTCAAAGTCTGGTATTTCTTTGCTTTCTTCCCATTTTATCTTGTCTTCTCATTTCTTTTACTTTTCTATTTCTCTTCTATTTCTTTGCTTTCTAATGTTTCCCTTCAATTTTGAGCCATTTTCTTTATTCCCTCTACGTATGAACTCACAGCAGTAGCAAAAACACTGACCTCTCAGAAATATATTTATCTATATATCCAAGGACTCTGAAAAACAGATTCAAATACATTAAGCCTCAGTAGTGAAAGTGTGACTTGACTAGGAAAGATATTTACGTGCAGCAGGTCTTCTTAGGGTTTGTCTATTTGTAAAATGTATTCAGTATTCATGGAACAGATACGATGGGTGCTCACTCTACACCAGGCACCATGGTCAAACATAGAAGGCTAACCTATGTTGCCTCTATTCTGAGGATCCCTGTGATGACACAAGAGGGGACAGAAACATGGATAGAAATTTGTAGTTGCAATATAGTGTCAAAATGACCTTCATGAAGGAATGAGCCATGTGTTGTGATCATATAGTCGTGTTACAGGAAAGGGGTCCTGATCCAGACCCCAAGAGAGGGTTCTTGGATCTCACGCAGGAAGGAATTCAGGGCGAGTTTATAGAGTAAAGTGAAAGCAAGTATCTTAGGAACATAAAGGAATAAAAGAATGGTTACTCCATAGATAGAAAAGCCTCAAGGGCTACAGGTTTCCTTTCTTCTTCTTCTTCTTTTTTTTTTTTTTTTTTTTGAGACAGAACTCTGTCTCTTTCACCCAGGCTGGAGTGAAGTGGCATGATCTCGGCTCACTGCAACTTCCACTCCCTGGGTTCTCCTGCCTCAGCCTCCTGAGTAGCTGGGAGATGCCTGCCACCACACCTGGCCAATTTTTATATTTTTAGTAGAGATGGAGTTTCACCATGTTGGCCAGACAGGTCTTGAACTCCTGACCTCAGGTGAGCCACCCTCCTTGGCCTCCCAAAGTGCTGGGATTACAGGTGTGAGCCACTGCACCCAGCCTGGTTTTCCATTTTTATGGTTATTTATTGATGATATGCTAAACAAGGGATGGACTATTCATGCCTCCCCTTTTTAGACCATATAGGGTAACTTCCTGTCATTGCCATGGTATTTGTAAATTGTCATGGTGCTGGTGTGAGTGTAGCAGTGAGGACAACCAGAGGTCACTCTCATCACTATCTTGGTTTTGGTGGGTTTTGGTTGGCTGGCTTCTTTACTGCAAACTGTTTTATTAGCAAGGTCTTTATGACCTGTATCTCGTGCTGACCTCCTCTCTCATCCTGTGACTTAGAATGCCTTAACTGTCTGGGAATGCAGCCCAGTAGGTTTCAGTCTTGTTTTACTCAGCTCCTATTCAAGATGGAGTTGCTCTGGTTCACATGCCTCTGACAGTCAGGCATAAGAACCATCATGGAAACCTCCATTTCCTTGACCTCTGAGACTTTGAGGAGGAGTATATGCTGTTGTTGATGAAAGGAGTCAAACTCTTTAAAATATTTAAAGAGGTTTATTCTGAGCTTAATATGAGTGACTAAGGCCTATGACACAGCTCCAGGAGGTCCTGTGAACATGTGCCCAAGGTGGTTGTGTTACGCCTTGATTTTATACATTTTAGGGGGACAGAAGTTAGAAGCAAACACAAATCAATACTGTATTTAGGTGTACATTGGTTTAGTCCAGAAAGCCAGAACAACTTGAAATAGGTGTTTCCAGGTCGTAGGTGCATTCAAAGATTTTCTGATTGGCAATTGGTTGAAAGAGTTAAGTTCTTATCTAAAGATATGGAATCCATAGAAAGGAATATCTGGGGTTGAGATAATGTGTTGTGGAGACCAAGGTTTTTGTTATGTAGATGAAGCCTCCAGGTAACAGGCTTCAGAGAGATTAGACAGTAAAGGTGCCAGACTCTTAGTTAAATCTCTCCTGGGACAGGAGAAGATGTGGGAAGAGAATGGGATTCATTACAGAATGTAGATTTGCCCCACAACAGACAGCTTTGGAGGGTTGTTTGAAAATATGTCAAAGAAAAATATTTGGGGGTAAGATACTTTGATTTCTTTCAGGGCCTGCCATCTGTCACATGATGCTATACTAGAGACAGGCTGGAATTTGATATCTTATTGCTACACAGTATTTGTTTTCTCAGTCTTAAGATTTCTGTTTTAATGTTAATGTATACTGGCCAGTCGTGCCTGAATTCCAAAGGGAGGAGATTAGAATCAGGCATGTCCGACCCTCCCTTCCCATCATGGCCTGAACTGGTTTCTCAAGTTTTCTTTGAAATTCCCTTGGCTGAGAGGAGGGTCCTCCATTCAGTGCGTTGGGGGTGCTTAGAATTTTAGTTTTGGTTTACACTGATTAGAGTTCATGTGAGAGTTCTGAAATGAAACCACCTTGAAACCTGTTTAAATGGTGCATGACTGGAATTTAGTCTGACTAAGCTTTAGTTCTGCCATTTTGTTTTAGCTTCCTTTGGCATGAAGATGGGCCATTGTCCTTTCTCTCTTGTTTCTTGGCTGGTTTCAATGTTAGCACCACCCTTACAGACTGGGCTGCAGAGTAGACAGAGTTCTCTCTGGGCATTCAAAATATCACCATCAAGTACTGTTACCATGCTTTTTTAGACTGGAAACTTTACCAAGGCCTCTTGTTCCCCCCGACTTGCCTTCAGCAAGTCTTGTCTGCAAGAATAAAAAGAAAAAAAAGTTCCAAGTCCTTTTAATGTAAAAGTCATAAACCATGGCCTGACAACTGCAGATAATTACATTACTCATTTGTTTTTATTGTTAGTATAACTTTTAATTGTCTTCCATATCTTCGTGCCTATTGTTTGCTGGGCTGAAGTTAATGATGTTTTGAAGTCAGTTCAGAGGTGAATGAAGGGTAAGATCATAATAGCAGATATAGATGTGTTGTTGGCGTTTTGTGAATGTTAAATGCTAATTTAATCAATAACAAATTTTGAAAAAGAATGAAAAGTTCCCAGCGAGGGAAAGAAAGGTATTCTGTATGAGAGGCACCTTTTATCTGTGGATAGTACTGTTCATTTCTTTTGCAGATATGAAATATAGTTACTTCACCTCAATTATTACTTAATTGTACAGCTTGCTAGTGTTATAGGAAAGAGTTCTCCATCCGGACCCCAAGAGATGGTTCTTGGGATTGGTGCGAGAAAGAATTCAGGGCCAGTCCATAGAGTAAAGTGAAAGCAAGTTTATTAAGAAAGTAAAGGAATCAAGAATGGCTACTCCATAGACAGAGCAGTGCCGCGGGCTGCTGGTTTCCCATTTTTTGGGTTATTTCTTGATGATATGCTAAACAAGTGGTGAATTATTCATTCTTCCCCTTTTTAGACCATATAGCATAACTTCCTTGCATGGCCATGCCATTTGTAAACTGTCATGGCACTAGTGAGAGTGTAGCAATGAGGAAGACCAGAGGTCACTCTCATTGCCATCTTGGTTTTGGTGGGTTTTGGCTGCTTCTTTACTGCAACCTGCTTTATTGGTAAGGTCTTTATGACCTGCATTTCATGCCGACCTCCCATCTCATCCTGTGACTTAGAATACCTTAACTGTCTGGGAATGCAGCCCAGTAGGTCTTAGCCTCATTTTACTTAGCCTCTACTCAAGATGGAGTTGCTCTGGTTCCAATGCCTCTGACACTAGTATTTAAGGAAGCTCAAATGTTTTTTAAAGTATGGATGGTAGCCACAATATAAATCCTTTCTCTTTTTGTAGTTGGAGACTGCAGCCACCTCTGTCCCAGTGATTCCTAAGCCCTTTGGAGTTAAAACTCTCTGTCCTCGTTGGTCTGGTTTGAGTCTACCCTTCCTTCCCTGCTGTCAGATCCTATGTGCTGTATCTTAGTTGAATATTGACTTCCTTTCAAAATTCTTTGACCTCTTCTGAAATTACATGAGATACCTTAAATGTGTTCCTGTTGGGAATAATTTAACTAAATGTAGGGAAGATATTTTGGAATAGAACTAGGGAATGTCCCAACTGGCAACTTCCCCAATTTATCCTAAGACATTTCGCCATTTCTAGGATGGGTTTTTAAAGACACCTCTCCTTTTCTGGGATCAGTTGTTTGGATCTAAGTTTTTTTGCACTGTGTGTGTCTCTCTCTCTTCTTTTTCACTTAGTATATTCTTCTGCAGAATGGTCAGTATCTTATTTTAGCTTTAGAAGGCACCAGTTTAAAGAAGTAATAAAATTATAATTGTCAATACAATACAATTGTCATTGTCAATACTGGAGAAGTTAGCAAAGGTATTGGAAGGCCAACTACATTCTTTATTTCCCATGTGACTTTTTCTGTAGAAACTCACCTAGAGTCCTTAAAGGGGATAACTGGTAACTTTCTGACATATGGTGAGAGGCCTCTGCTGGCCACTGGGCAGCTTTCAGAGAGTTTTTTCCTTATTTATTTATTTATTTATTTATTTATTTATTTATTTATTGTTTTTTGAGGCAGAGTCTTGCTGTCTTGCCCAGGGTGGAGTGCAGTGGCACATTCTCTGCTCACTGCAACTTCCAACTCCCAAGTTCAAGCAATTCTCCTCCCTCAGTCTCTTCAGCAGCTGGGACTACAGGCATGCACCACCATACCTGGGTAATGTTTTGCATTTTTAGCAGAGATGGGGTTTCATCGTGTTGGCCAGGAGGTCTCAGTTTCCTGACCTCATGATCCACTGGCCTCAGTCTCCCAAAGTGCTGGGATTACAGGCACAAGCCACTGCGCCCAGCTGTTCTTTCCTTTTTTAGAATATTTAACTTTTAGGGCTGGGTGTGGTGGCTCATGCCTGTAATCCCAGTACTTTGGGAAGCTGAGATGGAAGGATTGCTTGAGACTAAGAGTTTGAGAACAGCCTGGGCTACATAGCAAGACCCTGTCTCTATAAAAAATTAAATAATTAGCTGAGCATAGTTCTGCACACCTGGGGTCCCAGCTCCTCAAAAGGCTGAGGTGGGAGGATTGCTTGAGCCCAAGAGGTTGGAGCTGAAGTGAGCCAAGATTGTGCCAATGGATTCCAGCCTTGGTGACAGAGTGAGGTCCTATTTCAAAATAATAATAATGATAATAATTTTTAAGTTAAAAATTGTATAGCTCACTGTAGTCTTGAACTCTTGGGCTCAAGTGAGCCTCCTGCCAAAGCCCCCCAAGTAACGAGGACTACAGATGTGGACCACCATGCTTGGCTACTTTATTTTTTTACTTTTTTTAATTATTATTTTTTGAGATGAAATTTTGCTCTTGTTGCCCAGGCTGGAGTGCAGTGGCACAATCTCGCCTCATTGCAACCTCTGTCTCCTGAATTCAAGTGGTTCTCTGCCTCTGTCTCCCAAGTAGCTGGGATTACAGGTATGTGCGCCACCATACCTGGCTAATTTTTTTTCTATTTTTAGTAGAGTTGGGATTTCACCATATCGGTCAGGCTGGTCTTGAACTCCTGATCTCAAGTGATCCTCCCGCCTCACCCTCCCAAAGTGTTGGGATTATAGGCATGAGCCACCCTGTCTGGACTTTTTAACTTATTTTTATTTTTTTCTAGAGACAGGGTCTGTCTATGTTGTCCAGGCTGATCTTGAACTCCTGGCCTCAAGTGATCCGCTTGCCTCAGCCTCCCAAAATGCTGGGATTACAGGCATGGGCCACCATGCCTGGCCCACAGAGTTTTCTGGAGGAGAAACTGAATAGCCATCTGAACTTCTTGCCTAGTTTTGTTCGGAGAAGAGAGTCAAGCAGTACTTGAGTGGTTTGAATTTTGTTGAGAAAACAAAGTGAAAAAAATTTTTTTGACATCAGATATGTTGTTTTGGCTTCTGGGGCAGATTTTATTTTCTCTTTTACTTTTGTTTTATCCTTTTGTACTTTTTTTAAAGACAGGAATAAGAAGAAATTATCCCTGTACCATTCCTCCCAGTGAAAAACATGAAATATGACTATCCAGATATGGACTGTGATCACAGGAGCATGTATGGCTAAGTCATCCAAAATGTTGAGTGTAGTGTAGGTCTCTGTGGTTTTGGCAGGTTTTTTAAATTCTCTATACCCTAGTTACTTCATCGATGCAATGGAGATAATAATCTCATCAGATGTTGTGATTTACTGAGATCATTCTTGTAAACACTTAGAATAGTCCCTGGTACACAGTAAGTGGTTCATGATTTTTATTGTATGATTATATATAGATTCTATTACATCATGTTACTGTGTTATGAAAGATTCAAGTTCCTTGGTGCACTGATGTGGTCTTTGAANAAAAAAAAAAAAAAAAAAGAAGAAGAAGAAGAAAGGAAACCTGTAGCCCTTGAGGCTTTTCTATCTATGGAGTAACCATTCTTTTATTCCTTTATGTTCCTAAGATACTTGCTTTCACTTTACTCTATAAACTCGCCCTGAATTCCTTCCTGCGTGAGATCCAAGAACCCTCTCTTGGGGTCTGGATCAGGACCCCTTTCCTGTAACACGACTATATGATCACAACACATGGCTCATTCCTTCATGAAGGTCATTTTGACACTATATTGCAACTACAAATTTCTATCCATGTTTCTGTCCCCTCTTGTGTCATCACAGGGATCCTCAGAATAGAGGCAACATAGGTTAGCCTTCTATGTTTGACCATGGTGCCTGGTGTAGAGTGAGCACCCATCGTATCTGTTCCATGAATACTGAATACATTTTACAAATAGACAAACCCTAAGAAGACCTGCTGCACGTAAATATCTTTCCTAGTCAAGTCACACTTTCACTACTGAGGCTTAATGTATTTGAATCTGTTTTCAGAGTCCTTGGATATATAGATAAATATATTTCTGAGAGGTCAGTGTTTTGCTACTGCTGTGAGTTCATACGTAGAGGGAATAAAGAAAATGGCTCAAAATTGAAGGGAAACATTAGAAAGCAAAGAAATAGAAGAGAAATAGAAAAGTAAAAGAAATGAGAAGACAAGATAAAATGGGAAGAAAGCAAAGAAATACCAGACTTTGACCTGAAATTTGCCATCACACTGCTGTTCCCTGCTATAGTTAAATTTTGGATATTTCCAAATATATTCACATCTAGCATACTTCTTACAAATCACCCGGATGAAGTAGGTTTTCACTTTTCCCAAAATGCTCAACAATGGTTAGAATTTCCTTTCTGATTTTTTCCTTCTTTCCTATCCTCCACATAAAACCTTTCAGAACCTAAAGCATGACATCAGCAGGATGACTTTGGACTCAGGAAAAGCCTAGAAAGTCTTTTAGTCTGAGATGAATATTCAAGGTTTGGTGTGACTAAAAGATAAAATAGTGCCTATGTATAGAAGGGCTTTTCAAATCTATCTGAAATAAAACATTCATAGAACAAAATTCCATTTCCATATAATGTCTAAGAGAAATCAAAGTTTTAAGAAAACAAGTTACTAAGAAAGACTACATTCATAGGTCCTTGAACCTACCATTTACATTTTATTGAGTTTTGGTTCATTTGAATCCTTTACTAATAAGACTTGAAGAATTTTTACTGCTGCATTTTATATCATCAAAGAGATTATCTTTTATAACTTGAAAAATAAAGTATACGA
>NW_016805096.1:231047-234612 GCF_001698545.2 Rhinopithecus bieti | reverse complement strand
GGAGAAGAGAGTCAAGCAGTACTTGAGTGGTTTGAATTTTTGTTGAGAAAAACAAAGTGAAAAAAATTTTTTTGACATCAGATATGTTGTTTTGGCTTCTGGGGCAGATTTTATTTTCTCTTTTACTTTTGTTTTATCCTTTTGTACTTTTTTTAAAGACAGGAATAAGAAGAAATTATCCCTGTACCATTCCTCCCAGTGAAAACATGAAATATGACTATCCAGATATGGACTGTGATCACAGGAGCATGTATGGCTAAGTCATCCAAAATGTTGAGTGTAGTGTAGGTCTCTGTGGTTTTGGCAGGTTTTTTAAATTCTCTATACCCTAGTTACTTCATCGATGCAATGGAGATAATAATCTCATCAGATGTTGTGATTTACTGAGATCATTCTTGTAAACACTTAGAATAGTCCCTGGTACACAGTAAGTGGTTCATGATTTTATTGTATGATTATATATAGATTCTATTACATCATGTTACTGTGTTATGAAAGATTCAAGTTCCTTGGTGCACTGATGTGGTCTTTGAAACTCAAAACAAATGTTACCTGGGCCAATGTTAAATGAGTATTTGGCCATTAAGATCAGAGAAAGAAGCCAACCTAGCAACTTACTCTTTAATCAAAGTGTGGTTTGTCTGCCATCCTCATTGGGAGCACGCAGAACCTCCCCAGGCTGATTGGGCAGGGACCACGTCGCTGTCCAAAGGGCCCTGTTGTCTTATGTAGCTGTTCCCATGTTGAGAGTACAGCATGCTGAAAACAGCCCTGGCAGGAGCCATGCTTGCTGTTAATCAGCTTGCCCACTAACAAGTTGTGCATACCCTGGGTCAGGCCAGCTGTTTATTTATTACAACTGACTCCATTAAAAAAAAAAAAAGTGAAGATATTTGCTAAGAGAGTAGATCTCAAGTTCTATCATCACATGCACACAGGGGTGATGATGGCAGGTGATAGATATGTTAATTAGCTTGATCGTGGTGATCATTTCACAGTGTACACATATATCAAAAAACCATGTTGTATACCCTAAATACGTACAATTTTTATTTGTCAGTTGTACCTCAATAAAGCTTAAAAAAAGACACATATCAGCCGGGCATTGTGGCCCACGTCTGTAATCCCAGCACTTTGGGAGGCCTAGGATGGTGCATCACTGGAGGTCAGGAGTTTGAGGCCAGCCTGGCCAACATGGAGAAACCCTGACTCTACTAAAAATACAAAAATTATCTGGGCATGGTGGCAGTTGCTTGTAATCCCAGCTACTTGTTGGGAGAGTCGCTTGAACCTGGGAGGCAGAGGTTGCAGTTTGCCGAGACTGTGCCACTGCACTCCTGCCTGAGCTACAGAGCGAAGGAAGGAAGGGAGGGCGAGGAGAGAAAGAAAGAAGGAGGAAGGGAGAAAGGGAAAGAAGGAAGGAGAAGGAAGTTTCCCTATGTAATCAAAATAGCATTATCACAACTAATACAATTAATACTAATTTCTTAATATCCAGTTTATATTCCAGTTTGGCCAGTTATAGTTGGGTTATATATTGAATTTGTAGTTCCAAAATCACTTTATCTGGGGAATGAGGATGTGGAACTAACAACCTGATCTCTCAGGTTTATGTAAGCATGAAAGTTTTATGTTTAATACCATTAGGAAGTGCTGTTGTGATTTTGTTAATTTCTTGTTCTTAAAGAAGGAGTGAAGCTTTAGAGACCTAAACATGGCTCTCTAGCAAGATGAAATGGAAATCTGGAAATTATTTGGTTAATAGAATAAATAGGGTGTCTCCAGCTGGACTTGGCCTGTAGATTGGACAGATCACGAATTGACAGTGGTTGGAGGATGACTTGTGTACTGGCCAGAGAGGAGAATGTGTCCTCGTCTGAGGCCCAGCAGGTTTTGGGTCTTGTATTTTCTAGTCTCCATAAATGCTCCTAATGCCATTTCGAGTTACAGTGAAGACTTGGACAGCCCTTTGGATTTAGTTTTGTTTTGTTATTTGAGACTGCTTCAAGGACACTAAATGCTGGGCCTATTGGGTTACCTGTCTAAGGAAACTCCCATTGTTCCAGAAGAAAAGAAGAATGAAAAAATCATGGCTTGACTACCTGGTGGATATCAGGTGCTGCTGGCCCCAGAGGCTGTGAGTCAACTGGCATGTCCTGCGCCTCATGCAGGCTCCCATTGTGAGAAGCAGCTTTGAAGACTTCCCACCCAAACCTGCCCACCATGTAAGAGGCGTGGTGCTGGGTGTGTCAGGCATGGGTAGGGCAGTGAGGAGAACCATTCTTTCCCACATGAGCTCTGAACCAGTTGAGAAGTAGGGCTGAGGGACCAGGCAGATGGAGACCAGAATGTTAAATTCATTCCTGATAAACGTTCCACTGGAGGACTGGGGCATGTTTTAATAAAGGGCTTCCTCACTGTCAATCTCAGAAGCAGTCCATCTAGCCCCCCGCAGGCTCTTTCCCTGGGCCAAATGAGAGAAGTAGTCTGTGTGCTTCCAGTGGGTTCCCAAGAGAAAGGAGGGAGAAGGAGCTGGGCTGGTACCTCTCCATCTCATCCTGGCCAATTAGGTAAGTCCATTCTTCTGTCCTGGGAGGAGGAAAAGGTAGGAGGCCCTGGGAGATTCCACTGTAGACATTGGGAATGTGGAATACCTGCTCCCTCTTCATTCTTGCCTTCTTCTTGGGACCTGGTATCCCCAGGGACCCAGCACCCTGGTCCTATTTGTGGATTTCCACCCCTTGGGCAGCTCTTTCCTCTGTCTCCACTTCACAGACTAATTTATTTATAGGGGTGAGAAAATGAGATAAATTCTGATAATAGTGGCATTTAATAAATATTAATTGTCTTTCATATACGTGATATGCATTTCTTGAACTGGTAAACCTTTTAAAGAATTTATTTTACAATTTCTCTCAAACTCTGAATATTTGTGGAGTGAATGAATATACCAATCCTTTGTTGCACTGGGAGGCAGAGACTTGAGGATGATTTTGTGTTTGTGTGTGTGTGTTGGAGAGTGGGTCAGAGAGGAAGTAGGGCAGGGAGCTAAGGCGCTGGAAGATTCCCTGGGGGATGTCCATGTTCTGAGTGTCCTGGAGGCTCCTCTGGCCAATGGACTTTTGACACCCTGGGTCCCGGGAACCAGAGCAACATAGACATTGAGGCCTTGCAGCAGCACCTGTTCTGGGAGCCTCCTTCTTTTCTAAGTGGTCAGTAGTCCCTTCACTGAGGGAGGGGGTTGGAAGGAACCATCTAGGTTCAGAGACAAAGCCCACGTGAGAGGTGAGGGAGAAGAGGCTTGTGGAGCAGGCGGGTCAGGTGCACGGTGTTTGCTGATCTCTTCACAAGCCTAGAATCCACACCTGTTTTCAGGTATATTCTGAGAGCAGAGTATGGAATCTGACAATGACTTTGTTCACATTAATGGAGCAGATGATTGCTTTACTTTTTGGGGGTCCTTTAAAAAAATGGCAATATGTATTATTTTAAACTTAATTTACAATATTTATACAATTATTTTTATTATAATTTATATTGTATAAATATATATTGTCCAGTTTTT
>NW_016805096.1:225491-227944 GCF_001698545.2 Rhinopithecus bieti | reverse complement strand
AAATATATATTATATATTATTTATATGTATAAATACACATTATGGTGCATATATTAATACATATTAAGATCATATATATTAATGTAAACTTGACCATTTTGAATTTTTTTTATTTTGAGATGGAGTCTCGCTCTGTTGCCCAGACTGGAGTGCAGTTGTGTAATCTCAGTTCACTGCTACCTCCATCTCCTGGGATCAAACACTTCTCCTGTTTCAGCCTCCCAAGTAGTGGGGATTACAAGTATGTGCCCCCATGCCTAGCTGATTTTTGTATTTTTAGTAGAGAAGGGGTTTCACCATGTTGGTCAGGCTGGTCTCGAACTCCTGACCTCAGGTGATCTACCCGCTTCGGCCTCCCAAAGTTCTGGGATTACAGGAGTGAGCCACTGTGCCTGGCCTCTTTGCATTACATTTTTTAAAGGAAACTGTTTGTTGAAATATAATGCATGCATTGCATTTTGGCAACCACAACACACTTCTGACTTACATGGACTTAACTGAACTTCTGGTTATCCAAAACCCCTAAAGTTTTAATTGTAACAACTATGATACATTTTATCATGGATCCTTGCCTGTTTTGTTCTGAGTTGTTAATTTTTGTGCACAGTCCTGTGAGATCCAGCTCATTATATCAGCCTGTCAAGATCTTTTAGAATTCTGAGTTTGGTTTAATTTTGGGTTGTCCACAAACATGATGATCATATCCTCTCTCACTGTCTCTCTACAAGTCATGAATAAAAATGCTGAAGAAGAAGGGGTCTGCAGCAGAGCTCCGTGGGAGCTGTTGGAACCCTCCTCCTGATTAGGTCTTACTGTGCAGTTGTTTATCAGTCCAGTTTTTCTCACTTCTGGTCCCTTTCTTCATTTATAAGGAAATCATAAGGAAATTTCTCACTAAGTTATGTAGACTGCAGGTTCCCATTCTTTTTTGAATTTAATTGTTTTTGGAGACAAGGTTTTGCTTTGTCACCTGGGTCATAGCTCAATGTAGCCTCGAATTCCTGGGCTCAAGAGATCCTCCTGTCTCAGCCTCCAGAGTAGCTGGAACTATAACATGCACCACCATACCTGGCTAATTTTTAATTTTTTTGTAGAGATGGAGTCTTGCTGTGTTTCCCAGGTTGGTCTTGAACTCCTGGACTCAGTAATCCTCCTGTCTCAGCCTCCAAAATGCTGGGATTACAGGTGTGAGCTACTGTGCCTGCCCTAGATTGCCATTCATATCTGCAAACCTGTTGAGAATGGAACTAAGCCAGATTGGCTGTCCATGCTCAGGTTTTTTAGTAGGTAAAAATTTAGGTGAATGATGGTTAGCTGTTCTCCTACATTCTCATTGTCAGGTTATAATGCAAGCAAATTTCAGACCAAATTCACATAAGACCCCTTATTCAGGAAATGTACGAGCAGATGGGCCAGCCGAGTACAGTCTGTGTGGTGGGTCTGTCATCAGGAGTCTCTGCTCTGTGCCTTCCTACGTACGCTGAGTGCCACTTTGGATAAAAGCTTCCCTTGAGGCAGATTTTCCAGTATTCCAAAACCAGGATTCTCTTACCCTCTGAGAAGCCTCAGGTAGCCAGAAATTTCCCAAACCAATGGCTGGGCCTTTTTAGGAATCCGGCTGAAGGATAGAGGCTCTCTCTCTGTTGCTCAGGCTGGAGTGCAGTGACATGACCAGGGCACACTGCAGCCTTAAGCTGCTGAGCTCAAGTGATCCTCCTGCCTCAGTGTCACAAGTAGCTGGGACTACAGGTATGTGCCACCACACCCAGCTAATTTGTGTGTGTGTGTGTACATATATATATATATATATATATATGTTTTCTTTTTTTGTAGAGACGGGGTTTGCCGTGTTGCCCAGGCTGGTGTTGAACTACTGGGCCCAAGCAATTCGCTTGCCTTGGCCTCCCAAAGTGTTGGGATTACAGGCGTGAGCCACCATAGCCAGCCTGGTAATCACTGTTCTGAATGTTGTCACCTTAGATTAGTTTTGCCTGCTTTTTAATTCCATATACATGGAATTGCACGTAAGTTTTATGAGTTTGATTCAAGTTGTTGCATGTAAAATGTGTTCACATTTTCCCCATTGCTCTGTAATATTTCATCATAAAAAGTCTAGGTCCGTTTCTATAGTTGTTGGACATTTGGTTGTTTCCATTTTGTGACAATTTGAAGAAAACAGCTGAAAACATTCTTGTACATGTCTTTGGTGGATGGAGTATGATTTATTTATTTATTTATTTTTTCCAGCTAGCTGCAAATTGCACTTCTTATTTTATTTTTTTTATTATACTTTAAGTTCTAGGGTACATGTGCATAACGTGCAGGTTTGTTACATATGTATACTTGTGCCATGTTGGTGTGCTGCACCCATCAACTCGTCAGCACCCATCAACTCATCATTTACATCAGGTATAACTCCCAATGCAATCCCTCCCCCCTCCCCCCTCCCCCAT
>NW_016805096.1:172145-223762 GCF_001698545.2 Rhinopithecus bieti | reverse complement strand
AGGCTTTGGTATCAGGATGATGTTGGCCTCATAAAATGAGTTAGGGAGGGATTCCCTCTTTTCTATTGATTGGAATAGTTTCAGAAGGAATGGTGCCAGCTCCTCCTTTTACCTCTGGTAGAATTCAGCTGTGAATCCATCTGGTCCTGGACTTTTTTTGGTTGGTAGGCTATTAGTTATTGCCTCAATTTCAGAGCCTGCTATTTGTCTATTCAGGGATTCAGCTTCTTGCTGGCTTAGTCTTGGGAAAGTGTAGGTGTCCAGGAAATTATCCATTTCTTCTAGATTTTCTAGTTTATTTGCGTAGAGGTGTTTATAGTATTCTCTGATGGTAGTTTGTATTTCTGTGGGGTCGGTGGTGATATCCCCTTTATCATTGATTAGGGTAACTGACTGTCCTTAGAATTGATGTTTACAGTAACTAGCACATCGAGAATATCACGCTTTCTGTACCAAATGATTTTAAAGTAAATTAAAGGTGTTATACAAAACCATATTAAACAAAGGAGTGGAGTTAGTCTCATATGACTTGTATTTAGCCAATCCATGTCAGTATGAAAGCAGATCATTGCTTTGGTGTGCCCCACCTATAATTAATGTTCTAAGTCAGAAGTTCAATTTCCTGAAATCTGAGATTTTCATATGAAAGTATATTGTTTCCTCATGCCTTCTCCAGAAGCTAGGGTGGGAAGGAACACTTTATCGCTTCTGCACATAGGCGTTATTTTCTAATTGTAGATTCTCACTGTGAAAAAGTCATGAATTACTAAAAACTCTGGGAATCTAAACTAGCTTTGGGGATCTCCTGAATTGGAATTGATAAAGTTTTAAAATATTTGTTTGTTTTGTTTTCTTGTCATTGTGTGTACTGAGATGAGAAAAGTACTTGCTGCTGATTTAGAATTCCTGAATGCTCTTAAAAAAATTTAATTCCACCCATATTAACTAGACTTTCAAGTCTTTTTGAGAGGGGTAGTTTTCTTCCAGTAGGTTGCTAGAGGGAAAACCTATTAGCCTAAGAGAGAATTGTTGGATACAAATTTAAAACAGAAGGTGAACTCAGATCACCACTGGGGGATGCTTCATTGATTTACATTTTAAAAGAGCCTGTGTTTTATGAAAGTCAACAAATAGGTTAACAGTCCCCATGACTGTGAAAAAGTGGAAAACATTCTTGGGACTAATACCACACACACACATTTAAAGTATCACCCAGCCTGAGCAACATGGTGAGGGCCTGTCTCTACAAAAATTAAAATCTTAGCCAGGCATGGTGGTGCGTGCCTGTGGTCCCAGGTTGAGGGGGGAGGATTGCTTGAGCCCAGGATGTCAAGGAGGCAGTGAGCTATGATTGTGCCACTGCATTCTAGCCTGGGCGACAGAGTGAGACCCTGTCTCAAAATAAACTAAACTAAACTATCACTACCTCTTTATAGCACCTAACAGTATTTTTGAACAACCCTGCAGGAGGGGAATCTGGTACTGTGAACTAATGTTACGGATGTATTTACCCTTTCACCCAGCAATCCTGTTTTGGGGAATCTTTACTGCAGATACACCCGCACATGTGATGAAATGACATTTACTTATAGTTATCACCGAAGTTTTGTAACACCAGAGTTTTGAAAGCCACCAAGTGGCCATCAGTCAATAAGGAACTGGTTAAAGGGACGATAGTGTGTATCTCCAGTGGAACACGATGCATCTGTTAAAGAGAATGATCTGTATTCTGGCCAGACGTGGTGGCTTATGCCTGTAAGCCCAGCACTGTGGGAAGCCGAGGCAGGAAGATCACTTGAGATCAGGAGTTCAAGACCAGTCTAACCAACATGGTGAAACCCCATCTATACTAATAGCACAAAAATTAGCTGGGAGTGGTGGTGCACACGTGTAATCCCAGCTACTAGGGAGGCTGAGGCCGCAGAATCGCTTGAACCCAGAGGGTAGAGGTTGCGGTGAACCAAGATTGAGACACTGCACTCCGGCCTGGGCAACAGAGCGAGACTCTGTCTCAAAAAAAAAAAAAAAAAAAAAAAAAAAAAAAATCTGTGTTTTGATATGGGAAGATTAAGATTTCGGGTACATTGTCAAGTACAAAATGCAAGGTGGAGAAAAGTACAGGGAGTATGCTGTCCTTTGTATAAGAAAGATGGGCATATGAAAATGCGTGTGTGAATTTCCTTATATTTGGATCAAGAAACACTAGAAGGATAAACAAGTTATAGTAAAATACTCTTCTGTCTGAAGCACAGGGGAAGGGAGTGATTGGGAATATGTCAGAATGCCTCCTTTGCATGGGTCTTTTGATGGATTGTGTTGACCTTTGAATCATGCAGAGAAGCAAGTCAGCAACAAGCAAAAGTGAATTGGACAGGGAATGTCTTTGACTTTGAACGAGACCAAGAGCAGGTGGTGGAGAGTAAAGGTGGTTGACTGTATTTCTTTGCTCAGAAGTAAAGTCAGTGCCTTCAGTCATTCATTCAATCAGCAAATGCATACTGAGCCTCTCCCATGCGCCATCTGCTAATTCAGAGGCCAAGGATATATCTGTCAATGGAAGCATTAAGGTCCAAGCTTTCCTGGAGCTGGCATTCTTGAGGGAGCAGACACAAGACAAACAGCTGATTAGTGAGGAAGAGAAGGCTCATGTGGCAGGACCTAGAGAAGAAGGTGAGAGGAGTCCATTCGGAGGCTAGAGGGGACATTCATTGCTGATACATCTTCTTATGTGTTCATGATGCATTTGCAAACAGTATTTTTTAATTTTATTTTTAAAGACACGTTCTTGCTTTGTCGCCTAGGCTGGTGTGCAGTAGCACGATCATAGCTCACTGCAGCCTTTACCTCCTGGTCTCAAGTGACTCTCCTGCCTCAGCCTCCCAAATAGCTGGAACTAAAGGCACGTGCTGGCATGCCCAACTCATTTTATTGTTATTATTACTTTTTTTTTTTTTGTAGAAATGGGATCTCACTCTGTTGCCCAGACTGGTCTCTTGAACTCCTGGCCTCAAGCGATCCTCCTGCCTCAGCCTCCTAAAGTGTCAGGATTACAGATATGAGTCACTGTGTCTGGCCCTGTAAACAATATTTACACATAGGATAATAAAGTGGTGTAAAATCTTACATTTAATCTTTTGCTACAGAAGTCAAGATTACATTTTATCATCATATCATTATCACTTCAGATAAGTTTCTTTTTCTTTCTTTTCTTTTTTTTTTTTTTTTTTTTTTTTTTTTTTTTTTTTTTTTTTTTTTTTTTTTTTTTTTTTGAGATGGAGTCTCGTTCTGTCACCCAGGCTGGAGTGCAGTGGCGTGAGCTCGGCTCACTGCAACCTCCACCTCCCAGGTTCAAGTGATTCTCCTGCTTCAGCCTCCTGCGTAGCTGGGATTGCGAGCATGTGCCACCACACCTGGCTAATTTTTGTACTTTTAGTAGAGACAGGGTTTCACCATGTTTTCCAGGCTGGTCTTGAACTCCTGACCTCAGATGATCTACTTGCCATGGCCTCCCAAAGTGCTGGGACTACAGGTGTGAGCCATGGTGCCTGGTCAGCATTACATTTTATCATAATATAATTATCACTTCAAATAAATTTCAAATAAAAAAACATGTTATGGTAGGTCACTGTACCCCAGTCCACTACTGTGTTGGTGGAAAACTAGAATTTAGTTGACTAAATAAAAAGTGGATTTGACCATCACAGTTTGCTTTCACAACAGTCAGGTTATTCTCGGGTTAATGTTGTCTATATGATTTGTGACTGTAACCATAGATTATTAAGTGAAGAGACATTACTGTGACAAGTCTATTTGTTTTCTATTCAGGGAGTAGTTTAAAAAATCCTCTTTACTGTGATATGTTAGCTATAGAAAATTGAAAAAAAAAAACATGCATACACTCAGATAAATCACGTAGCCCTCACATTCCATGTGTCTTCATGACAGTTAATGTCTGAGAATCCCAGGGTGATAGCTCCACAGTTGATAATGTAGATATTTGAAACATATTTCTCTTGTGTTTATTTATTTACATTTTCTCTTCCTGGTCTTTTTATTGGCAGAGTTCTCAGTCATAGTTTCTGAATTTGATGAAAGATTAATGTGATTATTTTAAAAAGTTTTTATAATGAAATGATTAGTTTGCAAGAAAGATTTTTCTCGGTCTCTTTGGGTTCAATTAAATGTTGGTGAAACTTAAGAAATAATGAGTAACATAGATGGAAGCTGTGGGGAAAGGCAATGTTATTGCTTCCAGCATTTCTGGGTCTGTGACAGGAAGAGGTAAGTTTTGCTCAGAGAATGAAGGAAAAATAACACAGACTGGGCAACCAGATTTGTGAGTCTGGGCATTTCCTGACAACCAGTGCAGACTATAGCTCCATCTGACATGGAACCAGCATATTCACAAGCATTGTTAGATCTATGATCTAGTTACAAAAACATGAGAAATCAGATTTGTTTTCAGGGTGAAAAAATGCAAAATCATACAGATCCTTATTTCACACTCATGGTAAACTCCACTCTGCTGTATATTAAGGAAATGCTCCAGGAGTCATAGACATCCTCTGTCATTCTAGGAAATGCACAAAAATGTGATAATGGAAGCTTCTTGTTGTATTTCCTATTTCCTATTTCTCCATTCTTTTTTTTTTTAAAGAGATGGGAGTGGGGGGGTGGTCTCACTTTCTTGCCCAGTCTGGCGTACAGTGGTGTGATCATATCTCCCTGCAGCCTTGAACTGTTAGGCTCAAGCGATCCTCCTGCCTCAGCCTCCTGAGTAGCTGTCACTATGGTGTGTTCTGCCATGCCCAGCTAATTTTATTTTATTTTAATTTTGTAGAGATGAGGTCTCACTATGTTGCCCAGGATTGTGTTGAACTAACTTCCAGCAATCCTCCCACCTGAGTCACCCAAAGTGCTGGGATTATAGGTGTGAGCCACCACTCCTGGCCTCCCAATTCTTAGTTGCTTAAAAGGGTTTGGCTCTCTTTGAGGACTAGCTGATTCAGAACTTTGTCAAATCTGTCCTCTTAGAATCTCAGGGTGGATTTGGGAGGATGTGATCTTCGCTTCCTAGTAGATAAGGAAAAAAGGTAGGTAGTGACTGCACAAGGACTTCCACTCTGCCTTCTCAATTCACCTTACAGGAAGCTTGGTCAGCATCTCTGGGGCTGGCGAGGGGAGTTGCTGGAGCCAGCCCATGAGGACAGGACTGTTCACATCCACCACTGCTGGCAGAGTGAGACAAACCTGCCACAGCAGGTTTGATTTGCTGTAAGCAGCTGTACTCAAGGATATAGAAAGGCACCTGTCCACTCTGAGGATATATATTCAGTGCTCTGTGTGTTGTGTTATCTTTCTGAATTTACTTTCCAGTCAGGAAATAAGAAAAGGTTAGCAAAGGTAAGAAAGGATGAAGGGAAATTGGGTGAGAGTCGTCTGATTCTTTAACTTTTTTACTATTTGGGGTAGCAGTTTAAAGAAGAGATGCTTTCAAAGTAAGAATATCCAAAAGTAGTGCAACAGTGGTGGAAATATTTCAGTTATCTTTAGGTGTTCTTCTTCTATGATGGTAGCCAAGGTATCTCTTAGAGTAAATGCCTTGAGCGGAGAACATATTGTTTTGCTATTTATCTTTGTAGGAGGAAGTTTATTGCTCATCACAGAAACCAAACACTGCTTTTCTTGGGAACTGTTCCCTTTTCTTTGAAACAATGAACACTCTTTTCTCAGATCTACTTCGCTAGAATATTCCCACCCAGCGCTTCTTACATCTTATACCAAGACCATTATCTCCCTTGCGACTCAATGAAAGAGAATGAGTTTATGTTCCCAAGAGTTTTAGTGTTCTATCAAAGTCCAAATTCTGTTAATTTCATGAATTATTCATTTATTTTTCATTACTAAATGGATAATTTGAATTTCTGGACTATTAAGAGGTTTTTTTAAAAAATAAATAAATAAATGGTTGTAAGCATTGGACCATTTTGTCAAGGTCTCAAGACCATCTAACAGAATTGGTATAAAATATGACAGTAACAAGAACAACTACAATAAAGAGAGCTGATATTTGTATATTGCTTTGTGTAGTGTGCGTTATTAAACATGGGAAGGGTCAAAGTTCAGATGAGACATTCCTAGTGGGCTGATACGAGTCGTGGAGCTCTCATTCCCTCTTTTGTTTAGAGGTGGGGTCTTTCTCTGTTGCCCAGTCTGGAATGTGGTCGCATGGTCATCGCTCACTGCAGTCTCGACCTCCTGGGCTCAAGCAATCCTCCCATCTCAGCTCCTGCCCTGAGTAGCTAGGACTACAGACATGCACCACCATGCCCATCTTTAGCTCTTATTTCTAACCTGTAAGGTAATGGAGTTCTCTGGAGTGAAACAGTGTTAGTGAGAACAGGGCAGAGCTTAGTGGCATAGACAGAGGGCACTCTAACTGGACTGGAAGAAGAAATGAACATATGCCAGAGAATAAACATCTTTTGTCAAAATTCTGTTGGGCAAACAGCAGCTGGTACTCATGTCTAGAGTCCAAGACCGATAACAGCAAACTTATTTCTAGACTATTTGGCTGAGAGAATGAAAATAAGCTCTAAGAGGTTTTATTTTTTTTCACCCTAAAATAGAATCTTGCTCTGTCGCCCAGGCTGGAGTGCAATGGCATGATCTTGGCTCACTGCAACCTCTGCCTCCTGGGTTCAAGTGATTCTTCAGCTTCAGCCTCCTGAGTAGCTGCCCCTGAGTATCTGAGCTACAGGTGCATGCCACCACACTTGGCTCATTTTTGTATTTTCAGTAGAGACAGGGTTTCGCTATGTTGGCCAGGCTGGTTGCGAACTCCTGACCTCAGTGATTCACCCACCTCAGCCTCCCAAAGTACTGGGATTACAGGTGTGAGCCACTGCAATTGGCCAGCTCTAAGAGTTTTAAAAAATATATAAATAAATATATTATAGGTTGCTACTTATCAGTATTTTAGCTATTAGTAAATTTGGTGGTTTGTTGGTAATGCAACAACTTATCTTTTTAAGTAAACATGAGTTTATAATCTGCCAGCACATCTGTGTCTATATCAGCCAGTTTTCTCACCTCTGAGATTACTGCTGTTTTGTTTCCTCTACCAAGTTCTTGGTGCTTTTTTCTCAGCTAGAGAAGGTGAGTTGAAGGGGCTGACATGCATCGCCCCCTGATATGGTTAGGCTTTGTGTACCCACCCAAATCTCATCTTGAATTATAGTCCCTATAAATTCCCATAATCCCCACTTGTCAAGGGAGCGACCAGGTGGAGGTAATTGAATCATGGGGGTGGTTTTCCCCATGCTGTTCTCATGACAGTGAGTTCTCACGAGATCTGATGGTTTTGAAAGTGTGTGATAGTACCTCCTGTATTCCTTCTCCTGCCTACTGCCTTGTGAAGAAGGTACCTTGCCTCCCCTTCACCTTTTGCCACGATTATAAATTTCTCAAGGTCTCCCCAGCCATGCTGAACTGTGAGTCAATTAAACCTATTTCCTTTATAAATCACCCAGCCTCAGGAAATTCTTTATAGTAGTTTGAAAATGGACTAATCCAACCCCGCTTAGCTGGGGTCTGAAAACCTGGTTAAAATATATCTCAAAACAATAAATAAAAGTCACTGGCTGTTTTCCCTTCTTTTTCCCATGGTTGTTGAATGACTAGGTAAGAAATTAAATGGGACACTCTGCAGACACCTAGCAGAGGCCTCAGCAGGTGGGTGTTCCATCAACTGGTATTTCTCCTCTCCTTCAGTAGCTCTTTTCAGATTTCCACAGAGCACTCGCAAGTGCAGAGAGTAGTTAATAAATGACCCCAGGCATCTGCAGAACTTTTGCAGACTCACACTGAGCAAGGCTGATGTTCTCAGAAGGTTTACCATTTGATCTTGTGGCTTTACCTACCCACATCCCCCCGCCACATGTACTGTCATTTGAGAAGGTTAGTGTTAGTGGCTGATGTCAGACAAGGCAGAAAAGAGTCGTCAAATTCATCCCAAATGTATTTTGTTGTATTTCATCTTCTTTATATTTGAGCACTTATAAAGCATTCGCAAGTCAATTCTCTGAAGCAGAACATCACACTCAACAGCACACACATTCCTCAGACGTTCTGGATATTGGGCAAGGAATAATCAATCCTAAATTCCATTATGCCTTTACAGTGGTCATGTTGAGAATGGTGGGTGAGAGCTTGGGTTTGTCCATCATCCATAAAGCATGCAGAGTTTGTGCATTTCAGTTATGTGCAGAGAATGGTAGATTTCTAATTGAAAGGTAAGATAGTAGGTCAGCATTTCTGTACCAACTCAGATAAGCAAAAATAAAAATCCTGTTCATCTAGGTGTTTCTGCCTCAGCCATTAATTATAGATAATCTTCAATTATGCTTGAATTCAGAGAGTTTTGCACATAATTAAAATTCTCTGATAATTCAAAATGCCACTTTGATTGTTAATTCTTATTTCTATTGAGCCAATCGTATTTTATTTTGTTTTATTTATTTATTTATTTATTTATTTTTTAGACAGTTTTTATTTATTTATTTATTTTTGAGACAGTTTCACTCTTGTTGTCCAGGCTGGAGTGCAATGGCATGATCTCAGCTCACTGCAATCTCTGCCTCCTGGGTTCAAGCGATTCTACTGCCTCAGCCTGCCGAGTAGCTGGGATTACAGGCACCCACCATCACGCCCAGCTAATTTTTGTATTTTTTGTAGAGACGGAGTTTAACCATATTGGTCAGGGTGGTCTTGAACTCCTGACCTCAAGTGATCCACCCACCTCAGCCTCCCAAAGTGCTGGGATTACAGGCGTTAGCCACTGCGCCCAACCGAGCCAATCTTATTTTTAACAAGCATCAAAGAGGTAACATTTTGAGCAGCCACCTCGTATTTGATCCAGGTTGTTTCATTTAATCATCCATTTGGTCCTTCGATGTGATATTACTCCACATTATACAGATGAAGAGACAGAGGTTCTGGGAGGCTAAATGCAAAATTGAGTCATGAGCTGGGCTGCTACTTCACCTGACTCAAGACCCATACTCTCTCTTTTTCTTTAAATTGCTGCCTGCCCACTGGTAGAAGCAGATAGGAGGCCATAATAAGACTGAAATGATCTTAAATCAGTTTCTGAGTAACCAGGAATTGACAAGTATTTGAGAGAGTTAGCCTCAGCTTCTTCATTTGAAAACTGAGGTCATAGCCAGGTACAGTGGCTGACATTTATAATCCCAGCTATTTGGGAGGTTGAGGCAGGAAGTTCACTCGAGGCCAGGAGTTCGAGATCAGCCTGGGTAACATAGTGAGATGCCATCTCTAAAAATATTTCATAAATTTAACAGGGAGTGGTGGCATATGCCTGTAGTCCTAGCTAATTGGGAGGCTAAAGCAGGAGAATTGCTTGAGACCAGGAGTTGGAGGCTGCAGTGAACTATGATCATGCCACTGCACTCCAGCCTGGGCAACAGAGCCATACCCTGCCTCTAATTTTTCTTTAATCAACAGGTTTTCCTGTGGGGAGGTGTTATCTGTAAGAAACAGATGAGATAATGCATTAAAAATCCTTTGATAAGTGCAATCAACAATAAATCTGCCAAGAAAGATGGTCTCCTTCTTAAGCCTCTGACCTCGGGAATGATCTATGCCTGGGGAATGTGTCTTGTGAGTGATTTTTTTTTTTTTCTTTGAGACAGAGTCTCACTTTCTCACCCAGGCTGGAGTGCAGTGGCATGATTTCAGCTCACTGTAACCTCTGCCTCCTGGGTTCAAGCAATTCTCTGCCTCAGCCTCCTGAGTAGCTGGGTTTACAGATGCCTGCCACCATGCCTGGCTAATTATTGTATTTTCAGTAGAGACAGGCTTTCACCATCTTGACCAGGCTGGTCTTGAACTCCTAACCTCGTGGTCCACCCACCTCGGCCTCCCAAATTGCTGGGATTACAGGCGTGAACCATCATGCCCGGTGAGAGCATTTTTTTATAGGAAGGTCATGGTGGTAGCTACATGGGGCTTTTTTGCTGTTGTTGTTTTGTTTTTGTTTTTGTTTTGAGATGGAGTTTTGCTCTGTCGCCCAGGCTGGAGTGCAGTGGTGCAATCTCTGCTCACTGCAAGCTCTGCCTCCTGGGTTCACGCCATTCGCCTGCCTCAGCCTCCTGAGCAGCCGGACTACAGGCGCCCACCACCATGCCTGGCTAATTTTTATGTATTTTTAGTAGAGGCAGGGTTTCACCTTGTTAGCCAGGATGGTCTCTGTCTCCTGACCTCATGATCCACCAGCCTCAGCCTCCCAAAGTGCTGGAATTACAGGTGTGAGCCACTGCACCCAGCCTACACAGGGCTTTTTACACGAATTGAGAGTAACGTTTGGTTCAGAGAGATGACAGCTGCAAAAGGAAGCAGGATGTTTTGGTTATTGTCATGGCTGGGGCACATTTAGTTTTTTAAAATCTCGGAAACTTTCTGGCCAAAAGGCATATAGTAGAGGGTTTTGATAACTCATTTTGAAGCAAAGCAAGCACCCAATGAGGTTGCCCTCCAACTCAGGTTGAAATTTCACCCCTCTCTCTGCCCCCTGAGAAACTTGTCATCAGTACATGGCAGAAGGAATGGGCTGATGCTGCCACGTGGAACATGTAATAACTATTGTGACTCAGTGACTGGGTGTCCACTATCATGTTTTCTCTTTTTTTGACATGAAGTCTTACTCTGTCACCCAGGCTGGAGTATAGTGGCGTGATCTCAGCTCACTGCAATGTCCACCTACCGGGTTCAAGCAATTCTCTTGCCTCAGCCCTCTGAGTAGCTGGGATTACAGGCGGCCACCATGATGCCTGATTAATTCTTGTATTTTTAGTATGGGAATTTGCCATGTCGGCCAGGCTGGTCTTGAATTCCTAGCCTCAAGTGATCCACCCAACTTGGCCTGCCAAAGTGCTGAGGTTACAAGTGTGAACCACTGAGCCTAGCCACTCTCATGTTTTCTTGACAGCTGGGCACTGGGTAAATTATGAATTGTGACTTCAGCCATGTTTCAACCTAAATAGAGCAGTTACTTAATGCATTTTCAAATGCATTGAATATCAAAATATTTTCACCTCTGATTTAAAAAAAATGAAATTGTCAGTTATGCCAGGTCTACCTAGAATAGGTGACTTTTCTGTCATTAATGCTCATTTTATGAGAGCATTAGCAGAGATAAACTTCATAATGCTTGTCATACCACATTGTAGGATGTATTTGTTGAATAAATGGACTGCAGAAGGCCCTACAAAACCCATGCTCAGTTTGTAAAACCATTTGTAGGTATGATGATCTCCTGATTGGTCTTTGTTCACATGAGGTTTATAACATAGGTTCTCATCCTTTTTTATGGCTGCATAGTCTGTGGCCAGCATTTTGCTTAATCCCAGTCTCTAGCCAGATGGACATTTGGGTTGATTCCAAGTCCTTTGCTATTGTGAATAGTGCTGCAATAAACATACATGTGCATGTGTCCCTTGTAGTAGAAATAATTTATAATCCTTTGGTATATAACGCAGTAGTGGGAATGGGCTGGGTGCATAGGCTACATCTAGTTCGTAGATCCTTGAGGAATGCCATACTGTTTTCCATAAAATCGGTTGAACTAGTTTACAAACCCCCACCCAACAGTGTAAAAAGTGTTCGCTATTTGCTCGCACATCTCTCCCAAACTAACTGTTGTTTCCTGATTTTTTAAATGATTGGCCATTCTAACTGGGTGAGATGGTATCTCATTGTGGTTTTGTTTGGCATTTCTCTGATGGCCAGTGATGATGAGCATTTTTTCATGTGTCGTGTTGGCTGTATGAATGTCCTTCTTTTGAGAAATGTCTGTTCATATCCCTTGCCCACCTATTTTTTGTTTTGAATGGGATTGTTTGTTTTTTTCTTGTATATTCTGTTTGAAGTTCCTTTGTAGATTCTGGATAATTAGCACCTTTGTGCAGATGAGGACATGGATTGGCAACTGGAACCCATCATATCTTAGCAAACTAATCACAAGAAGAGAAAACCAAACACCGCATGTTGCTTCACTCATCAAGGTGGGAACTGAACAATTGGGATGCAACTTGGACTCGGGAAGGGGAACATCACACCACCTGGGGGCCTATGCATATCGCCTTCCCAGGGGGAGGGGAGGAGGGGAGGGGGGGGAGGTGGGATTACGCATTGGGGAGTTATAACGATGATTGTATAAAATGGTAAATGAATTGATGGGTGCTGACGAGTGTGACCTGGGTGCAGGCACACCGGTCAAACATGGGCAACAAAATAAACCTTAGGGCACATACTTGTACGCACGAAACCTGGGGCACGTACTGCCATGTATGCCGACTAACTCAACTTAAAGTATAGTGATTGAAAAAAAGAGAAAAAAATAACATAGGTTCTTTAGCTTTTTTTAAGTGGAATTTTTTATTGAGCAGCAATTGTTAAATTGACACAATTGTAAATTTATATAAAGTTGTTAGGAATAATAGAGTCTGTGTAGTCTGTGTACCCTTTATCCAGTTTCCCCCAGTGGTAACATTTTGCAAATTTACAGTACAATATCACAACCAGGATATTGATATTGATACAGTTCATGTCATTCATATGAGCTACCAATTTTATGCAAATATGTTTTTTAATTTTTATGTTTTGAGATAGGGTCTCACTCTGTCACTCGGACTAGACGACAATGATGCCATCATGGCACATTGCAGCCTTGACCTTCCACAGTCAAGTGACCCTCCTGCCTTAGCTTCCCGAGTAGCTAGGACTACAGGTGCTTACCACTATGTCCAGGTAATTTTTTATAGAAACGGGGCTTCACCCTGTTGTCCAGGCTGGCTGGTCTCAAACTCCTGGGCTCAAGCAATCTGCCTGCTTACCTTCCCAAAGTGCTGGCATTACAGCCATGAGTCACTGAGCCTGGCCTCAAATATGGTTTTTAAAAGCAATTTTAAAGTGGTGAAGTATGGTTGGAGAAAATAAAAGCCATGTTGTAGGCCTCTGGGGAAGAGGTGGAACCAGAACTTTCTGGGCATTTGTTGGGATGCTGCTGGTTCCCAGCTGCAGAGCAGAGGTGAGTTTGGAATGATTGAGGGTGTCCCTAGTAGGGGAGGAGGGGTTGTCTTGTAGCGGCATGTTGTAGACAGTAGTAAAAAGACTCTTTACGGCCCCAAACAAGGAGTACTGCCTGTGTTTTCTGGGAAGGGCCCAGCCCTCCGGTGGGGACCCTTCATGCCTATACCCCTCCAAACCCTCCCCTTCAGCCCATGTGATGGGCAGATGTGAAGTAGCTTAGGCTGGCTAGGGGTTCTAAGTCTAATCTGCACCGCCTGACCACACCCTTCCCCTTCAGAACCACCTCAGCAGTTCACATAGCATCCTGCCCGGACAAGGTGAGGGATTCACACAGGTAGAAATCAAGTGAACAACTCCATAGGGAGAGATTCTGAGGGAATGGAGACCTGCAGCTCCCCAGATAAAGAGGAAATGCGGTGAGGAGAGGAGGGTGGCGTTGCTGCGTAGGGCAAGGAGCCTGTTGTATTCTGGGACCCTTGAAGTCCATGCCTGCTGAGCTTAAAGGGTATCCTCTGAATGGGAACACAGCCTTGTTTCTATTTAGGGAGAGAAAAGCCACCCAGCATTTCTATAGTCTTATGTTAGATTCAGCATTCTAGGTTAGAAGGTAGAGGTTCCCCCACCCTCCCCTTTTCATATAGACTTAGAAAATGTCTGGATTTCAGTCCATACAAGGAACTCATGCAATTAACTCTTTCTTCCAAGTGAGGACTTACCTTGGAGGTGTGCAGGCAGCAATATATTTATGGCTTCCCCTTGGACATAACCAAGAAAGCGGATGTTCACATCATATTCTTGTTGGGAGAAAAGCTGAGTGTTGGGAGAGAAGCTGAAGCAGGGCTTGAATGCCTGACATAATGTAAAAGAGTATTGAAACACGTCCAGGGTCCAGGGTCTAAAACCCCCTGTGGCCTTTGGAACACCAAGTTCTGTGCTAAAGGTTGGAAGACTACCCTGACACACCATAATCTAAGCCCAGGGCATAAACCCCCTCGTGGCTTGGATAGAATCCAAGGCTCATGGCTCTGGAATGTGTCTAGACTCGTTGGCTCCTTGCTCTCCCAGGATCGATTATATCTTTAGTTAAAAGAACCTGCTCTCCATTATCTCAAGTAGCAGAGCATATGCTAAACCATCACAGCTGTAAGTCATGTGCTTAATGCAATGCTCCCTTTCAACCCCACATTCTCACCACCTGTTTCTTTGATCACCAATAGTCTGTACTTCCAGAGCTCTGGGCCTGCACAGCCTCCATACTCGCGTTGGCTCCCTGGACCCACTTTCTCTCTCAGACTGTCTTTTCTCATTCCCTTGACTCTGCTGGACTTCATCGCCCCCACAACCTGGTGTTGGATCTGATCACTGAAACAATTCTCTTTCTGGGTATGCCATGCTCTGCCACAGTCATGGCAAATAAACGACCCACCTTCCCCAGGAATTGCTAATTCATAACCACATAACTCTACAACAGCTTATGATGTGGAAACCCTGATAACTTATTTCCAGGGAAAGCTAATATCATAGGCTTTTGCCAATGTGTTTATAGTATATTATTATTTTGTAAGGTTTTAAGAATCCAGTTTTACAATGTGCACCTTCTTGAGAAAATAATGTTGTATTTTACTTGGAGAACAATTTAGTGGGAATGACCCTTTCAAAGAATTTGGTAAATGCATGTGTTAAGTTATTCTTCTCAGTCATTGTATAAATCAGTTCTTTCAGAACGTTTTTTCTTCCTGACTCATTGGTTTTTTTCGTGTTGTCATTTTTTGGTGTACTAAGGTATCATTCTTCTTAAGTATTGAACACTTTCTTTAGGATATATTCTGTTAGATATATAAATGCGGGAATGCCAGACAGAAGGACAGCTTGATTGCTTTAGAATTTTCTTTGAATGTGAAGATATGTTTAAATGATTCCAAAAGTTCACATGTTAATAAACAACCAGATCGCTAGGTTTTCAAATTGTCTCAAAATGTCCTTGATTATACAAACATATCTAGCCTTGAGGTCTGTATTTGCCTTCTAGATTTTGTAACAATTCTCTATAATGCCTTTGAAAACTTTGACTTTCTATATGGTATATTTAGGGCAGCTTTTTTATATTTAGGAAAGTGTGCCATTCCATTCCTTTGTATGATATATGAAGACAAGGAGGATAAAAATAAACTCTAATCTCACCACTCTGAAATAACCACTGTGAAATTTTTTATGTATTTTCCAGGTCTTTTCTGTGCATAGTCAACACAATTGCTTTTGTATTGTATATTATTTCTTCCCTTTCTCAGTGATATATCTTGGGCATTTATCCATATTGTAAATTTTTCCCTAAAATCCCATGTATGCTGCTGCTGCTTCCTTCTTCTCCTTCTCCTTCTCCTTCTCATTCTTCTTCTTCTTCTTCTTTCTTCTTTTTTCTCCTCCTCTTCTTCTTCTTCTTCTTCTTCCTCTTCCTCTTCGCTCTTCCTGCTTCCTCTTCCTTTTCCTCTTCTTCTCGTCTTCTTGCGTGTCTGTGCTTGCTTGCTTGTTCGTCTCTTCTTCTTCTTCTTCTTCTTCTTGTTCTGTGGGTTGCTTTGTGTGTCTGTGCGGTCGTCGTCGTGCGTCGTCGGTCGTTGCGTCTCAGGCTGTGGGGTGCAGTGGCGGACGGAATGCTCGGTGTCTGCTTCAGCTGCAACTCTGCGGGCTACCAGGTGGGCAGCGTGAGTCTGTTGCTCAGCTGCCGCGAGAGTAGCTAGGTAGGGATTAACTCGGTGCGGCTGGCCAGCGACAGCCTGGGCGAACTTTTTGTGTTTCGGGTTGGGGTAGAGAGTGGCGAGTGTTCTGCCATGTTGGCCAGGCGGCGGTCCTTGAACTCAAGACCAGGAGGTCTTGAGGGACCCCCTCAATGGGATCTGCCTGCGCTTGATCTGCCCAGAAGTGCTAGGCATTATCAGCGCACTTTGCCCAGGGTCGTGTATGCTTTCGTTGAATCCCCCAAGAAACCGCGACGCTTGAGGGTGTGCTCGCATTGTGCCCAGTGTCACTGCCACCAACTCTGCCACTAAAGCCAAACACATATGTGCATGCATGGGCAATGTATGTGTTTGTGTGTTGTGCCGCTGCTCCAGGAGCCCCGCGTTTATTTGCCTTCATTTTGTTAGGAAGTCCCATTACTACTTCCCCGTCGTTCCTTTATTTGTTCCTTTCTCCTTCCTCCCTTGTATTCTTTTTCCCACAGTATGTTTACGCTCCACTGCTATTTCTAGTCTCTACTTTCGGCGCTGGCGCTTGTGTGCGGGTGCCTGTTGTATCTGTATCATTCAAGAGCTTGGAGGTCTGAGGGGCCAGCTCACTGGTAACTGATCCCACACCCACACCGGGTGGCATGTTCACTGCAGGGGTGCAAGGAGGAACAGGCCTTAGGATGTCCCACTCGTTGAAAGTGGAATCCGCCCCTGGGTCGGACAGGTGTCTGGAGTGGCCAGCAGTGGAGGGGTGACGTTCCGTGTGGGATGGCTCGTGTGGTTGCGGAGTGGGGTTGACGGCGTGGGGGTTGGGCGGGCATGAGGACCAAGATGCTGTGTCGTAGATTGACTGGGGTGGCGTGAGCGTGCGAGAACGGGCAGCCTCGGATGTTGCGCAGGGTGGTGAGAGCGCGGTGTTTCTTAGTGGCGCGAGGGTTGGGGTGGGCTGGTGCGGGGAGGGGCACTCAGGTTGACAACCATGTGAACCATGTCTGGAGTACCTTTGGACTAGTGTGCTCAGGCAGCGCGTGAGAGATGCGCTGGAGGATGGAACAGGCAGGGAGCTATGCCGCAGAGTATTGCCGGGTATTGAGCCGAGAGCCCTTGCGAGCGGGCGGCGGGGGGTGCGCTTGCCTGAAAGTCAAGAAAGGGCAGGACGTTGAGGATGCGCGTGTCCGGCGGAGCGCCCACGCGCCTCGCTGTTGTCACGCCAGCTCGGCGTGGGCCTGCCGACATGGAGGTGTGGAGGTTACTGTGCGTTGTACCTTTTGAGCACAGAGTTTGCGATTCTGGTGTTGTGCTGCTAAGGATGAGACCATGTTGAACAAAACGCTGTCACTAGGCTGGGGTGGTGGTGCGCCTGCATACCTGTAATCCCGCGGCACTTTCAGAAGCTGAGAGTAGGGATGATCGCTTGGAGCCCAGGAGTTCAAGAGCCACCCTGGGCAACATAGCGCAAGACTGTGTCTCTTACAAAAGGATAGCAGAGCATGATGGTGCATACCTTGTTGTCCCAGGTACTCTGTGGAGAGCTGAGGTGGGGAAGATGCATTTGAGGCCCAAGGGGGGAGATGTTGGGAGGGCGTGCATTTCAGCTGTGATTGCACCATTGCATCCTGGCCTGGGGTGAGTAGAAAAAGACCTGTCAAGAAAAAAAGTAAGAGAAAAGAAAAAAAGGAAAGAAAGCGAGAACGTCGAAAAAGAAAGAAAGAAAGAAAGAAAGAAAGAAAGAGAAGAAAGAAAGAAAGAGCCAAGAAAGGAGCAAGAAAGGAGAAGAAAGAAAGACAAGGAGAAAGAAGAAAGAAAGAAAGAAAGAGGAGAGGGAGGGAGCGGAGGAGGGGAAGAAGAAGGAAGAGGAAGGAAGGAAGGAAGGAAGGAAGGAAGGAAGGAAAAGCTGTCTCTGAGATTGACTTGATTCCTATTTAATCTAAGATGTCTTCACCCTTAACCTTCTCCTTTGTCATCTTCACAGTCACCTGTAACTCTCTTCACTAAGGTGTGAGGACACGCTGAGATGCGGCGATGCTCTATGTTCAATTCCCTCTTGCCCGTCTGTTTATTCATGTCTAAACTTATCACAAGCATTTAGGGGCTAGGACTGGTGAGCTCTGTAACCCACAGATGATCCATGTCCCACATCCTGCTTGCTCTTCCTCATGTGCCTTGAGCTTCTTTCCTTCCTGTGATTCAAAACCTTGCTCTGCTTCTTCTCATTTGAGCACATCCCTTCTCCCTCTATGCAGGGAGGCCTCACTTGTCGGATTGTTTCTTACTCTTTCCTTTCCCTTCATCCCTAGTCTCTGTCTCACTCTTTCAGTTCAGCACTCATTCATCCAGCTTTTATTTTATATTTTATTTGTTTTTTGAGATGGAATCTTGCTCTGTCATACAGGCTGGAGTGCAGTGACATGATCTTGGCTCACTGCAACCTCCTCCTCCCAGGTACAATTGATTCTCCTGCTTCAGTCTCCTGAGTAGCTGGGATTACAGCCATGCACCACCCCGCCTGACTAATTTCTGTATTTTTAGTAGAGATTGGATTTCACCACGTTGGTCAGGCTGGTCTCGAACTCTTGACTTCAGGTGATCCACCTGCCTCGGCCTCCCAAAGTGCTGGGATTACAGGCGTGAGCCACCATGCCCGGCCTCATTCGTTCGCTTGTTGTTGATCATTTTCTATATGCAGGGCCCTTTGCTTAAGGCCGTGTACAGGGATGAGTGGCTCAGTTCCTGCCTTGCAAGAACTCACTGCTTCTTACCCAGGGAGCCAGGGAAGCAGAAATATCCAGGTGGGGATTGCTCTAAGGTGGCCAGGATCAGCAGAAACACAGAAGAAAGTGAACGTATGCCTGACCAGAAGTCAGGAAAGCCATAGGTGGTGAAGAGACTCCTTAGAGTTTGCTGGGCCAATGTGGGGCAGGAGGGGAGAGGGTGTGCCAGCTGGAAGCAATAGCAGATGTGGAAGATGCAGGCATAGACAGATGTGGCATGCCAGGGCACAGGTCAACAGAGGTGTCATGCAGGAATCCAGAGGGAGACATTGCACTTGGTAAAAGTAAGCTGTGGCCACATCATGAAAATCCTTGCCTACTAAAATCATAAGAGTAGTGAACCAAGACCGGGCACAGTGGCATAATCCCAGCTACTCGGAAGGCTGAGGCAGGAGAATTGCTTGAAATCTGGAGGTGGAATTTGCAGTGAGCTGAGATCACACATCTGCAATCCAGCCTGGGTAACAGAGCAAGACTCTGACTCAAAAAAAAAAAAAAAAAAATCATAACAATAGTGAACCCTTTCATGGTCCTTATTATGTGTAAGATGTTGTCTGGTATTTCATAACTATTAATTCACTCAATCCTTATAACAACTCTAAGAGGTAGGAACTGCTATTGTTTCCATTTTACACATGAAAAAACTGAGGTCAGAGAGGCTGAGATTTGTCTGAGGTCACCCAGCCACAGGCCGTAGAGTAAGCTGCAAGCCCGGGGAGTCTACACTGGTGACTAAATGGCAGAGTTGGCTCTCCTAACTGCCCCACTGCTGTTCTCACACTTTAGAGTTGGACTTGAATGGGGAAAAGGATCTCAATTTGTCAAGGTAATTCCTTATCTTTAGAGACAGATGGAGATTTGAACCAGGGAGACTGCTAGGAAGTCCTCTGCAGTTTTTGTAGGCGGTTCTCATGGAGCTTTCTTTTAGAACCTTTTTCTCAGAATTATGGGTACTGAAAAGGCAATTCTGCAATCTGATTTTAAGCACAGGATAGTTTATAACAAAACTAATGGCATTTAGTGTTTGAATTAAGTCATATGTTGATAGGATTTAGAGTCTCCTTGGGCTTCCTTTTTCCTTCTGGGTCCAGTGGGACGCTGGTAGTTCCACTAATAGTGCCTTTGGGAGTCAGTGGAAGAGGAGAGGGCCAGGAAGCAATAGGGTAGTCTGTGTCATCATGTCCTTAACTGCTACCTCCTCAATGAGGATGGTTCTTTAACCATTCAAGTTATTGTGGTAAAACATTGCATAACCTAAACTTTACCATTTTTAACCATTTATTTAAGGTAGATATTATTATGGTTGTTGTTTTAACTTTTATTTATGATCAAGGGTACTTGTGCAGGTTTGTTACATAGGTAAACTCATGTCATGGGGGTTTGGTGCACACCACAGAATATTTTATTACCCAGGTACTAAACATAGTACCTGATAGTCATTGTTTCTGAGTCCCTCTCTCCTCCCACCCTCTACCTTCAAGCAAACCCCAGTATCCACTGTTCCCCTCTACATGTCCAAGTGTTCTCATGATTTAGCTTTCACCTATGAGTAAGAACATGCAGTATTTGGTTTTCTGCTTCTGCATTTTTTTTTTTTTTTTTTTTTTGCTAAGGATAATGGCCTCCAGCTCCATCCATGTTCCTGCAAAGGACATGATCTTGTTCTTTTTTATGGCTGTATAGTATTCCACGGTGCATATGTACCATATTTTCTTTATCCCATCTGCCATTGATGGGCATTTAAGTTGATTCCATTTCTTTACTACTATGAATAGTGCTGCAATGAACATATGCATGTGTGTGTCTTTATGGTAGAATGGAGTACATTCCTTTGGGTATATACCTAGTCATGGAATTGCTGGGTCAAATTCATTTTAATCATCTTATAATGAGCAGTTCAGTGAGTGTGTCTCCAGCTACTGCTGTCGGGAAGGTTTTCCTGGGTGCAGTCTCTGAGGGCCTCTGAGTGAGAGCAGCTCGCCCACTCTACCTCAGCCCTGGCCTTTGCTGTGAAGCCTTACTGGGGCCAGGGAAATCATGTGCAGGTTCTTCCCTTCCTGCCTGATGACATTGTTTTGAGTGTGGTAAGTGTTGTGAAACAGCAAGACTGTTCTTGGAACTGTCATTAAAGCTAGCTGCCTGCAGAGTGCTGGGATGGGTTGTTCTGCTGCCCAGGGCTGTTAGGCCCTGTGGTGTGGAGGGGGAATTGGGGGACTGGCTCCTCAGCTTAATGGGAAGACAGCATAGTGATATGGGAGAAAGAGATATTATGACAGAGAAAGGACACAGAAAAGGTGTTGAGAAAAAGTAACAGAACATTATTACTTTCTTAGTGTGATAGAGTTAGGGTGATCTTACTGATATTGACTCTATAATGAAATTATTCACTCTATAATGAAAAGAAAAACCACAAAGAGACCAGGTACGGTGGCTCACACCTCTAATCAGCACTTTGGGAGGCCAAGGCGGGCCGGTCACCTGAGGTCAGGAGTTTGAGATCAGCCTGGCCAACATGGTGAAACCCTGTCTCTACTAAAAATACAAAAATTAGCTGGACGTGGTGGCAGGCGCCTATAATCCCAGCTACACAGGAGGCTGATACAGGAGAATCACTTGAAGCCAGGAGGTGGAGATTTCAGGGAGCCAAAAGAAAAATAAAAGGAAAGAAAAAAGAAAAACCACAAACAAATGGTAAATGTTTGAGCGTGATAGATATCCTAAATACCCTGATTTGGTCATGACATACTGTATGCATGCATCAGAATATCACACATTCCCCATAAATATGTCCAACTGTTAGGTATCCATAAAAAAAGTTCTTAAAAATTAAAATGTAATGGAACAAAACGATTTCCAGAAGTAAACTCATGTATAGGCGGGAATTTCTATGACAGAAAATAAGTTCTGTGAGGTTCTGTGCAGATGCTGGGGATTTGAGAAATGCTGATTTCTGTGTTTTTGGCAGAATCACCTGGCCCCATGCACACATGGTTGTAACTGTGTGTCACTGGAGAGTATGAGTGTGTGTGTGTGTGTGTGTGTGTGCGCGCGCGCGCATGCAGGTGTTTGAAGACAGAGCCTCAGGCTTTGCTTGGAAATCCCTGGGAACATTTGGCTGTGCTGTTCTGGTGTGTAACGATAGTGATTAATTGAGTTCTTCTGGCTGGATGAGGTGATCCTCACACCAGTGACAGAGGTTGAACCAGGTGATAGTGTTTTTGCCAGGAACACCTGTATTTATTTTATTAACCCTATTTTATTATTAGAAAATGACTGCTGCCTCATAGGCCAAGGTCATTTAAAAAACATTTTGGCAGTGATACAAAATAAGGAAATGTAAATTTTTTTTCTGTTGTGAGGGGTGGGTGGGTGAGAATCTCCTTGTATGGAAGAAAATTCCACCAGAATAAAAGATCCTGTAAGTCAGCCCTAGGTGTCCTGTTGAGCTGCAGGCGGTGGACAGATTATGCCTGCCTTTTCTCACCTATGAAGCAGTGAACCACCTCCAAGAATCACTGAGAGGATGAACTGAAATCATATGAAGTATTTCCCTCAGAGCCTGGCCCAAGGAGGCAGGCCGCTGATTGCTAATTGTTGATAAAAGCCATTAAAAACCCTGTAGCTGCAATTCTCAGTCTCCTTCTGTTTAATGCATTTCTTTTCGTTTGTTTTTGAGACAGTGTCTCACTCCATCACCCAGGCTGGAATTCAGTGGCACCGTCTCGGCTCACTGCAGACTCCACCTCCTGGGTTCAAGTGATTCTCCTGCCTCAGCCTCCTGAGTAACTGGGATTAAAGGCACCACCACCATGCCTGGCGAATTTTTGATTTTTAGTAGATAGGGTTTTGCCATGTTGACCAGGCTAGTCTCGAACTCCTGGCCTCAAGTGATCCACCCACCTCAGCCTCCCAAAATGCTGGGATTACAGGTATGGGCCACCACACCCAGCCTGTTTAACGTGTTTCTAACTGGAGGCTTAATTTTTTTTTTCATGGGGCCTCTTTGAGAGAATGACAGTGAGAAGCCCCTACTGTGGATGTTTCGGCTGCAGGCCCAGCTCCTTCCTCTCTGGGGCTGCCCTTCGTGGTGCCATTTGTGGTAGAGCCTGAGCTGCCATCATAGTGAAATTCTGCTATTCCTGCCATGGACAGAGAAATCAAACCATGGGGTTCTGCTCTGCTCCCTAGGGAACCAGAGTAACGCCTCATCTCAAAAAGAAAAAAAGAAAAAAAAAAAAAAAAAGAAAAGAAAAAGAAAAGAAAAGGCTGCATGCAGTGGCTCATACCTGTCATCCACCCCCATGCTTTTGGGAAGCTCATATGGGAGGATCGCTTCAGCCCAGGGGTTTTGAGACTATCCTGGGCAATACAGTGAGACTCTGTCTCTACAAAAAATTAGCCAGATGCAGTGGCACACACCTGTAATCCCAGCTACTTGGGAGGTGGAGGTGGGAGGATTACTTGAGGCCAAGAGTTCAAGACCATACTGGGCAACACAGTGAGACCTTGTCTCAATAAAATGAAATGAAATAAAATACAATGGAAACTGTAGTAACAAAAATGCAACCACAGCCACTGTGTGACAGCCACAGTGTCATATGGTGACACTCACCATTTAAGAGCCACAGGGCCAGAGGGCAGATCTTCAACACCCCAAGGAGTTATTTGTGGGCTCCCAGCCAACCCTGCATGTGTGAGCCTCCAGGCTGGTAGCTTGAGGTCCCCCAAGCTGTACACAAGGGACAGCTGCTCCTGTTGCTGTAGGGGATTCTGTGTTGTTACTTTCTTGGTATAGGGTTGTTCATCTTTGGGAATGATTTTAAAGCCCCACTCCCTCTGTCACTGGCTGATCGTGGATGGCCGGTTTCCCTGGCTCTACTTCTGTGCGTCACAGACTGTCAATCCTGGCAGATGTGGTGTGCTTTTATTAATGGATGAAACTCTTGCACACTTGCTTTCTGCATTCTTGTTGATAACTTAACAGGGCATTGTGGCATGTTTACTGAGCCATGTAGGCAAATCTTTTCATGACATAGTTTCTAGAAACAACCCTTCTGTGGTCACTAGTCTGTCCCTTGGGCTGCCCCAGAACAGGTCTTGCTGGTGTGTCCTATAAAAAGTGGTGGCATGGCTAACGAATGTTTTCTCTAAGGGCTGAGGAGCACAGACTGAAGTGTGAGACTGGGCAGGGTTACCTTGGGGTCCTCACAGGGGTGCTGGGGACATGTGGCCAGCATCAACAGCCTCCTACCTGTCAGCATGCTAGGGCAGGAAGGAAACTTCCATGATCACTAAGTACGTGTTCTTAACACGGAGTCTCATTCTGTCACCCAGGCTAGAGTGCAGTGGCACAATCCCAGCTCACTATGACCTCCACCTCCTGGGTTCAAGGGATTCTCCTGCCTCAGCCTCCCAAGTAGCAGGGATTACAGGTGTATGTCATCACACCTGGCTACTTTTTGTATTTTCAGTAGGGATGAGTTTCACTATTTTGGCCAGGCTGGTCTCAAACTCTTGACCTCAGGTGATCTGCTTACCTCAGCCTCCCAAAGTGGTGGGATTACAGGCGTGAGCCATCGTGCCCTGCCTGTATATCTGTTTTTAGTTATCTAGGTTATGTGGGGTGGGATCAAGTGGATTGCATCTGAGCCACCACAGTACGGTCATAGTGGATTTCTGTTGGAAGCCTCTCCTCTCACCTGAGCTTTAGAAGGACAAATGGAAGGTACATGTTGCTTTAAAATGTGGGAATTGCAATTGGACGGAGGTGAGGGTAAATATGTTGGTGACAGTGGATGGAGGAAGATCATAGTACATTTCCCCTGGGACTTGAGACCTGGGTTAATGTAGTGAACATCTCTTGAGTGCAGTGCTGGTGGAGGGGAAATACTGAACCTGCTGTGGCTCCCAAAGGAGTCTTGAAAAGCCCAGCAAGATTGGGTGTCTCATGTCTGATGGGTGTTGTGTCATAATTGACAAGAAAAAATCTTAGCCATTTATAGTCAGGCAATCAGAGAAAGATAAATGCTACACGAAGCTTAAATTTAGTTGTAGAGCCCGATTATCTGTGGTGGATTATCTATGAAAAATGTTGAATCTCAAGCAGGCGCTCTCTGTATATTTTGGTACACAGCTTATTTTAGCTATTTTCTTTATCAAATGGTGTATACTTAGGAAATGCATGCTAATTCCTTACATTAGTGTTATGCAGACATATATATATATATATATACTTATTTTAGAAAATCATAGATAGGAAGATACATCTGATGCCCCCACCCCTGCATACACAGCTAATTTTTTATTTCTATTTTCAGTAGAGATGGGGTTTTGTCATGGTGGCCAGGCTGGTCTCGAACTCCTGACCTCAGATGATCTGCCCACCTTGGCCTCCCAAAGTGCTGGGATTACAGGCATGAGCCACCACACCCAGCCTGGCCTTAAATTTTCTTGTGACTTTTCATCCTGATTGGTTTGGTTGACTAAGTATCTCATTGTTTTGGATTTGAGATCTAATAATACAACTGATTCTAAACTGAAACTAGAGATCACTGGGGTAAGAGTGGCTCAGACATGGACTTTCTTCTCATGGAAAACCTTCTTGTTGAAAATTAAAAATACCACTATTAAAATCCTTCAATTAAACTGAAGGGTAGACTGTGAACTTCTGGGCTGTGAACCTGTAGGCTGTAAACTGAATTCTGAAGCAAGCACATCTTGTCATTCTTGTGCATTTCTCAGAACAAAAATGTGTTGCCCCAGGTAGAGTCTGTACCATTTGTGAAAAAGGAAAATGGCTTCAACTTATTTACTTTCTTAAAAAAAATTTCAGATTCAGGCAAATAACCATTTCTTCTAATGGGTGTGTGTGCAAATTACTTTATAATAATACAGGATATAATGACACCAATTTTAGTGAGTCTTCAGAATGAGCCACATGTGTTTCCAGTTAGTTATAACCATGATATTCCTTTTCCGATGATCCAAGACACTTCTCTTTTAATAGGTCAGTTTTTTCCAGTTTGAAAATAATTTAACTGAAATTTTAAATTCAAAGTCTATCTTCTCAAACATGGCACAAAACATTTAGCTCTCTAAGAAATGCAGAATTCCAGAATGATTCATGTGAATGTATTGCTCTTTTAGCTTTAGACGTCCTTTGGAAAGTTGAGGAATTAATAGCTGGGCAATTTGAAAGGACGAAAGTACTCCAACAGATGACACTAATAGAGTCAGGAAGGAAGAATGTCCAAGGGGAGTTATTAGTGTCTGTCAAGGATTTAGTGGGTGAAAGATTAAAAAATTGGAAATATATATTTACCTACTATAGGAAAAACTTTTTTTCTTAAATATTCCTTTATACATATTTTGTTTGTTTGTTTGTTTTCCTGAGACAGGGTCTCACTGTCACCAAGGCTGGAGTGCAGTCATGCGATCTCGACTCACAACCTCCACCTCCTGGGTTCAAGCAATCCTCCCACTTCAGCCTCCTGAGTAGCCAGAGCTACTTGAGTGTGCCACCAGGCCCACTATTTTTTTTTTATTTTTATTTTTTGGTATGTTTTGTAGAGATGGGGTTTCACCATGTTACCCGGGCTGGTCTTTAACTCCTGAGCTCAAGCATCTGCCTGCCTCACCTCCCAAAGTACTGGGATCACAGGCATTAGCTCACTGTGCCCAGTCTATGTGTGTGTGTTTTTTTAAATGCTCCCTGCTTCTCTGAAGGACAAATGCATTGTCAGCAAACTACCTTGGTTGCTAATGTCTTTATGAAGTCTATGTTAAGCTTTTTCTTTTGTTGTTGTTCTTATTTGTTTGTTTGAGACAGAGTCTTGCTCTTGTCACCAAGGCTGGAGTGCTGTGGCACGATCTTGGCTCACTGCAACCTCTGCCTCCTGGGTTCAAGTGATTTTCCTGCCTCAGCCTGCTGAGTAGCTGGGATTACAGGCACCTGTTGCCATACCCGGCTAGATTTTACATTTTTAGAAGAGACAGGGTTTCGCCATTTTGGCCAGGCTGGTCTCGAACTCCTCAGGTGATCCTCCTGCCTCAGTCTCCCAAAGTGCTGGGATTACAGGCGTGAGCCACTGCGTCCTACCCATGTTAAGTTTTTAAACCTGAGACACTTAAACTTTAATGACTATATCAGTTAGGGTGAAGATTGCCTGCAAGTCATAGAACTATGACTGCAAATAACTACAGTTAAAAAGGGTAGGGGCTGTTTCTCTCTAGGACCAGTGTGGCTCTTCATGGCATCTGGGACCGGGGCTGTTTCTTTTTTGTTTTTTGTCTTGTGTGGCTTGATAGCACAATCCTAAATGGTGACATCCACATCCCAGACAGCAGAATGGAGGAAAGGACACAGAAGAAGAAAGGGCCCAGAGCTGATGTCAACGAGGAGAACCTTGATGGGCAATAATGTCTGACTGCAAGCAAAGATGGAACTATGGCCTCCATTCTGAGGGAGGTGCGTCTAGCTGCAAACCAGGGGCCTTATTCCCTAGAAGAAGGGATAGCTAGTGAAGAACAGCTTGCAGTTTCTGTGACAATACCAAACTTTTGTTGGAAATACAACAGAAACAAACCATTGCTAATAGCGTTTATTTATTCATGCAAATTTTATTCTATTTGTGTTTTAAGTTCTGAGGTACAAGTGCAGGATGTGCAGGTTTGTTTCATAGGTAAATGTGTGCCATGGTGGTTTGCTGCACTTGTCAACCAGGGCTCTTCTTCAAACAAGTGCTTGAGAGAGAGGGATTTTCACCTTAGAGCGGACCAAGGGGCAAAGAACATAAAGTCGTTGATTGGTTGTCTGCCCTTAGCTGTTTTGAGGAAAGTCTTTCATAAGGCATTGGTGGGAGTTAGCAGCCCTGTTACGTAAAAGGGTGTCTCTGCCAAGCAGAGTTCTGAAATCTTACCACAGCTCTGGGAGAGATTGACACTGTCCATGGTCTATTAAAGGAGAGGGAATTACTGGAAGAAGGGCTGTCCATGGATTACTTAGGACTGTGACACTGCCAAGATGCTCCAAGTGGGCACAGTCTTTGGCTCTGTGGAGTATTTAGAGTTAGAAGAAAGCTGTCTAGGCCACATGTGGTGGCTCACACTTATAATCCCTGAACTTTGGGAAGCTGAGGTGGGCAGATCATGTGAGGTCAGGAGTTTGAAACTAGCTTGGCCAAAGTGGTGAAACCTCGTCTCTACTAAAAATACAAAAATTAGCTGGGCGTGGTGGCGGGCGCCTGTAATCCCAGCTACTTGGGAGGCTGAGGCAGGAGAATCGCTTGAACCTGGGAAGTAAAGGTTGCAGTGAACTGAGATCATGCCATTGCACTCCAGCCTGGGCAACAAGGGCAAGTCTCTGTCTCAAAAACAAACAAACAAACAAGCAAACAAACAAAGCACTGTCTGACTTCTTTCTTTCTCTACTTGGTCAGAATTAGTCACTTTGGGGACCTGTCGAGGGCTTGGCTCATCTCTTCTAAGACCTCTTTGAGCCCAGAGGTCAGTGACACAGCATTGCCCAGGGTGAAACTGCTCTAGTGATGACAGGCAGCCAGCACTGGGAACCTTTCCCTGTGGGCATGGAGTGGCCTTTGCTGCCATTGCAGGTGCTGGTTGATGTGCCATTCCAGAGATTGAGAATTCTATTGGAAAAATAAGAAGTTGAGGTATACAGTAGAAAAAATCAGATTATGAAGCCTGACCCCACCCTTTGACTTGTGACCTTGGGAGAGTCACTGAGCCTTTCTGGGCTTCAGTTTAGATAGGATTATTGATCTAAAGAGGCTTGGGCATTCTGCCAATTTGTCCTTGAATCAATCTTTCTTTTATTAGATACCAAGTATGGATTCTTTGCAAGGGACGTAGAAGTACACAGCTATGTTGTGAACCTCTTATTTCTTGAATAAAAATGACGTGATCAAATTCTCTGGTTAGCATGAAGAGGAAATTCTGCTATTATTAAATGTCTACTGTGTGAACACTTTCACATAGATTGCCTCAATTTAACCTCACAATAACTTTCTGTGGTTGGCATTTATATTTTCTCTTACAGATGAGGAAACTGAAACTTCCAGAGGCAACATGCCAAAGGTCTCTGGGCTAATCATGGGCATATCTGGCACCCAGATCCCTGTCCACCTGACTCCAAACCCCATCCCCTTTCCCATACTCCACCTTGCCCTCAACTCAAACCATTCTGCTCACGAAGCAATGATGGAAAACACAGGGAAAACGGAAGTCAGTAGTCCCAGCCTAAGTGGGTTGCAGCAATTTCCTGTATATTTTAGTTACCATTTTTTCCTCCTATAAATAGTGCCCTAGGGACAGAATTTACTTAGTCTTCACATTTTTATTGAGCCCTAGTATATTCGGAGCACTGTGCACTGGCTGAAACTCACTAAGAGGTGCAGAGATTGAGAAATTCTGTTGCTAGTTTATAATCTAGTAAGGGACAAGGGGGACTTTAGGTATGCTGAAGCCTCAGTTTACCTGGGGCATGAGTCCATGTGCTCAGCGCTGTTCTGCTGTATTGCCATGTCATGTGCCTCATCATGGGTTCATTCATTCCAGGTATTAACATAGTGCCTGTTGTATGCATGGCTCTGTCCTAGGGGCTTGGAGGAAATAAAAAGAAATGAAGACCATGGACTCTGTTCACTAGGAATTCCTGGCTTATCTGAGGAGATAAGTATATTCTGGCAATTCTCGACTGAGAATGATTTTTTCCCACCAGGGACATTTGGTGACATCTGGAAATATTTGGGGGTTGTGTGTGCCACTTCTAGTGTCTGTGGGTGGAGATCAGGGATGCTGCTAAACATCCCTTGATCCCCACCCTAAAGTATTATCCAACCCAAGTGTCAGGGGTGCTTGGGTTGAGAACCCTGGTATGTCTCAAGGATGTGTTCCCCAAAAGCCATTTGTTGCTCTTGGGGCAGTGTGTACAGTTGCTGAGGTGAGCGAGGCTACTGAGACCTCCATGGAGGGGATGTGGTGGTGGAGTGGAAGTGCTTGGAGCTGCAGGCCCTGGGGAGAGTCCGGAAAGCCTAGACTGTGCTGAGCTGGGATAGAACTGAGGCAGCTGGAGGGAGGGCAGGCAGCCACCAGTGCAGGCATAGGCTCAGGGTCAGGAGTGAGTGTGGAGCTGGCAGCACAGTGAGGAGGGCCTGTCACAGGGTGAGAAGGGCCTGTCACAGGGTAGAGGACTCTGTGCCGGGAGCAGTGGGCAGTGTGGACTGAAGGAATGGGGTGCATTGCAGACTCTGGGCTGAGTGATGCTGTGATGGATGCAGATCTTTAGGAAGGTCCTCAATGGTGCTGGCCAAGATGGGCCAGAGAAAGGCCAGTCTGAAGGAAGGAGTGTCCAGCCAGGGAATGGAAAATCAGGTGGTGACATATGATGCAAGCTGGAGGGAACACTGCCAATCCTAGCCTGTTTCTCAGGTTACCATTGAGAAAATCAGGTGTAGGGAGATGAGGTATCTTGGGCCATGGGCAGCACTGGGTTCAAGGCAGGTCCTGGACAGCAGGACCCAACCTCTACTGACCAGCATCCCATGGGAAACCTCACCCTGTCCTCTCACCAGCCCCACAAGGCAGACACCATCATTTGCTTCCACCATACAGAGGAGGAGACACACACTGTCACACACACTGTCACCTGCCCAAGGCCTTGTCCCGAAAGTAGCAGTGCCAGGCTTTAGCCCAGGACCTCAGACAGGATGCTTGCTCTTTAGCTGTGGCCACTCTCATTCCAGATATAAGGCTGGTCAGCCTGCCCAGGGCTGGCAGTGGGGGCATGGAGAGAGGGTAAAGCCAGAGTGTTGGGAAGGAGGTGTGTGTAGGACTCGGTGCCTGACTGGTACTCGAGTCCCATGGTGTGCCTGCGACCCTGGAAGGTGTGTTACTTGCCATACTCACTTTTCTCCTTGGAGCCCATCTTCGCTGTAGGGTGCAGTTCACTGCCTTTACCAGTCCAGTGTTGCCTTTGTGATGGTGGCATCTCCACGTTCTCCCCCTTGGCACAGGCTTCATCAGTTGTGCACTGTTGCACCTTCAGTGTATTAGCATGCACATGTGTATATGTGTGTGTGTGCATGTGTATATACTTGTTTATACATGTGTTTACATGTATGCATATATGCGTGCATGTGCCTATATATGCATGTATGTGACTGTGTGCATATATGTGAATATGTATATATGTGCATATATGTGTATGCATTGCATGTTTGTGTGTATGCATGTATATATGTGCATGTATGTGTGGATATATGTATGTGGGTAGACATGTAAGTCTGTGTGTGTTGTGTGTGTGCACTTGTGCTGCTGGGATTTTGGGAGGGGCATTTGCTCCTTTCCCTGCATGATGTGGCCAGGTGACTGCATGTAATTTATTTAAATACATTCAATGAGATGTGTGAACCAAAAACAACTTCTGAGTACTGGGTTTACAGCTGAGTACCAGGTCCCCTCTTGGTGTGTGTCACAGCTGTCTGGCAGGCGGGGCTACTTTTAACAAGGGAGGAGAAAGCAGGTGAGGTGAAGAGGCTGAAAGAAGGGAGAGCAGAGATGGGGAGCCTGTGAGAGAGAAAGGTGTGGGCAAGAGCGGACTCCTGGGGAGAGGGGTGGGACATTTATGAGTGAAGAGCTTATCACAGACAGAAAGTTCAGTTTAGGTCAGATCTAGCCAGTTGACTCCACCCTTTACGAATGAATACATTTGATGCGAGGATTAACTGCAGGTGATGACTGGCTTGGGTGCTTTTCTTTTGTGATTTCTAACAAAATGATTTTTCCCCTTTTCCATGATGGCTGAGCCAACCTTTCAGAGTTAGGTCCATGGACCTCTGCAGGATAGTGTGTAAGATGGAAGATCAGGTTCAAGTATTTTCTATTGGAATCCTGCTTTGTGCTGATGTTAATGTTACAGTGTTAAAAAGTTCAAATTCTTAGGCAGGGAATATACCAGACTTAGGATAGTGGGTTTTCCTTAAGGAGACTTAGTTCCTCTCTGAGGGCATCAGCTGGATTTCATGTGTAAAACAACCCCACAGAGGCACCTGCTTTCCCGTGTCCACTGAGGCATGGATTTCTCTGGTAGAGACCTTGAGCATATTAACCAGAGTTGGGTGCTTGTATTAGTCAGGCTGCTCCAGGTAAATATAAATGGAACCAATAAGATTGTGTGTGTGTGTGTGTGTGTGTGTGTGTATGTTGTATGTCTGTGCTGTATGTAATATATTCTCAAAAAGTGAATCAGAATCTTCTAAATATCACAAATATGTTCCAAATACACATTTTACATACATACATACACACACACACACACACACACACACACACACACACACACACACGGGACCTGGAAACCCAGGAAAACCAGTGGTGTAATTCAGTACAAGTCCAGAGGCTGGAGAACTTGGGGGATTTGGAGGGAGGCGGTGGTCATGGTGGAAGTCCCAGAGTCCAAAGACCCAACAGTCAGAAGCACCAGTGTCCTAGGTCAGGAGGCGATGGGTAGCCCCGCTGAAAAAGAGAAAGTGAGGTTGCCCACCCTTCCTCTGTCTTTTCATTGCACTCAGGTCCTCAATGAATTAGATGATGCCTTTCCAAATCGGTGAGGGTGAACCTTCTTGACTTACTAGCAGTTCAAATGGTCATCTCTTCCAGAAACACCCTCATAGACACACCCAGAAATGATGCTATACCAGCTTTTTGGGAACCTCTTAGCCTGGTTAGGTTGACATGAAATTCACCATCATGGTGTTCAACATAGAAAGGCTGGATTTGAGATTCCCTGGGAACATGTCCTGTCAAGATCCACTTTGTACTTTTACCTTTCTCTTACTACCTCCAGGAATGGAGCTTCTCTCTTTCTCTTACTACCTCCCAGGAGGGGGTTTCTCTCAGGCTTTCCTCTGAGTTCTGCAATGCACAGCCTCAGGTTCCGTGACCCCTCACTCTGCTTTCTTGCCCCCTCTGATGCTCTCCTGAGGTGTGGGCCTAGATGTCTTGCAGGCAGGGTCTGAAGTGGTGCTACTTAGGAACTCTCAACTGGAAGAACATTGGTAGCAACAAAGCAACGCTTTGAAGCACAGGCTGCCACTGATTCTTGCTTCTAACTGACAGCAGGGCAGTCAGGCACCATCATCATTTTGTTTTAGCTCCTGGCATTTTCCTCCCTGTATCGCTGTTTATTTTGGAGGTGCTCTGTGATCATTGTTAACCGCATCCTATCCTGATAGGCGCAAATGCAGTCAGTGTGAGCAGTCTTAGGGAAAAGAGGCATGTGGTTGTAGTGGAGCAAAGTGAAACTTGGAGGCCACACTGGCCATGTGTGTTAAGAACCGATGGCTCCAGGGAGTCTTCAAGAATTGTACTTGTTTGTAGGTAGAGGAGCTTGTTGGCCTCTTTTCTCTCAAGGGTGCCAAGGAAATGAAAATTCCTCTGCAAAACTCAGTGTTGGATAGGAATATAGAGATCATTCAGCCTGCACTATAAATTTAAAGGCAATAAAATGGGTGTAGAAAGCCTCTCAAAGGAAGATCAAAAGTTTCCCAGTGTGACCAGTGTCAATGGTGCTTCTCACTCAGAGCTCAGGCCCTCCTTTCTGGAGGGTCCTTTCCTGGGCAATTGGTCCAGCTGGCTCCTTCCTTGGTCCACAAAATGAGACACACAAGCAGTGTGTCTCCTTTATTGCTTGTCTGGCACATTTGCATAACAAAGAATAAATAATATTGAAAGAAAATGTTGCAGCACTCGAATCTGTTTTATTATAATTTAATGATGCTTCTCAGAGCAGTCAGGTCTCTTCTTTGTGGCTTTATTGCTGTTTTGTCTTTATTAGGGACAGGACTTCATGCTGTAGTGTGTACCAGATGCTAAAGGAGCCAAGGAGGGCTGATTCAATAGAACAAATGTTTTCAGACAGCTGCCATCTTCCTTCTCCTCATTCCTTGTTCCCAGTCCTCTGCACATCACACGTCAATGGAAATCTACCATTTAGAATTCATCCTTTTGAATGAGAGTCATAGATAAGATGGAGTTAGAATGTAGGTTGATTCCAGGCTCCACCAAGTCCTAGATGTGTGAAGATGGCAAGTCAGTTAACTTCCTGAGCCTTTATTTTCCCATCCACGTAATGGATGTGTGATGCCTGTTCAACTTGTTTCCTGAGGTTGCTGTGAGACTCAGAAAAGATAATGTATGAGGCTTGGTGCAGTGGCTCACGCCTGTAATCCCAGCACTTTGGGAGGCTGAGGTGGGAGGATCACTTGAGGCCAGGAGTTTGAGACCAGCCTGGCCAACATGGTGAAACCCCATCTCTACTAAAAATACAAAAACTAGCTCGGTGGAGTGCCACGTGTCTGTAATTCCAGCTACTCAGGAGGCTGAGGCTGGAGAATCACTTGAACCTTGGGGACAGAGGTTGCAGTGAGCTAAGATTACACCACTGCACTTCAGCCTGAGCAACAGAGCAAGACTCCATCCCAAAAAGAAAAGAAAAGATAATGAATGAGAGCATTGCTGGGAAATGTAGGATTCTCTACACACTGTAAAGGGGTAAAGGGAAGACCTGGGCTCTCTTTTTCGTGCCCACCCAGCACTGGTGCCACCGAGCCCTAGGGTAAATCTGCCGACCTCGAGTCATATCACATCCTTAGTTCCTAGCATGATGCTCCCTGAATGTGTATGGAATTAATGAAAAGGAGCAAGGAGATGGACTTAATATTTCCCATATAAATAGAAAACTGGGAACAGGTTTCAAATTAACTACACCAATTAATAGAGGAAATGATGTATTGGGTTGTTCGTTGGAATTCTGAGCACCTCATTAAAAAATTTAAACATAGGTGAGGATGAATTTCTGAAAAGTTTTGAGATGTTTGCAGCTACTGTGTGGGCACAACCCAAACTTTTCTTGCAACCCTATTTCCTCGTGACTCTTTATTCCAATGGGTCATGTGCAAAATGTATCTCACAAGCTAATACACAGAGTAGAGAAACACAAAGAGGCTAAAAAAGCTCTTGAAGTCCTGGACCTGGTGGCAATAAGTTTCTTACATAAGCTTGGATGGTGCCTGCAGGCTATAGGTTGTTGCTTGGAAGATTTTGTCCTTAGAAACAGGGAACTGGCCAGCAGCAGGGAAGCGCCCTTTTCTTTTAACTTCTGTTGATTAGATGGGGAGTACATTGTGCCTAAGGGGAGTTTCACCCCCTGATTTCTTCTGCTAGAGTAATTTCCCTGTAATATCAGGAACTCCTATTGTTCATTTTCCAGGAATGACAGAGGGTGAGTGGGTGATCTAGCAGATTGATTTAGGCCCAGCAACTGCTTCCCTCTGTGTAGGTTTTTGGCTGAGGACCACCCAGAAGAAAGGATGCTTTTTCACATTGTACAGAGGCACTGCGGATGGGCTTTTGGTGCCCTGAGGTTTGTGTTTCTCGAAAACCACCAGCCCAATCCCTCCCCTGTTTCTCTGTCACCAGTGGCAGGGAATTTTGATTCTTGTTTCTTTCCTATGTATGTGACTGCTTCTCGGGTTGTGTTCTAGAACTCAACCCCTCTTCTGTCATCCCTCTCTTCCCCAAGCCTTTTCACGCTGTCCAGGCCACATTGTTCCCAGGCCAGAAAACACCCTGGGGAGCTTGTGAAATGCAGAGTCCTGGGTCCTGTCCCCAGCGTGTCTGATTTGGCAGGCCTGGGGTAGGACTGAGACCCTGGAGTTTTTTTGGCTTTTGTTTTTGGTTTTGTTGTTGTTGTTGTTGTTTGAGACAAAGTCTTGCTGTGTCATCCAGGCTGGAGTACAGTTGTGTGATCTTGGCTTACTGCGACCTCCGCCTCCCAGGTTCAAGCAATTCTCTGCCTCAGCCTCCCAAGTAGCTGGGATTACAGGCACCTGCCATCATGCCCAGCTAATTTTTGTGTTTTTAGTAGAGATGGGGTTTCAACATCTTGGCCAGGCTAGTCTTGAACTCCTGACCTCATGATCCACCTGCCTCAGCCTCCCAAAGTGCTGAGATTATAGGCGTGAGCCACCATGCCTGGCCGCCACTGGGGCTTTTAACAAGCATCCCAAGACACTTTGAGAAACAGCTCTAGGAAGACAATTCCCAAATGCACATGCTGCCTATTGTCAGGGAGAAATCCTGCCTTCCAGCTCTGTGCTGTGTATATCCTTGGCATGTCAGATAAATCTTTCTGGAAAATACATCACTATTCACGAAAGCCAAAAGGTGGAAACCACCCAAATTTCTGTTGATGTATGAAAGCGCAAACAACATGTGGCCTCTCCGTACAGTGGAATATTATTCAGCCTTACAAACGAAGGAAATTCTGACCCATGCTGCAGCATGGATGAAACTTGAGAATGCACTAAGTGAAATAGGGTAGACACAAAAGGACAAATATGCTATGATTCTACTTACTGAGGTACCCAGAATAGACAACTTCACAGAAGGGACAGTGGTGGTTACCAGGGACTGTGGGGGAAGGAAAATGGTGACATCTTGTTCAGTGGGCACAGATTTTCCATTTGGGAAAATGAAAAAGTTCTGGAGGTGGACGGTAGTGATGATTATACAACAATATGAATGTACCTAGTGCCACTGAACTGTACATCTGAAAATGGTAAAAATGGTAAATTTTATGTGACATATATTTTATCCCAGTTTTTTAAAAAAGCAAACACATGAGTCTCCTCCCCTCCTCCCTGCCCAACTAAATTCCCCATCTTGAGGCCTCTCTGCAGTTTACATAACCCTGATAAAGCCGAGGGGAGGGCTTGGGGACCCACTTGACTTACTTTTTGTATTTAATCTGAAAGTAATGAAAATGCGATATCCTTCTTTCCTGTACTCTCTTTAAGAAGCTTAAAGGAAACCACCTTCATAAGCCACATGGACACTTCTAGAAAAAACATTTATAAAACCCCTTCCAAAAGGTACTGGAATAAATGGAGCTGCACTTACACAGGACATGAAATGTTAGGATTTCTGATTCATTTGGGAGAGTTAAAGCAGTAGAAACCACTACCTTACATTGTCACCGGTTTCAGACAACCCCGTAGTCTCCATCACCAGCAAAAACCCGCTTTATTTTATTTTATTTTTTATTTTTTTCAGACGGAGTCTTGCTCTGTTGCCCAGGCTGGAGTGCAGTGGCGATCTCGGCTCACTGCAATCTCCGCCTCCCGGGTTCAAGCAATTCTGCCTCAGCAGCTGCCTGTTGGGAGACTCAGAGCTCATTACTGAAGCATTACTAAATGTGGCATGTCTTTATTTTAATAGATAAGGCTTCACTTTTGCTTCCAGGACTTAGACTCTGTGGTGGCTACACTGGGGCATTGTTTTCTGATTTCCAGGTGCCCCTTCGTAGATGTCATCAAGGCTGAAAGTGTGGCACAATGGATGGACAATCTGTGTGTTTTGTTTAGCTGAGGAGAGAGATTGTGCTTTTAAAAGCTCATTAAAGCTGGTACGGGTGTTTGCTTATTTCCGAGGGAAAAGAAGTTCCTTGTCCAGGTGATTTCAGGGTGTTCTGAGACTGCAATGGGAATAGCAAGCTGACCACGTGGGGCTAATATTGACTAATATTCCTATAATAGATGGACCAAAGTGAGCACACTTTGTTTAACTTTGCCTCAGTTGTTTTCTTTTTCAGAGCAGAATTAACAGCACACACCTGGAGGAACACAGTAGGTGGGGATGGTGTTGTCTTTCCCTCCTGAGTAGCAGAGGTTTGGATTGACTGCCCAGGCCAGTTCAGAAGAGGAAATTCTGATGGGGATCCATCTTTATCGTATTCCCTGAATCCCTTTGTCATATTCCCGTATAGCCAGAAGTGTTTCCGGCTGCAGCTGCCTAGCCAGGTGTTTTGCGGGCTTTATTGCCTGGCCTTTTATTTTTCTGCCTCTCAACCAACAAGAGGCCTTCCTGAATGCGCTCCACAAGATGTGTCAGGATGGTGAGTGAGGACACAGCCACCTTGGACTTGGGCAGCCCTGAGGAAGTCATGTGACTGACTTTTGAGTTTTTGGACAGGCCAAATGAACCATGTGGGTCTTGGGGAATACAGCAACACTATCATAAATACGTGGGCTTTTCAGCTTTCAGTGCTGAACCCGTAGTTGGTCAAGTCATACAATGTGCAATGGGTCCATAAAGTAAGGCCTGTTCTGAATATGTGAGCAGAGTCCTTGACTTTATAAAAAGTACTTAATTAGTCCGGGAATGGTAATTCATGCCTGTAATCCCAGCACTTTCGGAGGCCAAGGCAGGTGGATTGCTTGAGTCCAGGAGTTCGAGACCAGCCTGGGCAACATGGTGAAACTACATCTCTACAAAAATCCAAATAAACAAACAAAAATTAGCCAGGTATGGTGGCATGTGTCTGTAGTCCCAGCCACTTGGAAGGCTGAGGTGGGAGGATCACTTAAGCTTGGGAGGTCGAGGCTGCAGTGGGCTGTGATTATGCCACTACTCTCCATCCTGGGTAACAGAGTGAGCCCCTGTCTAAAACAAAAGCGAAAACAAAAACAATGTAATCAGTGTTTGCAGAACTGATGATGCATTATCCTATGTTTAGAGTGAATTCAGAACTCAAAGTAGCAAAAGCACAAGTGATGGATGTGGTTTTATCTCTGTATTAATCTGTGCTCACTTCAAACATTTGTGCATCTCTCTGTTCGCTTGACTGCAGCAGGGGCTATGCTGGATACCACTAGGATTATGAATGATGGCATCTGCACTCAGGCATTTGTCACTGCTCCCCTAGACAGAACAGGGTTTCCTCGACTTGCTATGATGAGGTAATGGCATAATGGATCTGAAAGTACTTTTCAGCTGGAGTGCAGCATGGCAGTGGTAAGATTTCAATAATGCGAATTCTCATTGCAACCAGTTATTTCATCCCACTGCTTCCACTATGAAGCAAGAGAGTGATCGAACACATTATAGATTGCTAGCACACGGTTAACCCTGCATACACATATATTGCTTATATTATCACACTACTTATTATTATGTAAATTTGGTAGTAATTTGGATCTCCTTCGGGCCGCATTTGGAAGTGTGTGCATCAAGTAAGTAAAAATTTCTAGGGTAGCACAAAGCACTTATCACCACAATGATGAAAAGAATAATGTCCCTTCAGTTCTACCCTAATTGCTAGACACTGCCCTGTGGGCTCACACTAGCAAATTTAATTCTCAAAATTTGGTGAGGTAGGAGTGTTATTTCCTTTTTGCAGATAAGGCCTAAAGTCAAGAAGTATGTGGGCAGGCAGGATTTCAGCTCATAGGTTGGCTTTACCTCAAAGTCTGTGTTATTAATAATTATGTTTTAGTAACAACGTAGTTCAGTTGGTTCCCTGGTGTAGATTTTACGGAGTACCAAGCTAGCATAGGCTTCAGTCAAAGCTGTCTTGCAACTTGAAAGAAGAGATGATATTATTTGCTTTCCCCACTCAATAAGAAGTGTCTAATACAATGCATGGTACCTAGCTAGTGCCGTGTATTTACTGGTGTCACCTTGCCTCGCCTCACCTCACCCCACCCCGCCCCGCCCCACCTTGCCTTGCAATGAGTCTCACTCTGTCACTCAGGCTGGAGTGCACTGGTGCAATCTCAGCTCACTGTAATTTCCACCTCCCAGGTTCAAGTGATTCTGCTGCCTCAGCCTCCCAAGTAGCTGGGACTATAGGTATGCGCCACCACACCTGGCAATTTTTTTTTTTTTTGTACTTTTAGTAGAGATGGGGTTTCACTGTGTTGGCCAGGCTGGTCTTGAATTCCTGACCTCAGGTGATCCACCATGTCGGCCTCCCAAAGTGCTGGGATTACAGAGTGAACCACCGCACCCAGTCTAGACTTTCTTTTAAAATGTTTTAAATTTATATGCAGTAAAAATCAATCTTATGGTATGCGTTCTGTGAGTTTTGACACAGGCATAGAATCATGTTACCACTACCACAGTCAAGATACAGAACATTCCCATAACTTCTTCAGATTCCCCTGTGTTACTCCTTTGCAGTCAACCTCTCTGTCCAGCCCTAAGCCTTGGCAGCCTTTCTCTATAGTTTGCTTTTCCTATAGTTTTCCTTTTCTAGGATGTAATACTCTTACGGTATACAGCTTCTTTCTCTTAGCGTAATTTCATTGGAGGTTCATCCATGTCATTGCATATATCAACAGTTTGTTCCTTTTCGTTGCTGAGTGGTAAGCCATTGTATGATGGCCAAGAGTTTGTTTAACTGTTCATCAGTTGAAGGACTTTGGGGTTCTTTCCAGTTGATTTTTTTTTTTTTTTTTTTTTGAGACAGAATTTTACTGTGTCACCCAGGTTGGAATGCAGTGGCATGATCTTGGCTCACTGCAACCTCTGCCTCCCGGGTTCAAGCAATTCTCTACCTCAGCCTTCCAAGTAGCTGGGATTACAAGTGCACACCACCATATCTGGCTAATTTTTGTATTTTAGTAGAGACAGGGTTTCACCATCCTGGCCAGGCTGGTTTTGAACTCCTGACCTTGTGATCCACCCACCTCGGCCTTCCAAGTGCTAGGATTACAGGCATGAGCCACCATGCCCAGCCTCCAGTTTTGATGATTATGGATATAGCTATTATAAGCATTTGTGTATTGGTTTCTATGTGAACATATGTTTTCATTTATCTTGGGTAAATAGTTAGGAGTGGGATTGCTGGGTCATATGTAAGCATTTATTGAACCTTATCAGAAATTGCTAAACTGTTTTCCAAAGCATCTATGCCATTTTATACTCACACCAGCAGTGTATGATGATGCTATTGCTCTATATTCTTGTTACTTCTTGTTATTGTCAAGTTTTTAAAAAGTTCTAGTCAAATTAATATTCATGTAGTGATAGCTCACTATGGTATGAATTTTCAGTTCCCTAACTAGTCAGTTTGAGCATCTTTTCATCTGCTTATTTGCCATCTGTATATCTTTAACAGAGTGTTTGTTCAAATCATTTACCCATGTTTAAAACCACGTTGTTTTCTTATTGTTGAATTTTGAGAGTTCTTTATAGATGTTGCCTTTCCATATAAATTTTAGGACTTTCTTGTCAATTTCTACAGCAAACTTGCTGAAATTTGAATTGGGATTGCATTGAATCTGTAGATCAACTTTGGAAAAACTAGTATCTTAGTAATATTGATCTTCCAGTTCATAGACATGATCTATCCATTTATTTTGGATTTTTTGATTTCTTTAATAAATGTTTTATAGTTTTCAGAATATTATACTGTATATACTTTGTTACAATAATGTTTACACCCAAGCATTTTACTTTTTGTAGCTGTTGTGAATGTATTATTTTAAAATTTTATTTCCAATTGTTCATCGCTAGTATATAGAAATATAGTTGGTTTTTACATGTATCCTGTAACCTTACTAAACTCACTTAATAGTTTTAGATTTTTTTTGAGTTAGTTCTTTGGGATTTTTAAAAACAAACAATTACGTTATCTGCAAATAGAGATACAGTTATATTTTATCCTTTTCAATCTGTATACCTTGCTTTATTGTCCTCACTAGGACTTTCAGTCTGACGCTGAATAAAACATAGGAATGATGAAAGAGGAGACATCCTTCCTTGCCTTATTCCTGACCTGAACAGAAACTATTCAGGCTTTTACCCTAAAGTATGATGTTAGCTGTAGGAGTTCTGTAGATCCTCTTTATCAAGTTAAGGAAGTTTGCTTTCTATTTCTAGTTTGCTGAAGTTGTTTTAAATCATAAATGGATATTGAATTCTATGCAATACTTTGTATGCATCTGTTGAGATGCTCATATGGTTTTTCTTAGTTAAAATGGTAGATTATAATGGTTGATTTTTGAATGCTGAACCAGCTTTGTATTCTTGAGATGCATATCACCTGGTTGTGGTGTATTTTTCTTACTATATATTGCTGGATCCCATTGGGAATAGTGTGTTGAGAACTTTTGTGTCTCTGTTCATGCGGAATATTGATACTATTTCATATTTCTACCAACAGTGTATAACTTGCATGTCTTTGTCTGATTTTGATATCCAAGAAATCTTTTACTTAAAAAATGAGTTGCAAAGTATTTCCTTCTCTTCTGTTTTCTAGAAGAAATGGCGTAGTATTGTTATAATTTTTTCCTTAAATGCTTGGTGCAATTCATTGGTGAAATTACTTGGAACTTCAGAATTGTTTTTTTGGAAGGACTTTACAGACTCAATTTCTTTAGTAGAAACAGTAGTATATCCAGAATACCTGTTTTTTTCCTGAGTGGTAGTTTTTGTCTGTTAAAGAACTGGTCTATTTCATCAAAACTATGCAAAGCTAAGCATTAACAAACTAAAGCCCACAGGCCAACCACCTATTTTATGAATAAAGTTTTATTGGAACACAGCCATGCCTGTTCATTTACCTACTGTCGATGGTACATCTGCATACATCTTTGCACTATAATAGCAGAGTGGAATAGTTATGGCAGAGACCGTATGGCCACCAAATTTTAAGTATTTGCTCTTTGTCCATTACAAAAATATTTGCTCACATCTGATCTGAGTTGTCACATACGTGGGCTTAGGGTTGTTCATAATGTTCTTTTATTAGTCCTTTAATATCTATAGAGTCTGTAGTGATACCTCTTCATTCATTCTTAAAATTGGTAATTTGTGTTCTCTTTCTAAAATCAGCTTGGCTAGAGGTTTATTGGTTTTATATATCTTTTAAAAGAGCCAGCTTTTAGTTTGATTGATTTTCTCTATTGTTTTTCTCTTCTCAAATTTATTGATTCCTGCTCTTATCCTTATATGTTCTTTCCTTCTACCAAATTCGGGTTTAATTTGACCTTCTTATTCTAGTTTCTTGAAGTGAAATGTTATATTGCTAATTTTATATCTTTCTTATTTCTTATATAAGCATTTAATGTCATACATTTCTCTCCAAGCTATATTCCACAGATTTTTGGTATGTTGTATTTTTATTTCAATTAGTTCAAGATATTTTCTAACTAGACTGTCTTTGACTTATGGACTATTTAGAAGTGAGTTGTTTGCTTTCCAAATATTTGAGACTATTCTACATAATCTGATATTGATTTCTGGCTTAAGTAAATTACAGTCAGATAACATACTTTATGTGATTTTAATTCTTTTTTAATTTAAAGTTTGTTTTATGATCCCAAATGTAGTATATCTTGTTGAATGTTTCATGTACACTTAAAAAGACTGTGTTCTGCCATTAGTGAGTAGAGTATAAATTAGGTAAAAATATTTAATAGTATCATTCAGGATTTCTATATCTCTGCCATTTTTCTGTCTACTTGCTATATTTATTACCAAGAAAGGGGTGTTGAAATAGCCATCCAAGTGTAATGTTGGATTTGTCCTATTTTTCTTTCAGTTCTTGCTTCATATATTTTGAAGTCCTGTTTTTAGATAGGTACACATTTAATATTGTTACTTCTTGGTGAAAGTGTTCTTTTATCATTATATGACAACCCTCTTTTCATGGATGTCTTTTACTGCAGTTTACTTTATCTGATATTTATATTCATTTTTCTTTTGGTTAGTAGGCATGATACATCATCTCCCATTCTTTTAACTGACCTTATATATATGTCATTATACTTACAGGTGTTTCTTATAGATATAATATATTGGGACTGTGGCTTTTTGAAATCCAGTCTAATAATCTGTATCTTTTTACTGATGTATTTGAACCATTTACACTTACTCTAATTATTGTGAGAGTAAATACTGGGCCTACTATTTTATTATTAGCTTTATGTTGATCTCTTCTGGCTTTTGTTCCTCTCTTCACCCTTTCCTGCCTTCTTTTATAGTATATGATATATTTAATATTCAATTTAAACTTTCTCTGACTCTGTCTACTGAATCTCTACTGATTTTCTTTCTTGGTGTTTGTGTGTGTGCTTTTTAGGGATTTATAAAATACAATACCTACCATTTCACAGCCTACCTGAAGACAGTATTTTATCACTTGAAAATCTAAAAGTCCTATAACCAAATAGAGTTGTTTACTGTCTCCTCTTTATAGTTTTTATATTTATTACATCTACAAACATTAAAACATCATTTTAATTTTTGCTTTCAACAGTCATTCTATTTATAAAGAAGTTAAGCAGAGACAAATAATCTGTAATATTCATCCAAATATTTATCATTTCTTTAGCTCTCTCTTTATTCTTAAGGTTCCAGATTTTCTTTTGCCATCATTTTCCTTCAACCTGAAGGATTTCCTGTAGTGTTTATTTTAGAGAACATTTTCTGCTGATGAAGTATTTTCTCTCTGTCTCATTTTCTTCATTGAGAATGTCTTTATTTCCCCTTTATTTCTAAAAGGTATTTTATTGGATACAGACTTTCATTGGATATGGAATTTAAAATCTTTGAAGATATTTTTTCAATTGTCTTCTGGCTTCCATCATTCATGATGAGCACTCTTGACTCATTCTAGTCACATTTTTCTGTAGAGGGGTGATGTGTTGATTTTCTCCAGCTATTCTCAAGATGTTTTTTCTTTATTTTTGATTTTTGGCAGTTTGATTATTGTGTGGGTATTCTTTTCTTTGAGTTTATTTTGCTTGGGATTTCATGAACTTCTGGAATACATGGGAAGTTTTCAGCCACTCTTTCTTTAAATATATTTTTCTGCACCAATCTCTTTCTCTTTCTTTACTCATTGTTTGATTGGGCAGTGGCATGAATGTTAGATCATTTGATATTGTCCCAGATATCTTTAACCTCTGTTCACCTATTCTTAACTTTATTTTCTCTACAAGATTATTCTATCTTCCAGTTTGAGTGTTTTACTGTCATCTACATTTTGTTATTTTACCCATCTAGTGAATTTTTTTAAAATTTCAATTATTGTATATTTCAAGTCTAAAATTCCCATTTTTCCATAATTTTCACTTCTAAAAATGTCTCTCTTTTCATTCATTTCAGTAGTCTTCCCACTTACTTAGGGAGCTTCTTTAAAGTTGTGTCTGATAATTCCAACATCTGAATCATTTGGGGGTTGGCATCTATTGATTGTGTTTTTAGTTTTTGTTTAGTATGCTGAATAATTGTAGATTATATCCCGTTTTTTGTTTGTTTGTTTGTTTGTTTTTGAGATAGGGTCTTACTCTGTTACCTGGTCTGGAATGCAGTGGCGTGATCTCAACTCACTACAACCTCCACCTCCCAGCTTCATGCGATCATCTTGCCTCAGCCTCCCAAGTAGCTGGGATTACCAGCACCCGCCATCATGTCTAACTAATTTTTGTATTTTTAGTAGACACGGGGTTTCAACATGTTGACCAAACTGGTCTCAAACTCCTTCCTGACCTCCAGTGATCCGCCTGCCTTGGCCTCCCAAAGTTCTGGGATTACAGACATGAGCCACCATGCCTGGCCCTATATCCTGTGCATTTTGAACATTATGTTGTGAGATTCTGAATCCTGTTAAAATCTGCTGGAAAAGTTTGAAATTTTTTCCCTTGCCTTTTACTTTTTTTTTTCTTTAAAAATCAGACAGTCAACCAAATGAGGCTCATATGGCAAGTCTGTCTTTCCATTTGTGAGTGGTGATAACAATATCAGCTTGGTTTTCAAAGCCTTTGCTACTTTCTTTGTATCTGCCCCACATACACACTTTTCAGGAGTTAGTATGGGACTTACATGGTTCTTTAAATTGTAATTTAATTCCCAAAGCCATGCTTCTTTGTGTGTGTTTTATGCATGAACATTTCCTGGGTTAGCCTGGGACTTGTGCTGATGCATACACAGATTTATAGGATCTCTTTTTTTCAACTCTCTTCTCTCTGGAATTTCTTTCACACACTTGATCTCAGGGGTCCTTTTCCCCAGGTCTCTTCTCAGAAGATGGATATGTCTCAGAGCTTTACCCTCCCACACCGCATACGTGATTTTGCTATTTTGTAGTTGTTTATAACTGTGACTGGCTTCAGAGCAACACAAGAGAAAATAAAATAAAATAAAATAAAATAAAATAAAATAAAATAAAATAAAGATAAAGATAAAGATAAATCAGAGGCCAGGCATGGTGGCTCAAGCCTATAATCCCAGCACTTTGGGAGGCTGAGGTGGACAGATCGCCTGAGCCCAGGAGTTCAAGACTAGCCTGGGCAACATGGCAAAACCCCATCTCTACTAAAAATACAAAAATTAGCCAGGTATGGTGGTACATGCCTGTAGTCCCAGCTATTTGGGAGGCTGAGGCAGGAAGATCGATTGAACCTGGGAGGTTGAGGCTGTAGTGAGCCATGATAGCATCACCGTACTCCAACCTGGGTGACAGCAAAACCCAGTGTCAAAAACAAAACAAAACAAAACACACACACACACACACACACACACAGTCAGAACCTCACCCTTAGTCCCAGGTACTCAGAAGGCAAAGGTGGGATGGTCGACTGAACCCAGGAGTTTGAGATCAGCCTAGGCAACATAGCAAGACTTGATTTCTCAAAATAAATCCATGCATACATACACACATACATACACACATACATACTCCCTTAAACTCTCTAGACCATAGAATGCTTTATTCCCACCTTGGTCAGGCAGAAGTGTTATTTCTTGGGATTTTGGGGGCTCATATTGCCTAGCAGCAGTGTAACCTCATGACTAGGGCTGGCCTTAGAGCAGGGCAGGTAGAAAGAGGAAAAAAAATAAAAATAAAATACCTGGGCTCTTCCATCTGACTCTTCACTTTCAGGGACTGCTTGTCCCAGTCCTCTGCCCAGAAAAGGGAGATTTCTCTTGGAATTTTGGTGTCTTCTTCCAGTGTGTAGTTCCTTGATTTGATTTTTTTTTTTTTTTTTTTTTTTTTTTTTTTTTTTGAGATGGAGTCTTGCTCTGTTGCTCAGGCTGGAGTGCAGTGGTGTGATCTCGGCTCAGTGCAACCTCCACCTTCCAGGTTCAAGTGATTCTCTTGCCACAGCCTCCCGAGTAACTGGGACTACAGGCATGTGCCACCTCGCCCAGCTAATTTTGTTTGTTTGTTTGTTTGTTTTAGTATAGATGGGGTTTCACCATGTTGATCAGGCTGGTCTTGAACTCCTGACCTCAGATGATCCGCCTGCCTCAGCCTACCAAAATGCTGGGATTCCAGGCTTGCTTTGGATCAAAGTCAAGAGATAAAAGAGGAAAAATTCATCTATAAAATTTACCAATGGATATTTCAACTTTCGACTTCCCTCTCAATCTCTCTGATTCTGTTTTCTTTTGTAGAACCTCAGGGAGTTGATTTTTGTATTGTGTACAGAAATTTTACCTGTAATTAGTGGGTGACATAGGTTTAGTGGGTTTGCTCCGTCTTGACTGGCCCTGCAAGTCGTATGTCCCCTCTATTTAAAACAAATAGTAGCATGATATTTTGGGGGGACTTGATTTTTAAAAACTTTTTAATTTGGCTGTTAATAGCAACCACAAGACAAATAACAGTTATCCAATTCTTACTAAGTTTCAGGTACTCTTCTAAAGATTATGCATATAGTAACTTATTTAATCATTGCGATAACCCTATTAGGTAAGTAGTATTAGTCCCATTTTAAAGATAATGTTACCTCCTTGGAGGAATTAAGTAATTTGGCAAGGTCACATAGCTAGTTAGTCAAAGAATAATCTAGGTTATGTTGCTCAAAAGTCCCTAGATGTAACTACAATTATATAATAAGAACATGCATGTTAATAACACTTGACAATCACATTCTAGCACATACTAGCTAGAAAATTGCTATAGGGATAAATGTACAAATCACCTTTGGAATGAAGTGCCTGGTTAGTGCCTCACATTAATCATCCTAAAGTAAGAATTATATTCATTCTGCATGTAGGAAATCTGAGAAAAGTCAGGTGGCTTGCGGTAGCGGTGCCAATAGAATTCTGTAGTACAGACAAGCATATTTTCAGTGACTGCTGCTGTCCTTTCTGGAAGGTGTGGTACATTTGTAGCCAGTAAATTTTGGAATAGTAGAATCATAGGCGCTTAGAGCTGGAAGAGACTAACGGGGTCTAAGCCCACCTCCTGATTTTAACAATCACACCCATAATGTATAGGGAAACACCTTGTCAAAGGTAAAATGATTTGTGAATGTCGGATGTTATAGATAAGGAAACAGTTCTAGAGGTAGGTAAAGTGATGAAATCCTCATCTGTCTTTTTTTTTTTTTTTTTTTTTTTCCTTTTGGAGACAGGGTTCCTTTCTGTTACCCAGGCTGGATTGCAGTGAAATGATCATGGCTTATTGCAGCCTCAAACTCTTAGGCTGAAGCAATTCTCCTGCTTCAGCCTTCTGAGTAGCTGAGACTACAGGTGCATGCCACTACACCTGACTAATTTTTTTTTTTTTTTTTTTTTTTTTTGTAGAGATAGGGTCTCACCTTGTGGCCCAGGCTGGTCTTGAACTCCTGGGCTCAAGCAATCTGCTCATCTTGGCCTCCCAAAGTGCTGAGATTATAGGTATGAGCCACTGTGCTTGCTCTCTCATCTTCACTCTTATCATAGCTGCATTTGTAAGGCACAGATGTCCCAAGCACCCTGCAGGGCACATCTCTGATGTTAAAATAACCTTGCAAAGTAGGTAGCATAAGTCCTATTTTTTTCGATATGACGGAACAAATACTTAGGATGGACCACCTGCCCAACCAGGGTGGCACACTTGGGTGAGAGTTCATGCATTTTTCCTTACTGAGGACATCTTACCTGTGGATACCTGCCATATACTAATGGTATGTGTAATCACCATGGAGTGTCTTGTCCACATTGGCACAATTTTCTGTGTGCAAAGGGGCACTAGGAATAATTATACTGGGACTGTTCTGGCAAATTGGGACAAAGTGGCTACCCTCCCTATGAGTCTATATTTCCAGACTGAGTGATTTATATTGACCATTAGTTTGCTTGATTTAGATGACATATGTGCAGTATATGGCTGGTGTTCATGAGCTTTTATTAGTGGGTCTGTGGTTCTGTTTTCTAAGGTCATAGAGATGAACCACACAGATCTGGGTGGTCCCTTACTCTGTGTAGAGGTCACATATGATTAAATCTCGGCAAGAAGGATAAGAAGACTTTTTTTCCCCATATTACACTGAGATGAATGTGGATCTCTTGTCATGTGCTTCGTGGAGGTAAGGCTTTGGAAATGGAACCAACGTAAATGTGAATTTTCTCTTACAAATTCATGAAAAAGACATTTAGCCAACTGGCCACCCTGTATGAAGCCTGGTGATGTGCCTGTGATATACATAAAGACACAATATTTATTGTGATTCTAAGAAAGGGAATAGATCCCTGTTCTGTGTAAGGGGAAGCTAAAATTCAGGGTAGTTAAGTCATTTCCCAAACCTGCACAGCTGATTAGCTCTGGTGTTGGGCTTTGGATCAAGGTCTGGCCAGCTCCCAAGGCCATGCGTTCTTCAGTAGTGCCCCTGCTGAACCCAGAGACTGTTGGCATCAACACAGGGACATGGTGAGACTGCTCCCTTCAGGCTGTGAGTGGGGAACCCTGGGCAGGCTGAACTCTCAGATGGACGTGAATATCTCGTTTGGGGAAAGCACGGGACTGAATTATCTCAGTATTGTAAGCAACTGGGTCTTAGGCAAGCCATTCTTCCTTTCTTGGCCTCAGTTTCCTTTTCTGGGAAATGAGGTGGTTGAACTTGATGATCTCTGCATCGTCCAGTTCTGACCATTGGTAATTTTCCCATTCAACATGATAGATATTCTGGTGGGAAAAGACAGCTCAGTAATTGACACGCTAATAGTTTTGGCTTGTGTCTAAACAATAGAGAAGTGCAAAAGTCCTTTTGTGTGTTTTATGGGATCTTAGAGAATTGACAGGGGTTCTAGGAGAGTCTTCCCATGACCTTGGGGTCTGGAGAGGCAGTGGTCCCCTAGGCTTTCTGCCAAGAACTATTTTTGCAGATTACTTTTCCAGACCCTTTCCTTCTATCTGCATTGCAACCCTAAGCTTCCTAAGCTTCCTGTTCCATCATTAAAATTGGGGGCTGAGATAATCAGAAGTTGAGATTAGGCTAGGAATGGTAGTTCATGCCTATATTCCCAGCACTTTGGGAGGCCATCTTGAGGTTGGAGGATCACTTGAGGTCAGGAGTTTGACACCAGCCTGGCCAACATGGTGAAACCCCTTCTCTACTAAAAATAAATTAGCGTGGCATGATGGTGCATGCGTGCAATACCAGCTACTTGGGAGGCTGAGGCAGGAGCATCGCTTGAACCCCGGGACGTAGAGGTTGCAGTGAGCCTAGGTTGTGCCATGCACTCCAGCCTGGGGAAAGGGAAAAAAACCCCAAACCCAAAAAAAAAAAAAAAAAAAAAAAAAAAAACATGTTGAGATTGTCCAGGATAAGACAATTTGAACACAGGCTTCAAGGACCCTACATGTGAGGCTTCTCCCATGGAAAATAAAACAGGGAGTGGATGCCTTCATGAAGTTTTTATTCACATCAGTATTCTTGCTTTAAGCATTCATGGAGACACCATCACAATTTGATGATGAGATGCTGATAACTTGTTCGTTTTCAGAAATATGTAGTATATATTAAGGACCTAGTTAGGCACACAGCAAAGCTGGTTCCAAGAGGCTTCCCAGAGTACATTCATCCCCTTTCTGCCCTGTCCTGAAATTAGATAACGGTTGCCAGGGATACATGGAAATTACAATGTCAGAAGGTTCTAGTGCCTGGACCTTACTGTGTGGATCACATTTGCTTAAACATACTGTCTGTGAACAAAGTCCAATTATTTGGAACCAAGTTACTGATGATAAACATAATGAATACACTGTCTACCATCATGAACTGCCATGGAGCAGGAGAGACTCCAGGGAATCATCACAGTGGAACTGATCCAAACCATGCCTCCCATTTTGCACAGAAATAGTGTGGGATGACACTCACTCCTTCAAGGACCAACTTTCATGCTCCAGTGAGAAGTACAAAATGCAGACTGATTATAACTGAGGAATAAGACTTAAAACTGCCATCCCCTGACATTGCCAGTCCTTTCTCTGTTTCCTAAACAATAATGTTCTCATAATGTTCTCTCTGGGTTGGTCACAAACTGAAAAATTGCTTTTGCTGGTCTTCTTACCTGGTTGGTTGATACGGCAAATAACTGCTGAATGATGAGCCCAGGGAATTAATAATAAAGTCAAAAGAGATTTTCTGTCTCTAATTACAAAGATTTATAATCTAGGAATCAGAGAACTCTCTCATAGTAAATTTCTAACAGGTCCCTTATCTGGCTTTTCCTGATAAAGGGTTATTAGAAATAATACACAGGGGAGAGCTTTGGTCAGCCCAGCCCATCATTTCCAGTTGATGGCCCTCTCCCTGGGTAGGTTATTGAGCAATTAAATCATTCCTATAACAGAAAAATCTTAAGTTTTTTCATTTATAATTAGAAAACTTTATAATTGGAAACTATAATTTCCAATGTATAATTTTCTTAATTTGGTGCTTTGTCTTCATATGTCTCAACAGATACATATTGACCACTTGGTAAGAAGAGTCCTGTTTATCTTTTTTTTTTTATTTTATTTTATTTTATTATACTTTAAGTTCTAGGGTACATGTGCATAACGTGCAGGTTTGTTACATATGTATATTTGTGCCATGTTGGTGTGCTGCACCCATCAACTCGTCAGCACCCATCAATTCATCATTTATATCATGTATAACTCCCCAATGCAATCCCTCCCCCTCCCCCCTCCCCATGATAGGCCCCAGTGTGTGATGTTCCCCTTCCCGAGTCCAAGTGATCTCATTGTTCAGTTCCCACCTATGAGTGAGAACATGCAATGTTTCGTTTTCTCTTCTTGTGATAGTTTGCTAAGAATGATGGTTTCCAGCTGCATCCATGTCCCTACAAAGGACGCAAACTCATCCTTTTTTATGGCTGCATAGTATTCCATGGTGTATATGTGCCACATTTTCTTAATCCAGTCTGTCAC